>NW_017729024.1:117439485-117475753 GCF_001723915.1 Gavialis gangeticus | reverse complement strand
TGTTGAATTGCCTGTCCACTGCTTTATTGCCCTCCCAGTAGATGTCACTGTGATTGAAGTCTCTCTGTGATCAGAAAACTTCTGTTAACTGTTTGAAGAAAGCTTTAACCACCTCATTCTCCTGGTCTGGTGGTCTATAGCAGACACCCACAACAACATCACCCTTGTTGCTCTCTCCTCTGACCATAACTCAGAGAATTTCAATGGGCCTATCTTCAGTTTCATATTGGAGCTCTGAGCAATCATATAACTCTTTAACATAAAGTACAACTCCTCCTTCTCTTCTCTGCCTGCCCTTTCTGAACAGTTTACACCTGTGACACTGCTCCAGTAATGTGAGTTATCCAACCAAGTCTATTATTTCAATCATGTCACAGTTCTGTGACTATGCAAGGACTTATAATTCTTCTTGCTTGTTTTCCAGGTCTGAGGCAACAAACTGATTGCCCTACTTTCTCAGGAAGAATGAGAAGGCCCTCTCTTGTTGCCCCTTCTTGCTTGTGCTTCTTCCAGATCACCCACTTCTCCACTTATCTCAGGGCTCCAACAACCAGCACTTGTCACTTCCGTTTGCAGGAGTCCTTCCAACCTTCAGGATGTCTGGCCTGGCCTCTTTCATCAGTGGAATATGCTTCTCCTCCTATGTTGCTACATCTGCATATCTGCTATCTAGGCAAACCACTTCAGGTGGACATGAAGACTTTTGCTTACTTCCAAAGGCCACAAGCTTCCAATTTTCACCTTCCTGGGAGTCCTCCTCCAGCACTGCCATTGGCAGTTCTCCTTCCACAGTTCTAGAAGTCTTCTTCAGCATCAAATTTATGAGGCCCTTATGGCTGAAGATGCTTCAGAGCCTTGCCACCCCCTCCTGTAGGTCTCTTCCCCACTCCCTGAGTGACACCACCGGCAGGCACTGGTCACATTGCAGGAACTCCTCCACCTGGCTGTCACTGGAAGGAACCTGCAAGCCAAATTCTCTGCAGCACCAAAGCAGGCCCTGGATAAAACTTTGACTGTGAGTGGTCCTGTCTGGACAGACAACTTATAGATGCAAGCAAAGGAAGAGCTAGCAGTGGCTCTGGCATTGCAACATTCTCCAGCCATTTTTCTGAGTCTCTTAATCCACTGCTTCTCTTTTCCACACCCTCTTTCCAAGCAGAACTTCCTTTGTAAATTCTCCCCTAATCTGTTCTCTCTGATGTTCCCCCCTGAAGCAGGATCTGGTTCCTGGAGCCTGGCTCCTCTTCCTCTTTCCGTTCCCCCTCTTGCTCCAAGTAAACTGCTTGCAAACTGTCCTGTTTGCTGCTCCTGTTTACTGACCAATGCTCTTTTGGGTTTTGCCTTTGAATTTGTATGTATTCCTTTGCCCAGCACAGTTGGGATCTTTAGATATTAACACAACACAAACAAAAACTAGTGCTGCAACACTGAATGAATTTTAAATCTTAATGATCTAAACTGGTTACCTGCTTACATCATGTTTACAGTGCTCCTGAATACAGCACAGATATATGTGTGTGTGTCTGTATTAAACTTCTGAGTACAGCAGTCCAACAAAATCTGGCTAAGCTATAGTGTCTGCACTTTTATGTTAAGGAGCACCTATCCCTAGAAGAATTGTATCAGCACAGGAAATGGTCAATCAGGAACATCTGGGAGAGAGAGCCTGTGGATGAGAGAGGGCATCCATCTATGGGGCTGTATTTTCCACACTAGTTGCCAAGAAGACTTTCTCCCTATGCCATGGAGATAGAAAAGAGGAGACTCTTGAAATGACATGTATTTTAAGAACCTGTATTTTCCTATTTTTTCCCAGAGAGTAGTTTTTTCATTCCTTTTTGGTCAAAGAAAAGCTACTAAAGTCATGATAAAATAAATGTTTAAAAATCACATTAGTGATGTCAATACATTACTCTTTTTGATAGGTATGAAGAGCAGATGTTTGTCCCCACAATTAATCATGCTTTGTGATTCTGAGAGTAACGGTGTCTCTCAGAGCTTACAATATGGCTGTAATGTGAGGAAAACTAGAAATCACTGGACAATGTCAAAAACAGGTCAACTATGCATAGAAAAAGCTAGCGTTTATCAGTTTTTTTAGATTGTGATCTATTGTATTCAAGTAACAAAAGCATGAGGAGATTGTAAATGTTGTAATCATTCAGTTTATGCATTTTGATTCTAGGTTTGGGTGGTTCTCCATGTTCCTTCATTATAAAAGTGATTTGATTTTTCCTTTATTCTAAACCCTGGACCTTTACAGTGCTATAAACTTCATTGCTGTGTGACACATTTCTTAAAAGAAATACCAAACACCTACACATTTGACCTTGCTGAACAGTTTCTTACATTACAGTTGATCTTCTTTAGGAGATTTTAGATGTGTTAGCTCCCTCTATACAACAAAGTAACTGTCAATCAAAAAACCCAGGAAGAAGAGCCACAGCTCAGTCTTCAGTAGCAATAACATATAAATGAAAGCACCTTCATTTGGATTTAACTGTGCGACCCTTGGATTCCTGCAGACTTGCTCCTGCGAGCAAAAAGACTGGCATACTCATGCAAGTAAGTGTCAGAGTGGAAGTTGCACACTTAGCCACTCTTCTGTATTGAAATTAGAATGATGCAAGTACATAGCATGAGGTTGTTAACCTCTTCCTCTTACTGATGAGTTACCTGTAACAAGTAGTCCTGTTGGAGTCAAGGTAATGCAATAAAGAGCTCAAATTTGAGCAGTATCGGCTTGAATGTAAAAGGACAATTACATAAACCGGTTTAAGGAGAAGTGTAAAAACTGAGTTAATATTCTAAGATAACTGCATTTGGAGGCCCATCTGACCAGTGGGTGGCTTCCTGTCTGATTTCTTCTCAGAAGTAGCCTGTTTCATAGTGGTGGACTGGAACCATTGGCTGATTGTGGAAACTCTTGCTGAAGGATATGTAATGTTCTGTAAAAGCAGATTGCATGCTCTGGAAAACACAACAACAACAAACAGCTATTTCTTTATATCAGTTATATTAGAAAGGGAATTTCTGAGTTCTTTGCTCAAATGAACCCATGAATACTTTTACCTAGTAAGTATAGTATTAAGTGAAAGAGTTACAAGCATAATAGGCAATAGTTAGGTGCTTATTACAACAAACAGACCATATATTGTATATCTGAGGTTAATATGATAGTGCTGTACCTGCCCTGAACTTTTCTAAAATTACAAACTACCTTGTTTAACCTTTTCTTAAAGTCTGTGGGTGAATCTTCTATTTATAACAATAGAGTAATTAATGGTATTATTTTTGACTAGGTGACATTGTCACTCAGACAGAATTATTGATAAACTTCCTGTCCTGACTCAAAATTATAAACCTCTGATGTTCTTTTCCTGAACCCCTTCTCAGCAGAAGCTGTCAATTGTACAGAGTATATTTTTACTGTGATCTGGGATGAAACCACCACACTATTTTTGTGTGGCCAGCTAATAGTGACTAGAATCTGGATTG
Organism: Gavialis gangeticus; assembly: GCF_001723915.1. Lineage (NCBI taxonomy): Eukaryota > Metazoa > Chordata > Crocodylia > Gavialidae > Gavialis > Gavialis gangeticus. The sequence goes on along the minus strand of NW_017729024.1, from coordinate 117,472,255 downwards.
GGCCAACAGGAAAAAAAAATCCATTAAGATTTACCTTTTTCTTTTGCCTTGTCAAATTATAGCTATCCCAAGGAAAATCCATGAACTTCTGATGATGTCCTGTTAACCCAATGTTGCAGAAAACAGTCTAATCACAAACAACAGCAACAGAAAAGGTGGGAAATCACCTTCCACTACTCTTATACCTCAATGAAGTGTGAACTTCAAAGATTAATTGAGAATATTTAAATAGCAACATTTAAAGTCAAGGTAAAAGTTAAACTTCTAAGAGCAACATTAAGCTGGCATAACTTGACATCTATTTGCATAACTCTACTACCTTCTCATTCTCAAAATCTAAGTAGTTTTCCCAAGTTCTAAGGCCTAGCTGTCCCTTTAGAAGGCACAATTTGCTCTTACAAAAATGAACAGTGTCAAATAGTACTTGCCACTGTAACTGCCTGACAGGGCTAGCCCACCCTACCCTGCAAAACCAGCAGCCAAGGGGCCCCCTGCAGCCGTGAACACGCCACCACTCCCTGTTGCTGCCGCTGCAGGCTTCTTTGGCCACTCGCCACCTCTTCCTCCCCCACCTGCTGCCGCTGCTGCCACCACCTTCTTCACACCAGTGGGTCCCAAAACTCTCTCTCTCAGCAGGCCCCAAAAAATGTGGGCCAACCCTGCTGCCTGATTTGTGCCTACAATTCTCTCTTTGTCCATTCACAATGCACATGCAGTTTATTTCTAAGTACAAAATGTGGGTACACAGTTTGCCAATCCAAAAGATAGACCCCCCACATTGAAGATATCATCCTAAAGATTTAGTTTTAATAATTAAGTTAAAAAATTAAACCATTGATCTGTTTTCCATTAGAAGCAATATTTTGACTCAATTTCCTGATCTCATCCCCTCCAGCAACCTCGCCTTCAGCTAATCAAAAGAATCCTCTTGATAGTTCTATTATTTATGTCCATTTTCTAAAAAGTTTGGTGTTGTAGGAGGAGAAAGGAAGAAAACAGACTGAAGCAGTGTGAAAAATAAGAGGAATTTCATAGAATAATACTTATTCTAACTTTTATTTTAGCAATGCCATACGTCAAAACTGGAATGGCCTAGAAACTTCAAGTTTGTTTTATTTAATTGGCCTCAGAGAGGACTGGTAACTTTAACTTTTTTTGGAAAGGTTGCCTGGCTAATTTTAGAGTTATTCAGTTTGGAGTTTGTGAACCTAAAACTCCTCTGTATCAGGTGATGCAGGTATTACAAAATCTTCAGAGATTTCATGGATTCTTGCAAACATAAAGGAGAAGTAGAAGTATCACTTGACATTAAGGGAGAAAAGGATCCCTCTGAGCTATTCCCTACTCAGTTATATTCAGTGTTTTAGTCATAATTAGCTCTAGTGAAAATATTTGACTTCCTATGAAAAATTAAGAAATACATTTTTAATTTACATTTTTATAGATTTTTGTTTGTTTGTTTTCAGTGAAAAACTGAATACTGCCAACATTTTGATAAAACCAAGTTCTCACAGATAGTTTCATTTGGTTAAAAAAGTCATTTTTCTTTTTTAAAAAGGAGAGAGTTAATGAAAAGTTTTCCTAGCGCTATATGTAATACGTCATTATATAAATTAGTAGCTTTCCTCAAAGTATGCTGTGTTAGATAGGTAGTATTAGATTTATTTTAAAAATCAGAAAGCTGTGATCAGAAATGTTAAGTAACCGGTTATGGCCACACAATAAATTAATACCAGAGGTGAGATCTGGGTCTTCTGCATCTGTGTCCTACCAAAATTTTAGGCTCCATTGCCTTCCACTAGGATGGTTCACTTATCCTGTTTGTCTCTCTTTTTTCTCTTTAGTTAGTTGGAAGTACTATAGAGGTCAGTGAGACTGAGCAAATGCAGGGATTATGAGGATTAAGTGACTGACTGAAAGAGCAGTCTTGTATAAGAACTATTAATGTGAGCTCCTGTGTTTGGAGGAGTGTAAGACAAGACAGCACAAAAAGCAGGAATCATCCTCCCCTATATTGTTGGCTCTTCTAAAGAGTCCAGAAGACTCATGCAAGAATAGACTTGGCCTGTTTGACTGGGATAGGGTCCTAGTCAAACATGCTATCCATGGATAAGAGAGAGGCAGAGTTTATTTTGGTTGTTGCCTATTCACAGGGTGGGAATCTCATCCAACTCTCCAGTGAAGAGTTTACAAGCTCCAAATCACAGAGGTAGAGCTGCCAAGATCTGGACCAGCCTGCACAAAGCTTCCAACCTAGGGATCAGCCCACATGGAGTTGGCATGTCCGAGCTCCACTGTCATAACATTTCCAAGCCATGTGTAGTCTCCTCATGAAGAGCAAAGAAAACAATGATTTCCACTTAATTGCAGCAACAAGGGCAATAATATAAGATAGTAAGATTCTATAGCAAGTTATTATGATTCATTGAACTACATATTATCTACCTGAAAGTCCTCTTTATTGTATAATCTATTACATGGTTCCTAAAGATGATTATTTCAGGACTTCTTGCCATGAGCTGGCTAATCAATGTCATGTAAACAAAATCAAATCTATATTGTACAGAACTGCCAGACCTTCCTCTTGGCTATAAGTAGTCTAAGTGATCATTTATAGACAGCTAATTTTCAATAAATGGCTGTGCATAGAAAATGTGCGCGCCAAAGTATAGTCATGATTGCACATGTAAGTCCTGTGTTTGAGCAAACTGGACATTTGCATATGAAAAAGTTTAGACACAATGGAGCATGCACAAAATTAACAGAACAGGGAAAATTAACATAGCTACAGTTTGTCTATGAGTACATTTATATGAAAATTTGGGTCTCCATTTTTGAAAAAGTGGCTCTTGATACAGTGTGGTAGAAAAGGGCTAAATAGGGTATAAAAGCATAGATGGAGGGAGCTCCAGGAACTGTTGAGAGTACACAGATAGTTTCATAGTTTCATAGTTTCTAGGGTCGGAAGGGACCTGAGCAGATCATCTAGTCCAACCCCCTGCCATGGCAGGAAGAGCACTGGGGTCAAATGACCCCAGTAAGGGTCTCGTAAGTAAGCAGTTGGTCACTGCATAGATGAAGAGATTGACCAGAAAAAGGGAACTCATAATTAGAGGAGATAGAATGTCTCCAAAGTCATTTTAAGAAGCAGATAAAGAAGACCATAGAGAACCCATAATATAGAAGAGAAGCCATTTACAGGAAGGTAGAGTTAGGCAGGGTCTTCAACTTTTTCAAAGACTTTAGCCTAAATCTTACAAAAAATTCCTGAAAAGTGAGGAAACTTGGAAGAGAGGAGAGAATATAGGGTTTTTATGTGTCTGTCTTTTTTGCTATCTAAAGAACTTTCTGCCTTACTTGAAAAGTGGATGCAAGATAGAAACATGATATACTTATAATATTAATGAGAAATGTGCTGTAAAATAGATAAGGGTATCTCTTAAAAATAACATGGAATTGTCTGTTGGAAGGCCAGGCAGAGACTTTTGAGGAGATGCTGCATAAGAAATAAAGGAGTTGTCCATGGGGAGCTTTTTATTGATGTAAATCCACCAAAAAAAAGAAAAGAAAAAAAAAGAAATAGAGCAAATATATACATCAGTGTAGCTACTGTCACCAGTAAGGCAAATCAGATTAAAGAAAGGGATGATTGACAGAAGACACAGACAGGAAGCACAATGCATAGGTCAATTTTCCTGTGCCTGCATCACATGTGTACACAGCTTCACTGTGCATGGGGGTAGCATACCAGCAGCACCATTGTTATACACCTAAGTCTTCTTTGGTGATCATATGGCATCAGGTTTTCCCTGCTTTTGCAATCCTTGGGGGAATGAGACTTAAAATAGACAGAGAGACAAATAGACAAATAGATCCGAATTTGATAACTCCTGTGCATTGTACAGTGACCTAATACATAAGGAAAGGGTAACAGAGTTCTAGGAGAAAATCTCACACACAAGTTACCTTGGCAGGTTTCGTCTGGCTGCTGTTGCCAGGGTAAGAAGGATGCATGTTCATAAGTCTGTTTAATCTGTACTCAGCAGGAATCTTATCAGACCAACTGATGAAAAGCTGGAGTTTCTATTTCATGAGAGTTCCTTACAGATACTTTCTCTCTATTTTGGAACAAAGAATAGAATTTTTCTCTGGAAGGGAAAATTAGCAGAGAGCCTAAAAGCCCTGGGAGCCACAGCTGAGCTGAGTCTTAAAGTCTGGGATCTGGGACTCAGAGGGCAGATGTATATGAGATGCTTAATGCTCATTAGACTAATTCTACTGCACATTAGTGTGGCTGGCAAAAACCATGCTAATGTGCAGGGGACTTAGTTTAATGCACATTAACGTCACTTAAAAAGCATTCATCTGCACTTATGCACAGTAGTGCTGTTTACAATGCATTAAGTTAATACTTGTTATTGTAGGGCACTTGTCCATGTTACACCTCTCTCATTTCCACGTTACACTTTTACTGTATCCACAGGAAAAAAAATGACATTAAACTAGCTAAATTGCATCTCCAGATCTACATTATCAGCTGATTTTATCGTTTTAGGGGTTTTTTTGTGGTAAGTTAACCACCTCCGACGTTTTATTTTTAGCTCCTGAATTTCTCCCATGAGAATTTTTTAAATTATTTTAAATTGACTTACCCCTGAAAATGGGATTTTCCCTACTTTGCAACAGTTTCACCACCAGGTGCTGCTTGGATTCACTCAGTAATCCATGGAAGTGAGGTGCACTATCAACAAGGGGCAGCACTATGACTGTCTAAGAGGTGGCAGTATGACTGTCAGACAAAGCAATGGCAAGCAAAGGGTGGTCAAAGGAGGACAGGCAGGGGCGATGCGTAGGGGGTGCATGGGGGTGCACGTACACCCTGAGAGTGCCAGTGCACTCTCTGCCAGGCTGCACTCCCTGTTTAGTCAGCAGGCAGGGAAGCAGGCAGGAGCACCAGCACCGACCCTGTGACCGCCGGCTGGGGAGTGGGGCTACCCGCAAAAGCGGCTGTGCCCCTTACAAAACTGGCTGCAGGACTTCTGGAAGCAGCGTGGCCACTTTCATGGTGAGTGAGATCGGCTGCTGCCCCCCCACCCCCGGTCGCTGACTGGTGTCGGGGGGACATGAGTCCCCGCTTATTCAAGAGGCACCTGATACCCACAAGGACATCCTGCTGGGGATAAAAAAAGGCTTAGAAGGAACAGGAGTACCAGAGAGGAGGAGCAAGCTTGGTGGGTAGAGGACAGGAGGGGGAACAAGTATTGAAGAGATCTGGTTGTACACTGCAGAGATATGACTGCAGGCAATGATGATCTGTCAATGCAGCAGTTAAAAGATTGACATGAAAATAGACTAAGTAATAAATAAGAAAATTCCTCTCAGCCTGGGATGTTTCTTTGAGGCTTTACCCTGGGGAGCCTTTGTGTACCCTTGTGTAGCCCTATGTGTACCCCACACCCAGCGCCTGGTGCAACAAGCATGCAGAAAAAGCAGGGGGGAAGAACTGCTTTGGGACCAGGCTTGGGTAAGGAGGTAGCCCCTTTGGGAGGGCTGTGGTGCAGGCCCCCAATGCCAGTCTAGACTTGTGAGGGGGAGACAAGCAGGCTCACTCTTGTGGACCTTTGCATAAAAGAAATTCCCTCCACAACCAGCAGCAACAAGTGCCCCCCAAAAAGCAGGAGACTTGACAGGAGAGGTGGGCAGCACTGCTTATTGAACTCAAAAACCCTCAAAAATGCACCTCTCTCAAGTAAAGCTGCTAACAATTACCTCCCAAAAAGCAACCTGGCACAACCCAAGAAAATAAACCAACCGAAATATCAAAACTTATCATAAAACACTACCTGGCAGTAAAGTAATACTGAAAGGGCAGAAGGGTAAAATTGTTCTGACGTGCCTCCTACTGCATTTTACTAGTTATAGCATAATAAGCTATTACATGGTAAATCACATCCACGTTGCTTAATCAGTCGTCGTGAACTAAGTAAGGAAAATTAAACCAGGAGCATTTTTAGCAGGTAAATGACGATTATGTAGACAAGTGCCCATAGGTACTAAATTTAATGCAGTGTAATTGCGTTGCATTAATGAATGTGTAGATGTGCACAGAAGGCTTCAAGGTTCCCAGCTTCTTCAGGGTGGGAAGCTCGGATGCCCTTTGAGGAAAAAGGATTCTAGTTTCCTGGATCTGTAACAGCAAGGCTGGAAGCTTTGAAAGGTGCAAAAATAGCTTGGGGGGTTTCAAGGTATCTAGGTTCCCTAGTAAGAAAGTGGGACTTGATATTTGACTAAACCCAGGATTCTTGGCCCCAAAGCAGGGAGCCTAGAAACCCAGGCCAGATACTATTCCAGCTTTTAGGTCAATGATGCTCAATTGTGCCACGGCACCCTGGAGTGCTGCAAGATTCTTCCAAGGGGGTACATCTCCATGTGCATATTAATGCGCAGAAATAAACTCATGCTGGAATTTATTGCCCTTGGGTGCAATGTTTACACATGAGCCTGGGATCACAGCACATGGGTTGGAGCAGCCCTGGCTGGCAAGGGGCCTGGGGCATCAGCCTGCTAGCCCACGGCTTCTTCAACCTGTCTCAACATGCTGCAGAGGGGCTAGTGCACAAGGTGCATAAGTGTAATCCAATTCCATACTGCTCAAGTCTGTGGACTACAAAAAGGTAGTTTTACTACAAAAGTTGGTTGGGTTGTACTCTTCCTTGCTTTTTTTTTTTTTCCACTCAGTTTTGAGGCTAAGATGACAGTTCAGATTGCATGGCCTAGCTTTCCTCAAGCCATATATTTTGGAAGTTTGGGTTCTCCAATATGCCAACTGAACTGACAGGAAACCAAATAGGGACTCCTGCTGAATTTCATTGACATTTTGTTGAAAAAGGGTATGGTTTCAGAAAGCATTTGAGTTTCAATAAATCAGCATTTTCCAAGAAAAACCTGTTTAGCAGAAAATTCCCAACTACTCCTATTTGTAAAATTTAAATTAGCAAGGGATTTGTGATCCTTAGGTGGAAATGCAAATTATCTTCTTTTATTTTTTTCCCTCGGAACTCAAGGCACAAATGACAAACAAAAAACATGAAGAGGCAGCAAAGCACCCGTGAAGGATACAAACAGGGATTTCATTGCATTTTCCAGCATAGTAATCTGTTAATAATACTTTAGATATGATCATATGATGTTACACAATGTGCAAGTCCTAGTAGATGGATAATTAGAGGGACTTTTAAAAAATGCATTCTGGATAGCAATGAGGGATTATGCATGGCTTGCTTTCAGTTTCTGAAAGATCAGATAGAAAAAAAATCTTCAGACTGCTTGTATTTAACCTTATATAAAACCTAAAATTACAATATTTTTAGCTAAAAAATGAAAGGCACTGTACAAAATGCATGTGCTTGCAAACTGCCCACGGAAAATCTTGACAGTACTAGGATATGAATGATGGAAAATGCTCAGTTGTCCTTAAGAACCTGTAGCTTTCTTTGGGCTTTGTTAGATTTCTCTCTGCAGGAACAATGTCTAATGCAGATTAAAATGTCATTGATTTCCCTGCAGGATCTCTCAGAATCCGCAAAGAGCCTTGCTACACAGAATATCACTTGCTGGTGGTCACAGCACATCAAAATAGAGTTTATGTTCTGTGCTCTTTAATTAAGCAGAATTATTCAAGTTAAGAAACATACTTAAATAGTTCTGCTTTAATTAACCCTTTGCTCTATGTTTTAACCATTATCAGAGTCATTGAAGAGTGTGGTTCAACAGTAGATAACATTGCAGACTAGGCATGCATGTGAAAGGGAACATTAAGTAAAGACAGATTTAGATTAAAATAACCTTCAGCAACTAAAGTCAGGGCTGGGTTCAAAATTTTGGTGCAACTGCAAAGCAGAAGATATTCCATTAATCTTTATTTATTAATTTTAATATTAAAAGGACTTGCTCCAGTTTCTTGGGGAAATCCCATGTAGTTAGTTTTGCTTCTTTGCTCCCCTGGTTTTCTCTCTGTACTGTCTCTTTTATCAAACCTACTGCTGTATTTCTTCTTAGTTAGCCTCCTCCTCCTCCCTCCTGTGAAAGGCCTATTGGCCTTTGACTGGCAAGAACCTTTGGGGGTCCATTCCTCCCTCAGAGCACTCTGAGACCACATATGAGTAGAGTTCAGATCCAATGGAGAATTGAGCATGCCTTACAAACCTTTACTGTGGTCACCCAAAAGTATAGACATCTGCAGCTATTGACTTTGTTGGCTCTCAAAAACCAGCTTTGAAAGCAACCTTCAGCATCTCCTCCTCCAATCTGCATGAGTAATTGGTAAGTGATTAGTAGCACATGCTGGCAAAAACAAGCGCAGCGTGCAGTAGAGTGGGCTGATTCTGCTTCTTCAAAATACACTGAAGCTTGGATAGATTCTGCAATAATGATTTCATATTTAAAGATGTCAGGACCTTCAGGAAAATGACCTCTATGACCTGCTTCAAAAATTCTGCTCCTGCGGGACCATGAAACTGTTAGCCACATGACTATAGATACAAAATTTAGAACAAAGTCTATATTTCAAGCATTGTATGCATTTAGAGAATTGCAGAACCTTTTTTATGACTTAATAACTTCCCGTTAAGTCACGTAATATTTTTTGTGTCTTTCTTCCTTTCTTTATTGGAAGAGTTTTTAAAAGTTTCTGTGTGCTAGGAATTGAGGAGTCCAGGGGATGCTCCAGAAAAGAACTGCTAGCAAGTACAATGACATTTTTGCACATTTATGAGCTGGTGAAAAGAATGGAGATGTGGAATCACTCCCTTCTTCCCTCTCTGTTGCTATGATTCCTGCCACAGTAACTGCAGTGATGACTAGCCCTTGTTCAGATGCCTGGAGGAACAGGGGACTAGGGAGGGGAGAACTCCACAGGCCAGATGTTTCTCTTACCCAGATGTAATTGCAGTGGAACTACACCATTGCATTACATTTGTTTATGGTATATTAGTATAGTATATTTAATATTCACGTTACATATCTCTCTCTATATATATCTTTCTGTTTATTATATAGGATATTTCTATATTGCATAGCAGACAGAGGGAGTTTATGTATCTCTGATTCAGTTAGTCTACAAGATACATCTCTACCTTACATTTCTATATGTGTGTGTGTGTGTGTGTGTGTGTGTGTGTGTGTGTGTGTGTGTGTGTGTGTGTGTGTGTGTGTGTGTGTGTGTGTGTGTGTGTGTGTGTGTATACACACACGCACACACACATATAAAAACTCTGCGGTATCTCGAGATAATTTGTCTCATAGGTTCCCCAGACCTCTTGGACTCCTGCACTATGACACATCTACACAAGATTCTTTACTGTGCAGTAGAGCAAATTACTGCACAGTGAGCATGTCTACATGTGCATTTATGCCAGTTTAAATTTACTGCACAGCAAGTTATTGCGTAGTAAGAAGGAATAGGCCAATGTCTACACATGCAGGCGTTAAAGTACACTAAAGCTGTATGTGAACTAACTTGAGACTAAAGTTAGTCCCCAGTCAGCCCACACACACAGTGTTACTGTGCAGTAAGATGTCTACATGTGTGTTACTGCACAGTACCTAATTGGGCATAAATTTGATACCTACATGATGCATATGAGTTTCCATATTTAATGTGCAGTATGGGTGTGCACATGTAGATGTGTACCTATACTGCACAGTGATTTTGGTTACTGCGCAGTAAATACTCATGTGTAGACACGCCCAGTAAACATCACGGTCTACACGTGCAGACACTTATTGTATAGTAAATCGGTCTACTCAGAAGTTATTTTGCTACCAGTAAATACAAGTAGCAAATTCACTACCAAATAGTTACTGAGTAGTAGGGCTGTGTGAAGCTCCAGTTGCTGATTCGATTCAGAGGACATTCGGCCCAATTCAGTGGCTGAATCTCTAAATTTGAATTGAATTGGGAGACCAATAGCATGGTCCAAATTGATCTGAAGCCTCCAAATCGATTTGGAAAAGATTTGGAAGAGATTTGGAGATTCGGCTAGTCCCTGCTTGCCACCACAGGGAGCTGGACCTGGACTCAGCGCTGGTAAGTAGAGGGCAGGGAGAGGGGCTGGAGGAAGGGAGGGAGACCATGGGAGGACCCCCTCCAGGCCCCATCCCCTGCCTGCTCTCCCAGCTTCCTGAGTGCCCTTCAACCCCCACCCACTCTCCCAGCCCTGTCAATGGCTGCCCCACCTGGTCCCAGTGTCTCGGTGCTTTAAAAAAAAAAAAAGCCCACACTTACATGCTGCTGCAGTAGCCATTGGGGCCTCTGGGGGCTCATGGCAGCAACCCCCATGCAGCGTGAGGCAGTGGGGGGCAGCAGGGATTGCCCCTCCCCCAACCTGGCAGGAGCTGCTGAGTGCAGGGCTTTTTTTGTTGTTGTTTTTTAAGTGCTGAGATGTTGGGGTTGGGCAGAGTAGAAATTGATGGGGCTGGAAGAGTGGGCAGGGGATGGGGCCTGCTCGATTCGGCTGAAGCAAATACTGGCCACTTCACACAGGCTTACTTCACAGCAATGCACATGTAGATGCTAACTGGGAGCAAATTTGTTCCTGGTCAGCCGCACCACCATGGGGCCACTGTCAGGCTAAATCTCAGGGCCAAAGCACTGGGAGCTTCTCCAGCATGAGGGCTGGGGCAGATCTTTGCCTGCCCCAGTCCCAAGTCCTCACTGCCAGCAGGGACCAACCTGCAGCCAGGGTCTGACCACTGTGTGTCACACAGCAGAGGCCCCAGGCCAGCCATAACAGCCTGCCCAGACTACCCCTGCTTGTCCCTGGCACCACGTTGCCACATGGCTGCCAGACCAGTGCCATTGCACTCTGCTGGGTGGAGCAGGCACATGCCAGACCCAGCAGCACCCTGGGCTACCTGCAGCCAGCCACTTGCCATGGGGTCCTGCTCCAGCTGGCCTCAGGCCAGCCACAGCAGCATTCCTGGACCCTGCTGTTGGTGTCCAGCATAGCATCACCACATGCCTGTCTGTTCTGCACTGTGATCTTGTGCTGGGTGCTGCACACATCTATTCAGGCCTGGCAGCACTGGGGCTGTCATGCAGAAGTCCAGCAAGCCATCGAGGGAGCCACACTGGTGTTCTCCCTGATGGTACATGCCACCTCCTGGGACTGAAACTGGCCCCAGAAAGAGAGCATAGAACTTGTGGTGCTGTGGGGTAATGCTGAGGTCTTCAGCCATTTTGCTGAAGTCAATACTCCAATGTACACATCTATGAAGGCCTTTCAGGATGTATGCGGGAGCACAGGCATGACCAGTTGGCTCACCAGTGCTGCGTAAAAGTCAAAGGCTGTGGGTCACCATCAGTAGCCACAGCCACTGTTTAGGGGCTGCCCACAAGTCCATGCCCTTTGTGAAGCAACTGGATAACATCCTCATGCCCCAGGACCCTAGCCAGAGATGTACTGTCCACTCCAGCACTGGTGGCCTGACCAAGCCTCCACTGCAGTCTGGTACCTTCAATGATACATCACCGGGAGAGGGCCCCTCAGGCTGCCAGGAGCCCATCCTGCCATACTTCCCACCCCTGACCTTGTTGAGCAGCTCCGGGAGCCTGAGCCAGCACCTGCCCTGCTAGTTCTGGGTGCACAGCCCTGCCCAGGAGGCCAGGATGGCCATGGGACTGCTGACCCTCAGCAGCTCGAGCTTGACTCCAGAGGGGACCTTTGCCCATACAGTCAGACACCGTGCCCCTGTGCCCCTCAATACCGCCAGGAGTGGCATGTCCTCACTGCCAGCAAGAACCAACTCAAGCCACTGGGCTTTCCTGCCACACCCACCTGGTAAGCCCCACACTGGGTGGAAGGCTCTCTCTGCCCCTGCCCCTGCTCTCCACCAAGCCCAGCCATGCTCCCCTGGCCCTGGGTTCCCTCCACACACAGTACATTGGGAGGTGGGAGACAGTGCAAAAAACTTTCGTGAGCAACCTGTGCCTTCTCAGCTAGGCAGGCACAGTCCTCTCACACATGGAGAAATATGTTAATGCCAGTAGTGATATCATCCTCAGCTGTGGGGGCAGGGGTGTGTAGCACAGCCACGGGTAGCTCTCCAGGCAGTGAAGGAGGGTGTGGGGCAACATGAGCAGTGGCAGCAGGTGCTGCCAGGACCCTGGCCTCGCCTAGCCTGTGAAGGGGGTGGGGAAGGCAGGTTGCTTGTGGCCATCACCCAGCATCCCACCTGCCTCTGCAGAATAAGCAGGGATGGGGGACCTCAGTCAGCGACTGCCTCTGCCAGGGTCTGCCCAGCTGACTTACCATGGTCCCTGGGCTCACACAATCCCCAATTTGACAATAGCCAGTGCACAACCCTCTGGCATTGAGCAAGTTATCTCATAAATATTGCAAACTTTCACAAACAGTCCCTTTCTCCTGGCTCTGCAGCTTCACATAGGGGAGAAACACAAGTTGGCAGCTGGGATGTGCCTTCAGGGTCACCACCAGTCTCCTCTGGGACCCTGTATATGCCCATGAGTGAGAGAGGGATGCACACAAGGAGGAGAGGGCCCAGAGGAGGGACCAGGCAGACCAAGAGTTCAGGAACAGGCTCCTGGACCTCAAACAAAGGAACCAGAAGTGGCAGACCACCCTGGTAGTCAGGGCAATGGAGGCCACATAGGAGAACTGGTGGGTGCCAGACACCATCCTGACCTTCATGCTACCCACTGCCTAGCTGCCAGCCACAGCCCTGCTTGCCCCTCTGGCTTCCCCCTGGCTGCCCATTGCCCAGCCACAAGCCCCTCAGTGGGTCTCAGCTGAGGTGCTGTGGTGATCCACCAGCCAAGAGTCCCTGAGCAGAGAACGGGGCACTTATGAACCTAAAACTGGACCAGGAGCTGCCTGCAACAGGGCCAGCACCATGTGTGGGCCCTGCTGGCCCAGCCCACTGGCTGCAGGATGGGGGAGACAGCAGCACTGGCAAAACAGTACCTGCCATCACCCCCGAGGGAACCCCCTAGCCTCTGGCCTCACTGTGGCATGCACACCTGTAGGGGTGTGGCCAGAGGCTGGGCTTCTGGGCACTTGTCCCTGGGGTCTACCCCCTAGGTGCCCACACCCCACTGCCCCCCACCCCAGGAGGGCACATACAGAGCTGCACAGGATCTGCACAGGGAAAAGGGTGTTTAATTGATGGTGGGTGGGGTAAGGTGAGGTGGGATGAGATGGGTGGTGGAAGGCCTCTACGAGGAGGGAGGGGATGAGTGGGGGAGGAAGAGGGGAAGGTCTCTATTGCTGGGGAAGGAGGGGGGAGGGGTGTCCATACTGAGTGTGGTTCTGGGTATGCACGGTGGAGCTGGGGGCTGGGGTTAGCCATCCAGGTGGCCTACATACAGTCCTGGATGGCTGGGTGGGCCCACAGGCAGTGGGGCTGGAGTCCCAGAAGCATGTGAATGGCACTAATGGCAGCATCCCCATTTGTCTCATTGGCATCCCTGCCAGGATCTGGGCAGCAGCATGCTGGCACTACACTGGGGCAGTGCAGTGAGCCTGGCCAGGTGGCCACACCATGCAGGTTGCTGCCAGGGCTGAGTCTGATCAGGGCTAGGAAATGGTTGCTGCAGCAGCAAAGCAGGGTAACCAGGGTGGCAACTAGGACTAGGGACAGACATTACACATAAATGGGTTTAACTGATCACAAACAAGTTTAAACCTATAACAGAACAGATTTTCAGTGCACATAAACTAGTTTGGCTGAAACCAGTTTAAGATAAACCTGGTTGAATGTAGTATCAGATTTAACTGATTTGGCTCAAACCAGTTTATGCAATGTCTGTCCCAGACCCCTTGCTGATTTAAGATAAATCAGAGCATCCCAGCATGCTCTCTGGCTGGGCAGGGCTCTCTGCTCCACAGCAGGGCTGGCCCCTCCCCTTTACTGCTTTGCTGGAGCTCAGCAGTCTCTACAGGCATCTGCTCCCCCACTCCCCTCTCCACTCTGTGCTAAGCAGGCATTCCCCCGTCCCTCATAGACACCTCAGCAGACCACATGCTGGCTACAGTCAGTGCTGTGGGAGACAACAGGGGCAGACAGTCTTTTTGGATCTATTTAACAGATAGCAGAAAAGCTGTTTAAGAGCTGTTTGCTCCCCCTCTGCCCTTCACCACTCCCTACTAAGCAGAAATTCCCTCATCCCCTCTGCCTTGCAGAGAAGGTATCTGTATTACCTAGCAGACCACATGGTGGGTCCGTGCTGAATCAACAGGTAGCTGGTAATGTCCCTCTCTTTTCTTAATGGGGCGATCAACACTAAGATAGAGGTGACACTATTATCAGTCCCCCACCCCACCCCAGCTTGCTTGCCTGTCAGTTTGCTGCAGACAGTATACAGAAGCAGGGAGGGAGATTGAAAAGCTCTGTACCATCAACAAATGCATGCACTGCACCCACCTGATTTGCCTCAGTGCTAGCTGGGGGCTGGCAACACTCCTGCCCCTTGAGCAACAAGCCAGGAAAAGCATGGGACTGCAGGCAGGCTGGGAATTTACATCCCCTCCCTAATCAGAGCCTCCTGCTGGGACCTGGCCACACCCCACTCAGCTCAGCACTGCAAGGGAAGGGAGAGCTGCTCTAGCACTGGCCAGCTTCCAGCCTGACCCACTGCAGGCATGTGCCTGAATTTCCTTAGTCCAGAGAGATTGTCTGTATGGTTGGAAACCAGTTCAGCCTAGCCAGGTTAGACTAACCTGCAAAGGTTGAATCAATTCAGGCTCAGGTTTTTTGAATGTCTGTCCCTAGCCTAGGAAGCCAGAGCACAGGACATTGCTTGTGGCAGGGCTAACTGGACCTTGTTGTGCATCCACAGGTGCATCTCAAGTAGAGCCAGGGAGGTGATCCTCCCCCTCTATGCGACACTGGTTAGGCCACAGCTGGAGTACTGCATCCAGTTCTGTGCACCCCATTTCAGGAGGGATGTGGACAACACTGAAAGGGTCCAAAGGAGGGCCACCCGCATGATCCGGGGACAACAGGGCAGACCCTACATTGAAAGACTGCGGGACCTAAACCTGTTCAGCCTTCACAAGAGAAGGCTGAGGGGGGACCTGGTGACTGTCTATAAACTCACTAGGGGGGACCAGAAGGGTTTGGGGAGACACTGTTTCCTCTAGCGCCCCCTGGCATGACAAGGAACAATGGACACAAATTATTGGAGAGTAGGTTTAGATTAGACATCCGCAAGAACTACTTCACAGTTAGGGCGGCTAGGAGCTGGAACCAACTTCCAAGGGAAGTGGTGCTGTCTCCTACCCTGGGGATCTTTAAGAAGAGGCTTGATGCCTACCTGGCTGGACTCATTTGAGTCCAGTTTTTTTCTCCTGCCCAGGCCGGGGGTCGGATTTGAAGATCTACAGGGTCCCTTCCGACCCTACTTCTATGATTCTATGCTTCTGGGGCCTGGGAGTAGAGCAGTCATGGCGCTAAGGGCAGTGGCTCCAGCGACAGAGCCACAGCATGCTGGCACAGTGCTCTGCAGGATGCTTTGGGCCAGGAAGACAGGTGGCCAGGGAGCTGGGAGTAGGGTTGCCTTTTAAAAATGGCCACAGGCAGCTGCAGCCAGAGCCTCCAGCTCTCCCTGGCTGCTGCAAGGGTCAATGCAAGACTGAAAGAGGTGGAGCCGACTGCTGCCAAGAGCATCAAAACTGTTCCCAAATCCCTGCACATATAAATGCCTGCCCAATTACTCTGGAGTAAACCCATCCCACAGAATTAGTATATTTAGAAGTACCCAGTATGACCTTAAACTGGAAAAGGGCCACAGTCACCAGGTAGGGAAGCAGCTGGGGGGGGAGTGGGGGGGAGAGTTGCAGCTGAGCAGGAGCTGGGGCTGGCAGTAGCATGGAGCCTGTGCCCAGAGGGGCGATGGGAGGACAGAGCTTGGGTGGGCAGGTTGTAGGTGTGAGGGAGGGTGGTGGGGGAGTGGGGACCCCTGACACTCCCCCCGCATGGAGCACTCCATTGAAGACAGCAGCAACAGCAGGTGGTGGGCACTCAGAGTACCAATGCCCTGTGCAGGCATTGCCTCCCAGTGGTGCATAGCTCAACCAGCACTGCATGTGGTGGCAAAGAGTGCAGCCAGGCCAGCCTGCCTCTATCACATGGGTCTCCTCATGGTGCACATGCAGCTCCATGCCACTGGGGGAACCCCTGCAAAATGGGGCCAAATGTCTTCCCCACCCCCTGCTGTGCAGGTCCCCAGAACTCTGCTGGAAGTGGAGGGGAGCCCAAACTTTGCTTCCCTGCAGAGTCCTGCCTCCTGCATGGCAGGGGGCAGGGAGTCAGTCAAGTCCATCGTGAGGGGCTTCCCCTGGTGGTGTGGAGCTGCACATGCACCATGAAGACCCCCACACAAGAGGCAGGCCAGCATGGCTGTCCTCCTTACCACCATGTGCAGCACTGGCTGGAGCCAAGTGCCACCAAGTGGCAGCACCTGCATAGGGCACAAGCACCCTGAGTGCCTGCCACCTTCTGTTACCCCCTATGGGGGGAGTATATGGTGGTCCCCACACCTCCCCTCCCTCACACCCCACAAATGTCATACACCCACACCCAGCCCCTACAACCCCCCCGTATACACCCCCCCAAACATACCCTACTGCCCCCATACACACAGCCACACTCCCTCACAACTCCCCACACACCCCAACCATGACTCCACATACAATATACAAAAGATTTATTTTTCAGTTATTATGCAGGCACCTCTGTATACAGTACACAAACATAAATCATGACAAAAATATTTTTTGCAACAAAATTAAGATATGTTATAATAGGTGTTTGACTTCTAATATATGATTTTTTTCCTGGTTCCAAGATGGCAACCCTCTCTCTCCCAAAAGGAGTACTTCCAGAGGGTAAGAGGAGGGACTTCTGGTGGCAAAGATCAGGGGTTTGGGGCAGGACTTCCGGTGCCAAGGTGGCAACCAGGGAGCAAGGCTCCTGTCAAGGCATGGGGCTACCCTGGCAGCCGTCTTCAGCTCACTAAAACTCCTTAGGTGGCTCTCCAGCCGAAATAATTTCCTGCCATTGCCTTAAGGTGTGACTGCTCTAAACTCAAGCTAGCCCTAACACCAGTCAACATTTGTGCAGTGTGTAACAGGGCCCCAATACTGTATTAAGGAGTTAGTCAAAGAGAATGACCTAGCTACATGCACAGTTCAAGCAAACAGGTCTTATGCCATTTTGTCCTCATAATTCATAGATTCATAGATTAAGGGTCGGAAGGGACCTAGTAGATCTTCTAGCCCGACCCCCCGCCAGGGCGGGAGAACAACAAAAAAAAACCCCAAAAAGAGAAACGGGACTCAAATGAGTCCAGCCAGGTAGGCATCCAGCCTCTTCTTAAAGACCCCCAGGGTAGGGGCCAGCACCACTTCCCTTGGAAGTTGGTTCCAGCTCCTAGCCGCCCTAACTGTGAAGTAGTTTTTGCGGATGTTCAATCTATACCTCCTCTCCATCAACTTGTGCCCATTACTCCTTGTTATGCCAGCGGGCGCTAGGGGAAACAGCGTCTCCCCCAAACCCTTCTGGTCCCCCCTAGTGAGTCTATAGACGGTCACCAGGTCCCCCCTCAGCCTTCTCTTGT
Source organism: Gavialis gangeticus (assembly GCF_001723915.1). Taxonomy (NCBI): domain Eukaryota; kingdom Metazoa; phylum Chordata; order Crocodylia; family Gavialidae; genus Gavialis; species Gavialis gangeticus. The sequence continues at coordinate 117,454,617 of NW_017729024.1, read as the reverse complement.
GGAGGCTGAATAGGTTCAGGTCCCGCAGTCTCTCACTGTAGGGTCTGCCCTGTTGTCCCCGGATCATGCGGGTGGCCCTCCTCTGGACCCTCTCCATGTTGTCCACATCCCTCTTGAAATGGGGCGCACAGAACTGGACACAATACTCCAGCTGTGGCCTGACCAGCGTCGCGTAGAGGGGGAGGATCACCTCCTTGGCTCTACTCGAGATGCACCTGTGGATGCATGACAAGGTCCGGTTAGCCCTGCCAACCATGACCTCGCATTGTCGGCCCATGTTCATCTTGGAGTCAATAATGACTCCAAGATCTCTTTCTGCCTCCGTGCTCTCGAGTACGGAGTTCCCCATTGTGTAAGTGTGCTGCTGGTTCCTACTGCCCAAGTGCAGCACCCTGCACTTGTCCGTATTAAAACGCAAAAGTCAAGTCAGAAATATTATACACAAGATAGGAAAGAGCTGCTTTCTTTTTGTACTCACATATTAAAAATGTCCAACTTCTTAAATGCATCTGCAGTATCTTGTACTTGCTGCAATCACTAGAGCCGTGTGTGATAGAAGCAATTTCAGCTCATTGGTGGGGTTTAGATAACTGTTAGTTTGCTTTAATCCAAATAGGTTTGTACATCCAGGAGTTCTGTTCAAATTTGAATCAGAGTGGGATTAGAATAATAATCAAACCTCAACCTAAACACTACATTTAAAATCATTTTAGGCAGAACTCTGATAAATTATCCATGTTTCCTTAAGAAAACTGTATATCTGTAAACTTTTTTTCTAGATCTCAATCTTTTTGTAATCAGCTCACTTAGATCTCCTTTATTTTACATTGTCTTTTGATAGTGCGTGTTGTTCTGCAAAGCTTACTCACCTCCCAAAAAGCAGAGTGAGTCAGGTAGGCTCCCTCTCCAGTTTGCTGCCTGACTGCCATAGTGCATGGGAAGTACAAGGATTTCTCTTATCTGCTGCCTCCTGAGGGGCTAACTTCTTGCATCTAGCATCCCTTCCCCCTCAATCTCTTGCATGCCTATGCAAGAGTCACCATAATATGTCCCACAAATTTTTGCTCATGCTGATTAAGATGATACCAAAGTGCACCACAACTATATGAGAATCTAATAATTCTATAGCCTGGGGCTTGCTGTTACTCTGGTATAGTCCAAGTAAAATACCATTTCTTTGCAATACTTAGCACTGTAACTGTATGAAGCACACAAATCAGTAGTTCCTTTTCAGTGACTATCTCAGTTACTTCTATGTTCTGAATTCAACTCTCCTCATATATTAGGTACTAAAAAAAGAGAGGTTGTAAGTCAGAATGAAATGGCTGCAGTGCACATTTACTGTAAGCTGTCTGTGTAGCAGTAGATGAATGCAAACTCTTGGAATTAATCAACTAGGGCATGACCTTGCTGAAACATTTATGAAAAAACAGTTGCAAACCTTACTAACATACTCTCTTCTCACTTCTGTATCTTCCTTTCTGAGATGCAGAGGCTGGTCTTCACTAGCCCCAGTTCCTACATTGCTCTTGGGAACAAAAAGGACAAGAAACACTAGAGATATATTTGATTATGTGAGCTGTATAACTCACTCCGTATCATTAGATCCTAAATGAGTGCAATAATCTTCACAATAGTCAGTGAGCAGGATCAGATTTTTACAGAGGTCTCTCACTTGAAACATGTTGTGTAAACCTTGATTTCCCCTCCAGGGACCATACTTACACACTGACAGTCTTCATTACAGTCAGTGTAAAGGCAAAAGAAGTAGCTATTGAAGTTTTCTATGCTGGTTACCAGTAAGAACATCACAAAAGAACAACATCTCTGTTTCCTTGCCTCGTTTTTTTCACAGAGCTGTGCTCAGGAGGCCATGAGGCCTAGGAGCTAGTTAGTATTCCTATTAAGCAAAATCGTTAATTTTCCAGAAAGCTTAGAGAACATGTGGTAGTAATAATAATGGTAGGTCCCAGATATTCCAGGATGTGATACCTGGCATTTTTCCAAGAAGCAGGTCTGTTTTAAAATTTTGGAAACAGTGAGGGCATTAGAGAAGAGGTAATCTAGAAAATTACCTGGGACTGTGGGCTCATGAGCTGGTTCAGTTTAGATTAAATGGAAAGATAAACAGTAGGTTTATAGCTAAGGCTCTCAGTTTCAAAAGGGAAGCTATGAGAACTTATGAAAGTTAAGTAGTGAAATCAGATGGACTGAAAAGCTCAGAGGACTTAAATGTGGAAGAGGTATGGAATTCTTTTGAGATGAAACAAAGTATTTCAAACTTGAATCACAAACAAAGAGAAAAGCTTGGAGGGAAAGACTTCAGACTTAACTGGATAAACAACCACCTGAAATAAGTATATTAGGAGTAATTAGGGAATCTACAAGGATTGGGGAAAAAATGATCAGCAAAGAAAGATACATAGGTCAAAAAAGTGAAGATAAGTGAAAACTGTCAAAAGCAAACCTGAATTAGGTCTTGCAAAGGTTATTAACATACATATTAAGTTTTGTTAGTCAAATAAATAAAAAGAGAATATATTTTAAAAGGTGGGACAATATGCAGTGAGGAATGTAGTTGATATTAAATATAATTCAGACAATATACAGGGTTTTCCTCAGTTTTCACTAAAAACAATGATATTTAATCTAGATGCAAAGGCAGAATGGATAGTGGGAATAAGGGTATGAATATGAAAATTACTGTCTGAAGTAGAAGCAAAATTCAAAGAGCTTCATGTCCTCAAATTGAGCAGGCCAAATAATCCCCTTCCCAGGACTGAGAAAGAACTATCACATTGAACAATGAATCTAGTAGCAAGAATGTTTACAAATCTGTAAGTGTGGGGTCCATGTTATAGAGTTGGAGAACAGAAAATATAGAACCCTATGTATGAGAAACATGGAAAAGAGTGATATGGGGAACTATAGGCATGTTCCCTTTTTCAATAGTATTTCATGTAGTAGCAGGGGCTAAGACCCTCTACTGGCAAATGGCCCCTCTCCATCTCCATCACCCTGTGTACTCCCACCATGCCTTGATCTTGAGTGATAGAATGGGGTTAACAGGGACATGCCTTCTTCTTGAAGTAATTTGTTGCATAGGTGAAGGAGAGGCCTGCTTGATGTCTTTATGGGTACACCCAACCCACACCTCAGGCCAGAAATGACAGAGTTATAGGCTGTTTTGAGCTTTGCTGTTATATCTTATGGGCAAAAAGTCAAAACAGTTTCACCATTTTGACGGAACAGAATGGAACAGCTGTTTCAAATTTAAACAAAATTTGAAACAGAACACTGTTCCGTCGAAATGCTGGCCAAAACAGAACACTGCCACATCACACAGCAGTACTGCATAGTATACTGGCCACCCATGTTCAAAAATATTGAGTTCAAATTGGAAAAGTGTCACGGGATGGGATCCCCAGGGATGGCCATGATACCCCTAGGGCTCCCTGACCATGCCAATCCTGCCCAATGGACACCCTCTTTCTTGCCTGCCATGTCTCGTTGTAACTATGATAAATAGGGAGGCTGCCCTCAAGTTTGTTTGGACACAGTCCTGATGGACCCGACTGAACCCTGCAGGTTCTCAGACCCCTTTTGGGTCCCGCTCCAAAATGGATGTCTCTCAGGACACCCTCAGCCTTATGGGCTAGATGCATGGCTCCAAACCACCCCTTTACCATGCCCCAAGCCTCACAGATAGCATTCACACAGTGTCCCTCCAAGGCCTCAGTTTCACTTAGCCTCTCCGCAGCCCTGTCTCTCTCTCTCTGCACCCACACTGGTGCTGGGGTCTGTGTACCCCAAATACTGCACCCACACTGGCGCTGGGGTCTCCACACTGTAGTGGGCCCCAATGAGGCCTCCTTCTTCCCCAATAACCTCAGCCCAATCCTCCAGTTTACAAACAGAAACCAAAATACGAGCCCCTGGCAAGCAGCTCAGGGTGTGCTGTGTCCCTTTAAAAGAATCACCCTTCCCCCCCAGCACTATGTGCCTTATAGACAAGGGAATCTATTGAGCTCCTGAAGTCCCTTAATCTTACCAGAAACTGAATGGGCAGTCAAGCCTCTTCACTTAGCTTCCTCCAGGAGAGCTTCTTCCTCCTTGGCTGCTGGCAGAGAACTGACTCTGTGGTTCCAGACCCGGGGTTGATATGTGCCCCAGGCCCTGCCTCTTCTGGTCAGGTGACTGCCTGCAGGTGCATGTTAATTCCCTCATTCCTGATGCCATGGTAACTTGCAGCTGAGGGGTTCCTAACTGACTGCTAGGGCTCTCTCCATAGGCAGTTTCAGCCCTTAAAGGAGCAGGCACCTTAGTGCCCTGAGACAAAAAGGTACCGAGATTGGCTAATAGGATGATCAAAAGTGGAGAGTCTGGGTCAGGAGAGGGGACTAAAGGACCGTGGCTATTTGACTTAGCAAAAGGAAGGGAATATGATTATTTTCTCTAAATATATTGGGAGGGAGGGATGGAGAAGGGCTGTTAAAGCTAAAGGTGAATGATAGAACAAATGAGCATAACTAGCCATGAATAAATGTAAAGTGGAAATTAAAAGTGATGTTCTGGTGTTCTGGAACATCCTACTAGAAGTTGTGGGGGAAAAGTCCTAAGTACTTTTAAAATAGAGCAATTTACTGTAAACATTATCTCCTTGTATCTCTTAACCATATTTTCATTTTATTTTTTATCCTTTTTATTTATTTTTTTCAACCGTTCTTGTGGAACAAAAAGACCCTTTTAAAATGCCCAATCTCTGTAATCTTCTTTGCAACTTGACCAAGTTGCAAGATAAAAAAAAAGTCTGATGTTTGAGGTAAGCACTCAGCAGGTAAAAATTGGCAGTGCTTCACTAAAAGGGATCTAATCCAGTTTATACCAAGAGAGGATTTGGCCCATGTTTTTTATATATAGTAGTAGAGACAGCATAGATGTACAATGTATAGATAATAATAGATTACAGGCTGGCTTGCACAAGCCCAAGAGGAGCAATGAAGAGAACTGGTGATTCATGACTCCCACCCTGCCCCTGTGTCCAGGTGGAACCACCCTCCCTCTACACCTCACCCTTTGCACTTCACTGGATGACATTTTTGGTGGACATTTACTTCTCATCCTGCCATCCAGAGGAAAGGGAATAAAGGGGCCTGAAGCTCTGCTTACCCCACTGCAACTGGGCCAAAAGGTGTAGCGAAAAAGAGAGTGGCATGTCTTACATCTCAGCACAGCCATGTTAATACCAAGCACACCTCAGCTCAGCATTTGATTTCTGTTTAGAAGTGCAGTGCAGATGTAAAAAGCAATTGTAAACACTACCTTGTTTTGTTCTTCCAATCCCCCAAAATAGTTGCCAGCCTGACATTTTTCCAGAACAATAGCTTGCCAGCCTGACATCTTGTTTGACAAGTTCCACTGCAGGGAAAGTTGTTCTGGGTTAGTTTAATAGGAATGGCAGGGAAACTGGCACTTGACTTAAAGACTGCTAGCAACAGCACTCTAATAAAGTAATGCCATGAGTAATGCCATAGTGTGAGGTCAGGAGTAATCAAGACATTTCATTTTCCTTTAGAAGAACTCCGCTTAGTGTATTTAAGTGTTATCTGCAGCTCTGCTCATTTCAAAATAAAACTGCTTCCTAAAATGTAAAGCATATGGCTTCTAGTTTACGACACTATTTAAAATACAAGTTTTCAAACACAATCAGGTTAACCACTGTCCCATTCACTATAATGTATTGTGACTATTTCTCCTAGCCAGCTGGTATTTTACTTGTCCTCCTCTAAAAAGAAATCTTCCGTATGTCTTATATAAGACTGTGCAAAGCAAGAATATAATTATTAGCTTGTATTTCTACCTCAGGGTTTTGTGTGGCTTATAAACAATGTAGGCGAGATGCTTCGGTGGAAATAGTCACCATGAATTTTCTTCCTCCTCTTTCTCCTGAAAATACAATGTACTAATCTCTACCACTAGCCTGCACTAATGGAGAGGGCTGTATCGACTGCAGTGGAACTAAAGTCATTTGCGCCAGCTGAGGATCTGTTCCATAATCTGCCATCACAATAAGAGCTCCATTCTGACCCCAGGTGCACATAATGAGAAAATGTTGCCATTAGGCTTGTGCGCACCTGCACAACATCAGAATCAGAAACTACCTGGGGACCTTTGTATGGGTATCCAAGATTAGAATTGGTCTGATTGGTATAAATGTTACAGCTGTTAGAAATATTTTCAGCAGAACAAATTTTCGGTTGGAAAATGCAGCTTCATCAACATTGAAATGCTTCATAGGAATGAAATGAATTGCTTCAGCTTTTGTGCTTTGTTTTGTCAATATCGGAATGGTTTGTTTTGTGTGGAGATATTTTCTTTCAAAGCAAACATGCTTTCCTTAGACTTTATTGTTTTATGTATGCTTTTGTGTGTTGAATTATAACCAAGAATCCATTTTTACATTGAAATAGTCTGATTTTTTATCTCTCTTTCTTTCTCTTTTTCTGCCATCCAAGTGGCCTAGATATCAGAAACTGTCCACTAAAAACTTCACTGACATCAAAATGTCTCCATTGAACTTCAGGGTCCAGATTAACTTTTTTTTATTAAAATGTTCAGAATGTCATTTATTATACTAACAATTCAGTTTACCATTTTACATACATTTAATATTTTATATTGTCACTATTTCAATACAATATGGGTTACCATATTGAAATTTCTTGCAGATGAGAATTTTCACATTTTGACAAGATCTAATAGACATATGCGAATATACATGAACCCAAAGGAGTGTACTGTTTGCTTTTTGTGGATGGAGCACTTCAGTTCCATTTTGACAGCAGCATGAATAGCAAGTTGTTTCCTGATAACTAACATTCTGTACCTTGTCCTATGTTTTCTACCCATGTTGGAACTGCTGACCTTGAGATCCACATCTCACAGCTGCATAACCTGTTATGTCATGGTACTTAGTGTTCCACACCCAAAAATTTAAGCCAGTGATGGATCAATCTTTGATCATTCCATGTGCCAACCCAAGAAAGATTTCTCTTCTTAGCCTACTTAACCTAAGGTATGTAAATGAAATATTGTCTTCAGCTTGTCTTCTATAGTGTACCTAGTGTACTAATTCTCAATCCGGCAAACAATTAAAACATTAAATGTACATAAAAATCAGTGCTTGAGTTGTAGCAGAGGTGGGAATAATTCTATACTTCTATACCAGCAGTCCTATAACAATTCTGCAATGGGCAGTCAACGTTGTTGCAAAAGAAAAAATGATCCTTGAACTCACAATTTGATGGCTTAAAAGTTTCTTAGTTTATGCTTAAAATTTTTAAGTATAAAAATATGAATGCCACCCGCGCTCTGCTTTGCTCAGTAATAATCTGTGCAATAAACTGCTTGGCCCTCAGGCTCACAGTTTATCCACTCACGAACTGGATCATTATCTCATAAAGCATTGCGACTTGACTATTATCACTTAATCGCATTGCAGCACCAAAGAAAATGTGTAGTTATTTTATTGCATTTGGATTTAATTTAAATTCCACAGTAGCTCAAGAAAAGATCATTACCAGGAAAATGTGAAATGCATTGATTGAACAATGTACTGTACAAAAAACAGTCTGAAAAGCAACTGGAGGAAGGTTGGGGATACACTGTGACAAAGACAGAATGGCTTACTCTGGCCTACATTAAAAACGCTACCTCTGGACCAGCAGAGGGATAAGATTTATACATATGTTCCAGTTCTACACAGAAATGATCTCTAGCTCACATTAATATATATGTTAGGATGGCTCATATTTCTCATGTAGTCCTTACACTACATGAGAAAAAAGGATAGACTGACATAGATGACCCTCTACTGGAGAACCAATATCAGCTCCACATCATTTTACATCTTACCTTTCTTGATAATGCTGAGAAGGATTAAAGTGAGGAACTTAGATCAGGAAGAGTGACACATAAATCTGAGAAGTTACCTTCTTCAAAAGAGCTCTGGGGATTACTGAATGAGAAATGAACTCTAAAGACAAGCTCTCACCTGACTCAGAGTTCAGAGAAATTTAGGACTTTGGAGATGGCTCATTTCTTCCATTTCACAATTGCAACTGGATGTTTTCTTCCAAGTGCATGACAACTCAAAACACAAAATAAAACAAAAATATTCTAGTGGGTTTACCAGCAGACACAATTTCCTTAAACCAGGGATTGCCAACCTGCAGCACACATGCTGCAAATTGCATAGGAAGTCTTTGCGGGACATGCAGCAGATCGGGGAAGGGGCAAGGAGCACTGATGTAGATTGGGCAGGGGGCAGAAGGTTGAGCAGCAGATGGAGCAGGGGAAGGGGATCAGAGTGGCACTCAAGGAGGGTGTGGAGCTTAATTTGTTACACACTGGAAAGGTTGACTCCCACTGCCTTGTAATGTCTCTCTCTGTATATTCTGCTTTCTGCATGGCCATTCGTAATGTCTGATAAAGTAAGCTTCAGCTTGTTATACGCACGCATTTACTTTGGCTAGTCTATAAGGTCCAAGTGTACCCTGCCTTCTACCACTGCCTTAAACCAATATCCTAATGGCATAAAGGACTCCCGTGGGACAGGTGAGGGTATAGAGCAGGGCTGGGCAAAGTGTGGCCTGCAGGCAGGATCAGACCTGTGGCAGACTCCATTTCCTAGCAGCCCCTGCCCACATTGCTGCCACCAGTTTCCATGGAAACCCTAGCAGCGGTGGCACTGTGACAGCACGGGGCCAGGGTTTACATGAAGACCAGCTCCAGCAGCGCTGGCAGAGTGCACGGCAGAGCAGAGAGCTGCTCCTGGGCTGGGATCGTCCGGTGCTGACAGCATGGTCTGGAGCCAGAGCAGAGCTGCAATTTTATGCCCACATGCCCTGGACAGGGGCATGGAGGCAGCAGATCGCAGGTCTGCCCCAGCTCCAGACCATGCTGTCAGCACTGCAAGATCCCAGCCCTGGCCCCAGAGCAACTTCCTGCCCAATTGCACACCCTTGCCAGTGCTAATGAGGCCGATCTCCATGGAGACCCTAGCCTGCGCTGTCATGGCGCCACTGCTGCCGGGGTCTCCATGGAAACCAGCAACAGCAATGTGGGCAGGGGCTGTTGGGAAATGGATCCTAGCCACTGGCCCAGGCCTGGTATAGAGTCTCGGGGGAGACTAGGGAACAACAGTATCAAAGGGAAAAAGTAGGCTTTATGCCATTTTCTTTATTTTTACATTATATCTAACATGCTATTGGACAGACTATTCAGCCATTCCTCCTTAGGGTGATTCCTGCCTGCAATTACTGAACAAAGTGAGTAAAGGGCACAACATTTATGAACCAGCTGAAGTATGTATGATGGTTCATGTGAATAAATGCTCACATATGTAAGGTTTGTGAAATCAGATACTAAAAAGAAAGCAGTAACAGATTTAAACATGCAGCTGGCATAACTTTATGAGCAGGAAAAAAAATCAGGCAAAAGACTAGGGAGTATTAAAAGAAAAAAAAGAAACCAAAAAATCCCTGAATATCAGTAACAAATTTGAGAATAAGTAAAGAAAGCAAAACACAAGAACAAAAAAGCCCACAAAATAAAACATAATTGTCTGTGAATTCCACATTAGCAGTGTAAAGTAAAACAGCTGGGTTTCCTGGGGTTACAATTTTACCAAATGCGGCAATTATTATTGTAAGAATAAAGTCAGTAAATGAAAATACAAAATAAATAAATAAATACACTTTTTTAGGATATACTCCCCAAATAACAACACTGTTATAGAGTAAAAATATGCTAGACACATATTAACTGTAGCAAGCATTCTGTCTTGTCATCCGAGATCCAAAGAAAAACTCATCAAATTCCAGACACTTCTCCATAAGTATACTCTCTTCGTTTACTCTGTTCACAAATGATGTTAGTCAAACTTTACTGTAAAATAAATCCAAAGTAGGAAGTATTTTTATTTTAGAGAAAGACTGGGATAGCATATAGGTACTGGTTAGCTTTGAGTCCGAAGTAACAGAAATGGAATGAAAATCAATAGTAAAAAGTGTTGAGTTATGTAATTAAGGACTAATAACAAGAATTTCTGCTATAAACTGGGAGCTCATCAGCTGGAAATGACAGAAGAAGAAAGGCTAATTCTACTAATCGAACATGGGATGACTTTGAGCCACTTTCCCAATGAGCCCTTGAGAAAGACAACTGTATGAGGTTAAGTATTTCATCAATGCCATTGTAAAAGGCATTGATAAGACATCACCTGTGTACAGTTCTGACCACCCATGTTCAAAAAAGGTGAGATCAAAGTGGAGAAGTGCAGAAAAAGGCACTTTTTATGATGAGGGGCATAGAGATCCTGTGTTATGAGAGGAGACTAAAGGAGCTTGACTTATTAGCCTAGCAAGAGGAAGGCTGAGAAGGAATGTGATTGTTCCCTATACATTTATTAAGGAAGAAGAAAACTAATTAAGCTAAAAGAGAAAACAGGCAAAACGTGTCATGTATAAATTAAGCTGGAAATCAGAGGTATCTAACCATCAGCACAATGAAGTTCTGGACCATCCTCCCAATAGGCAAAATAACTAGTTTTGAGGTAAAGCTTGAACAACTGGTAAACATATGATACAATTTTATTGTAATAATGGAGGACTTGGCTTGTTCCTATGTGCCAGTGCAGTCCTTCCTCTTTGCAGGACCTAACCTTGAAAGTTAAATTGATGCAGTTATGCTGTAGGAGGGGAACTGAATATAATGGGGGGGAGACAATTTTTTTGACAAGCATGCCACAAATTAATCTCTGTGCTCTTCCTGATCCTTTTCCCCTATCTAGTCTGCTGCTCTGTTTTTTGCTCCCTGCTGAATCTGCAGTTTTGCTTTTGGCTCCCTGCTATATCTGCCACTATGCTGCCTACCCACTCCCTGTCTATCAGATGCCACACACAGATGCTTCCATGCCATTGTGGCATGAATGCCACAGGTTGACCACCCCTGAACTATAACATATTGCTTATTTTCTATTATTGTTAATGACACAATAAAGTTTTCAGCCTTCATCACCTTCTGAGACTGGGTTTCCTGTTAAAAAATGCAACAAAATAGCAGACTCCACTATTAAAACAATAATGCTTCATTTTCTTCCATAATGTGGTAAACCACTCCTAGGGCTCTTTATTCCTATTTATGCCAGCTATCATATTTCTTTAGGTCCAAAGGCAAGGGTTTGTGCATGTTTTAATTCATTATTGGTTATTTAACAATGTTTTGACTCATAAAGTGAAAATAGGGTTATATTTGCTTCAACACAGAGAACTTGCCTTCGAGCCTGTGGCTGCTACTCAGAGGGCATGCCTACATGTTCATTAATGCACCTTAGATACTGTGCATTTAGTTTAGTAAATTTATTTAGCTTAATAAAGTACTCACTAAATGTGCAGTAACTGGTGTTACTGTACCTAATAACACTGCGCTGCAGGATATTAGCACAGTTTTTAACTGCCATGCTAATGCACAGTGCTATTAGGCTAATGCACAGTAAGTGTCTGGTTAGATGTGTCCAGTGGGTGCAGCTACACATGAGCTTTACTGCAGAGTTGACTAATTAGCTCTGCAGTAAAGCATTACCATCTACATGTGTGCCAGTATTAGGGTATAGTAAGTTAATTCACTCCCCCGTAAGATAGTACTGTCACGGACGGTACTATGGTCTTACAGTGCAGTTACTTACCCCGCTTAAATGCACATGTAGACAGTGACAAGGGCTGGCTGGGGCTGAAGTGCGGGGACTGCCTGTTGCTTAGCCCTGCACTTTATTACCTTTGTGCCTCAGGAAGCCCCTATGCCACCTGATGCTGCCACCCAGAGCCTCCACCTGGAGTTTATTGCTGAATTTTAACAGCATGTGTAGATGCACCCAGTACTACTAACTTTCTGAACAGCAACACTCTCAAGAGAGCCAGCCTACACGGGATAGAAAGTGAAAAACTATACTCTTCATTTCAATTCTCTTGTGTGTCATTGAAAATGCTGAGTCAAGAACTGTAACAAATGGAAAGGATAAAAAGAGAAGCTTAACAAAAAGCATAGGGGAAATTTGTTGCTATCCCAGAACATTTACCAAAATATATCAAAGTATGATACATTAAGTATTAAGGGAATAGTTAATTCAGCCATTTTGTTAATGTTTCTCTGAAGTAGCATAGCTGTCTCCTCATAAAAATGTAAAATGGTAACAATCATCTGCTCTTCTCTTTGGAAATAACAGACTGGATATCTTTGTGTCTGAAATCACATCCCTCAATGCTGTTGGAATACACAGGGTCTTTGTTTTTCAATAAGCACATCCATCCTGCAGTCAAACATGGGAAAATGGGAACTGAAAATAACAGTCATTTTGCCACAATCAAATGGGACGTTTGCATCAGTGGATATAAATAGAAAAATATATTTTCAAAGGAAATGGAATATTGTTCACAAATCCCGTTGTTATATGCTTGTGTGTACATTCTCCATGTTCCCTCTAACCTACATAACCATAAGCATACTTTTGGGGGGAATGATCCAAAGCCCACTGAGATTAAAAAATACCCTGATAAGGTGGTTAAAAGTAGATACTCAAGTAAATAAATAGCCTGAGTTTTATGGGCAATGAGCACTCTTAGTTTTCATGTATTGCTTTTGAATAAGACCTATTTAGTACTTTTTAAGTACTGATTTTCAAGTGCTTGCTTTTAGATGGCTAGTTTAAGGAACCGTACATGCCTAGCCACAATTAATCTGCTCGAGTCTGTTGGAGCGTTCTAATTAGACTGCTCCAGCCTGCTGAAGCATCATGTGTGTTTAGCGTCCCACATTTCAAAATGGCTGTGGGGGTGCTTTAACTCAAACTCATCAAATGAGCTTTAAAGCATTCCTGTGACCATTTTGAAATGTGGGACACTGAATACATGTGACACTGCAGCATTTTAATTAGAGTGGTTGTCTGGGAGCTGCTCTAATTAACCCCCCTTCACCCCAGATCATGTGTATAGACACCCCTAGTTTTGAAATTGTTTATTAAAATGTGATACTGATAGAAAAATAATAAGAGCTCATGATAAAATACTTCACATGATTTTTTAATAACATTGTTAGAAAAAAAGAATTACACCACACCTTCCCTATTCAGTCAGCTTCCTAAGACTTGGGAGTGTTATGAGATGAAGCTGTGTCATGATTATATACAAAAGGGTTATTGTTTCACAGATGGCTGTTGTTTTGGTGCCAGAGTGTGACAATATTATCTCCGAGCAACTCTGACAATGAAAAGCATTCATTCATTCATTGGGCACTCACCCGTTTCTGTGAGTCTAGTAGTCTACAGAAGCTGATTATGAGGAGGGGAAGTCAACATTTGGCACCATATGGGCTTGAGTAACTTGTTTTGTGTCAGAAGCAGGTGGGTAGGAGGTAGGACCCAAGTGCTGCCACTGGTTTTCCCTGGAGAGGCAGGGGAAAGTGACTGCTTCTGAAGACCCCTCACTTCTGAAGCCCCATGAACATAAGCCAGATCAAATGGCTTTATGGGCTAGATCCAGCTGATGGGCCATAAATTGCCAATCTTTGCTATAGATTATGGATTGGGAGGGCAAGGGGAGCAAATAAAGCAACACCCTTGCTTCTGTGATAGGAAACAGTTTTCATGGTACTGGAAAGAGGCTGAAGTTTTCTTGGGCTGGTTTTGAGCTTATCTTGAACAGAAGGGAGCATTGTGTGGACTTGATCAATGGTGTTAAGAGTGATTTTAGGATGAAGGAGAGAGATGGGTTTTGTATCCTTCCATAGAAATCTGTGCCTTTCCCTGGTATCCCTTCTTGGCCTCATGGGAGGGAGAGCAACCATTCCAATGCAATGGCAGTGAGAGGTCCATGATATTTGGGCAAGACTGAAAATACTGGAGATGGTGAAGTTGAGGAGCTCTATTTAAGGACCATATTTCAGTGAGAGGCAGGCACTTAATTCAGAGTTTTTGGCCTGCAAGAGGGAAGGGAGGGAAGTTTTTATGTTGCTTTATTGTAAGTATGCAGATTATATGAAAAATGCTTCTGCTGTCTTCCATGAAGTTTATTTGTGCACTGGCCTTTGGCAGATGTGCTTTTACAGTGCCTGCCTCACTGTGCCGTTGACGCACTGAGGAACATTGCTGTAAAGATGGAATATGGAGGGCCTTTTATGGGAATAAGGGTGAATGGAAAAGTGCTTTAGGGCATGCAAGAAAAGTCTATTTCTTAACAGCAGGCAAGTATGTAATAAGAGTTAAATTTCATCTAGGTGGAGTCATTTTTCAGAAGTACATGATGTCAAAATCGGCCTTCATTTCTAAAGTATGTATGATTGTGATTTTTCACAACTATGTCAAAATATCAGATGGGGGGTGAATTAGAATTGCTTAGGGGTAGGAATATTGAAAGACTGGGCAGAATTACATTTGCTCTAAGTTTTCTGTGATATAATGAAAAGCAGGGATCCTGGTTTTCTCTGATGAAAAAAATATCCCCAATTTTCAGATTAAAAAAAGTAACCTAAAATCCACATATTTCCATGATTAAAATGAAACACCACTATATATATAGAATAAAATAAAAATGTTGATTTGGGGTTACTTTTTTATATCTGAAAATTGGAGATTTTTTTTATCCAAGAAAACCAGGATCCCTGGTGATAAGGTACAGGGAAGTTGTGATACATGTGCATCCCATTAGGTGACTTCACATTTCATTTCTTATTTTGACATTAGGTACAGTGTTAACTATAATGCTACTGTGTATGAACCCAGTATAGAAAGTACGCTGACTCAAAAACTGATGGCTTCTTCCTGGCCATGGGATGATGATCAAAGATTCATGCTGCTTATTTTACATCTATCAGTTGCTTTTGATGTAGCAGCAGTCTCTGATAAGAATAGGTAACTATTCTTTCAGATAAATCTCAGAGGGCAGGATTAGGTGATGACTCAACTGCTCTGGAGCCATTTGTATGAAATTTCAAGGAGGTTCTATTTGATCACCCTTTCTGTTTAGTAAGTGGATGGAGGTGTTATGGGGTTAAGAAGAAGGGTGAGTGAGGAGATGTGGA
>NW_017729024.1:117434189-117434485 GCF_001723915.1 Gavialis gangeticus | reverse complement strand
GGAGGTGTTATGGGGTTAAGAAGAAGGGTGAGTGAGGAGATGTGGACTGCAGCACTTTTCATTTATCAGGTGCTGTCAATTCAGCTGTTCATTTCATCCGGGGCAGAGTCCTCCTTCACCCGCTAGACATCTGGGCCAGATACAGGCCATTACACTTTTACTGGTATAAATGATAGGCCTTTGCAAAGTGGCTAGTATTCACTTTGGATTCGGCTGATTCAGGGGACAGTGATTCGATTTGGTGATTCAAATCACTGTCCCAAACTGATTCAGCCATATCTGATTCTGAGACTCAG
>NW_017729024.1:117427978-117434077 GCF_001723915.1 Gavialis gangeticus | reverse complement strand
CATTCTCACCCCCTCCCCTACTTACCTCTGAATCTTTTCTGAAGTTTTGGAGAGCTTTGAATCAATTCAGACCTTTTAATTGGTCCCCTGATTCAATTCAGATTTGGACATTCGGCCACTGAATAAGGCTGAATCTCCTCTGAATTGAATCACCATCTGAAGCTTCACACAGCCGTAATAAGTGATCGTAAACCAGTCTATACTCATAACATAACAGAAGCTAAGCACACATAGACTGGTATAAAAATGGCAGAACCCAGTCTAAGATTTGCCCTCCATCCTCCCTTCCCCCCCCCACAGAAAAGGCGAATGTATGTTCTGTTCACTACTGATCTAAACTACATTGCTTACAGAAAACTGTGTAACTTAGATGGATTCCAGCTTGGGCTTCTAACATGTAGCTACCAGCTAAGTTTTGACTCCAGGCTATCCAACTGGTTGTCTGCAGGCTGCATGTGGCTCACAGGAGGGTTAAGTTGCAGCCCCTAGGATCCTGCCTGACTGCCCCATTGCTCAGGCTGCAGCCAGCGTCCCCAGGCTCTCCCTTGCTCCTCCTGCTGCCACTCCTTACCTCTGTCCCAGGGGGCAGAACAGTATGGAACACTGGGAGGGGAGCTGAAGGTGAGTCTGGGTCCATGCACAGAGGGGAGCAGGGATGAGGGTTGTGCACAGGTGAGTGGGGCAGAGAATTTTACTCACATGGTGCAGCATTGGGAGGTGGATATATAGGCACACAGTACAATAGGCCTGTTTAGGGGAGCGTGCAGCCCATACACACATGATTTCAATGGAGGGAATATGTCCATCATTTCTTGCTTACAACTTGGAAGAAACCTAATTCCTTTTATGCCTACTACCTCCTTTTGCAGTCCAACAGCAAAAACTACCCCCACCTCCCCACACACACAGTTTTGCTTGGCAAGAATACCGCATCCTTTTCTAGGACATGATTACCCATTGGCTGTCTGGAAGAGGGCAGCTGTGATGTATTCTGTCATGAATACAGCTCTGTCTTAACCTACAAGACAAGGGTCAAAGGCTGAACCTGTTTCACATAGGTAGCCATGTAGTACTGCTATTTTGTCAATAGGACAAAAATCCTATTTTACTTAAGCTTTTTCCATTGGAGCAAACAGGTGTCCAGGAGGGATGAGGGGTGAGGGGGTGGCCACCATCTTGATTGCTGGCTGCCCTTCTTGTAACCATGCCCCTCACTGCTGATTGGTAGTGAGGACTCAGCGGGAAAGGAGGAACAAGGAAGCAGCAACTATCTTACCTGCTGCCCTTCATGCTGTCTCATCTGCCAGCACCTTCCCCTCCTGGCAAAAAGGATGGTTGGTTCCTACTGGGGAGCCAGCATTATATTTTTATTATGTTTTTTGTTGTTGTTGATTTTGTAGTTTCTGTAAAAACCATGAAACTGCAAACTAAGTAGGTCCCTAGTCATAGGAGATACCCAACCACTGGTGGATGATACATACAATGCGTTTTTTCCATTAAAGCATACAGAAGGTGCAGGGAGCCGCTGCTATTAATTTCATGACACCCACTTTGATTGTTAGGCAGTAGAAGGATATATGAGTATGTCCCTCCCCCATCTGGTTAGACCTCAGCACTCTCCCCACAGAACCACAACCAACAGACCAACTGCACAGATCATAACAATGGCCAACAGCTATGCTGCCCCAGCATACCACGTATGATAGGTTAAATCATTCACCCGGTCTCCCAGCAGCATGACAGTAGCTGAGGTAGAGCTGAGACACTGGGAGGGGAGCTGAGTAGTGAAGGAACTGTGGGGGGTCTCTTTGCTGTTTCACAGGAGAAGCAGGAGAAAAAGCCATAACCAATGTTCTTTCTGGCAGAGATGCTTCTCAATCTCATGTCAGAATACATCACAGATGTTCTCTTCCAGACAACCAATGGGTAATCATTAGGGTTGTGCAAAGGTTCAGTCCCTGATTCGATTCAGCCCAACTCAGTGGCTGAATCTCCGAATCCAAATTGAATCAGAGGACCCTTTAATCTCTCTGAATTGAACTGGAACCCTCCAAATCGATTCAGAGAGATTGGAAAAGATTCAGAGATACAGACATAGAGACAGCTTTAAAGGTTGTTTCTAAATACCTCTAGGTAGCAAGAGCTCGCCTCTGTGACTGGTGCCTTCTGGGTCTGTGGGAGGCACCTGGGGTCCTTCTGCAGCTGATCGCCAAGACAGGGAGGGCATGGGGAGGCCCCCCATGCATTTCCTGGCAGATCCAGAAGTGGACCGGAAGTACTTCTATAACCTGTGGCCTAGCAGAGCTGCTAACCACCAGGCAGAATGGTATGTTAAAAGGAACATTGCAAGATGCTTAGGCAAGCATTTTCCTAACAATATAGTAGCGCTGTAAGATATATAGCTCATTATGTAAAAGAGACAGGATGCAAACCACCGGCTATCATTAGGAGATGAAGTGGATTTTTGCTTATGAATACTTATGCTAAACCATTCATTTGCTTATGCTAAGTAGCCATCTTAACTGTGTCAACCATTTCCAAGTGAGTCTCTGTAAGTCTGTGTGCTGTGAATGAGGTCAAATCTTAGGAATGTGGAGATGGTACAACTTGGGACTGAAAAACAGACTGAAATGTGAAAGACAACACATAACTGGTAACAGAATCCGAGATAAACATATGTGAAAAGATGAATGGTAAAGAAGCCTCCAGAAGCTTCCAGGCTTTGGTCAAAGTCTGCCCAAATGACTGAAAGAAGTACGGTCAGGGTCTTAGGCATGCGCTCATAGCAAAAATAAATGTAAATACATAATATGCATAGGCAATTCCATGTTAGTGAAACAAACAGTAAACAGCAGCAGAGCTTAAAATGAGAAGGACAAAGGGTGGAACAAAGAAGGGACAAAGGTAGGGTAAATGTTAATGAGCATAAACCAAGGTGTATAAATATGGAAAAAACTAATGTTCGTGGCAGCTCCCTGGTTTGTTGGATCTGGCCCAAAGCTGTCTCCACTTTGAATGAAGCTGTTGATGAGCAACATGTGCAGGAGATGTGTGATGGCATCTATCTGTTGTCTCCCTAGTCACTGGGAGCTGCATGGAGTCAGGGTCTAACAAGTATGACAACCACAGGGAGACTAATCAACTATGCCTGGAAATAAAGAGCCATCAGAGGAGAGAGAATACAAAAGGAGGGATTTAGGGCACCAAAAGTCCCCAAGAGGGGAAACCAAGGCCACTACAGACAGAGGATGCACCACCAGCCCGTCTCACCCACCCCAGTTGGGGAGACAGTGGGCCTCAGTCCTTGACCATCAAGACTTCTGATATTCAAGCAAGAACCACAGGGTAGCATTCATGTCCTAGCCAGGCATAGCATTCTCCTTGTGACAACCTTAGGACTGGTAGATAAGTAGAATTGGGGGGGGAAGGTATTTTGTTTGCTTTGCCTTCATTACTCTTACTTGCTAAATAAGATAGCAATAAAATTTGCCTGTGATCAAATGGAAGAAGTCATGGTCAGTCTGAGGGTCTGGGTCAGCCCAGAACAAAGTATCTGCCAAGGCTCCCATGGAACTCCAACTGGCTACAAGTATCAAGGACAATAAAAAGTCCTTTTTTAGATATGTGGGGAGCCAGAGGAAAAGCAAGGGCAACACTGGACCCCTGCTAAACCAAAAGGGAGAACTGAAGTCCGACGCCCAGGAAAAAGCCAACTTGCTAAATAGGTACTTTGCATCAGTCTTTCACAAGTCCTATGGGATGCTCCTGCCCATTACAGGACACGGACACCTAAGTGAGGGTGGTTCCTTGCCCTCCATCAATGCTGACCTTGTGAAGGAACAGCTTGAGAGGCTAGACACCTTCAAGTCAGCTGGCCCTCATAATTTACACCCCATGAGCTGGCTAGCATCATAGCTCAGTCCCTGGCATGGATCTTTGAGAGCTCCTGGTGCTCTGGTGAAATGCCTGATGACTGGAAGAAGGCCAATGTGGTGCCTATCTTCTAGAAAGGGAGGAAAGTGGATCCAGCAAACTACAGGCCCATCAGCCTGACCTCTATCCTGGGGAAGGTCTTACAAAAAATCATCAAGGAGGCCAATCTTAATGGACTGCCCAATGGCAACACCTTGAGGGACAGCCAGCACAGGTTTGTTGTTGAGGTTGTGTTTGACCAATCTCATTTCCTTTTATGACCAGGTGACCTATCACCTGGACAAGGGGGAAGAGATTGATGTCATATATCCTGACTTTAAAAAAGCCTTCGATCTGGTATCCCATGCTCACCTTTTGGCAAAACTGGCCAACTGCGGCCTTGGGTCCACCATGATCTGCTGGCTGGGGAATTAGCTCCATGGTTGGACCCAGAGGGTGGTGGCTGACAGAAGTCAATTGTCATGGGGTTCCTCAAGGCTCTGTCCTTGGACCTATTTTCTTCAACCTCTTCTTAATGATGTGGACATTGGAGTCAGAAGCGGACTGGCCAAGTTCTCTGATGATACCAAACTTTGAGGTAAAGCATCCATACCTGAGGACAGGGGGATAATCCAGGCTGATCTTGATAGGCTCAGTAAATGGGCAGATGAGAACCTGATGGTGTTTAACACAGAAAAATGCAAGGTTCTCCACCTTGGGTGGAGAAACCTGCAGCATGTCTATGCTCAGCAGTGCTATGCTGACTAGCACTATGGACGAGAGGGACTTGGGGGTCAGGATTGACCACAAGATGAACATGAGCCTGCAATGTGATGCTGCAGCCAGTAAAGTGAACAAAACGCTGGCTTGCATCCATAGATGCTTCTCAAGCAAATCCCAGGACATCATTCTCCCCTTGTACTCGGCCTTGGTGAGGCTGCAGCTGGAGTACTTGTCACAGGCCAGCTGGCTGACTGGGTGCTGCAACTGTATCAGCCACTGGGCTGTTTGTTTCAGGATCGAGGAGGCAGAGTTGGGAGTGAAGCAAAGGCAAATTTATTATAGCTTACACACACAATAGTTAACAGAAAGATAAATGTGATAAGCAGATAATGCAGTATTAAAGAGCTAATTTTAAATAATAACAACAGAGAATAACAATAGATAGATGAATGAATCTGTTGCAGGCCAACTGGGCACCGCGAGGGTATCAGCCACTGGGCTGTTCAAAACAACACATAGACAGACATGGGTTGGCAACTTATCGATAGTCCCTCTATGCCAGGTATGTGCCAAGTGATTCCAGCAAAATCTTGCGTCCCCGATTGATGCTGTCGGAGGAATTACCGGGGAATGTCCCTTGATCAGGATCCAATCCTCACTCACACCGGGAGTCTGGAGTCTGGGCTTGGAAAAGCAATGACTGTTCTGTTCCCTCCTTCCTGCTGGTCACCTGACACACGCACTTTTGGTACCTAGTGTTATGCTAATCTGTTGGCTTTAGAGCCGCTCACAATCTTGCCCTATAGCTGTTACCCTATGGGATTGAAAGGTGTTAAAAATTATCAT
Organism: Gavialis gangeticus; assembly: GCF_001723915.1. Classification (NCBI taxonomy): domain Eukaryota; kingdom Metazoa; phylum Chordata; order Crocodylia; family Gavialidae; genus Gavialis; species Gavialis gangeticus. The sequence continues at coordinate 117,428,596 of NW_017729024.1, read as the reverse complement.
AAAAGGTTACTACTTAGACTAGGGTTTATCCAATAAGCAAATTACAATGCAGGATTTTTAGATTTGAAATTAATATTACTAAACCCAACCCTTTTAGATTTTTCTGAATATGCTTTCTTGGGATGTGCTTTCCTGGAATGTGTTGGGTGTGCCAGGTGGTTGGATCCAGTTTTTATCATCAAGGCTGAAGCCTGAGCAAAAATCATTAGATCAGTTAATCTTGCAGCTACAGCTTCACCTTTGGGGCCCAGTTAGTTCCACAAACAGTTAGTTTTATCATTTTGGTTAAACTTACGACAGGTACATTACATTTGCAGGTTACAAACTTACAAGCTTTATATTAGGCAAAAATTCCAAATGCCTCCAAGAAGCACACACTTATTGCTTATTAATCTCTTTGGTTCTGGCCGTCACAAGTACTGTGTCCAGTTTTGGGCTCCAGAATTCAAAAAAATGTGGAGAAGCTTGAGAGAGTCCGGAGGAGAGCCACACATATGATCAGAGGTCAGGAAACCAGACCTTATGACAAGAGTCTGAGAGCCATGGGACTTTTCAGCCTGGAAAAGCGCAGGCTCAGGGGCAACCTGATGGCCATCTATAAGTTTATAAGGGGTGTTC
>NW_017729024.1:117397815-117427919 GCF_001723915.1 Gavialis gangeticus | reverse complement strand
CCAGGACCTGGGGGAACATTTGTTCACCAGAGTGCCCCAAGGGATTACAAGGTTGAACAGTTATAAACTCCTGCAAGATCGTTTCATGCTGGACATAAGGAAGAACTTCTTTACTGTCTGAGCCCCCAGGGTCTGGAATGGCCTGTCGCCGGAGGTGTTTCAAGCACCTACTTTGAACACCTTCAAGAGAAACCTGGATGTTTTTCTTGCTGGGATCCTATGACCCCAGATGACTTCCTGCCCCTGGGGCAGGGGGCTAGATTCGATCTTCCGAGATCCCTTCCAGCCCTGATGTCTATGAAATCTATGAAATCTGGGTCATAAATCCAGTGCCAACTGTAGGGGCCAGCCCATGGCAGGGGTGCATGGAGAAGGTGTATGTAGATAGATGGCCTGTCTTTGCACATGCCTAAGAAAGCAAAAGAAGTGGAAGGACCTCCCTTTTACTCCCTCCTCCTTTGTGGACTAGAATACCATATGGACAAGTCATACCACCTGGAGCACCCTTCCTGTAGATACATTTTCCTGGCTACAGATGCAACTGAGATTGACCTTGACAAAGGTATTTGTTTGAGTGAGGCTAGGCCTATTACCAGGGTTGGGGCTCAGCAATCAGCTGTCACCTTTAAGATCTCCCTTCAACTCCTGTGCCTTTTTTCCTGGTCCTGGCTGCCTAACCCAGCTGTTTCTTGCTAGTTGGGATTTAGGCAGGATTAACTTTTTCTGACTGCCCAGGCCTCAGACTGTGGCTAGACACCCACAGGCACAAATCTGAATGACTCTGAGGTATAAGATGCACCTGCAAACATGTGGGGTTGTGTTGGGTTTCTCTGTAACTACAGGTGTGGGTTATGCAGCTAAGCTGCATCCATGTCCTTGCATAGCTGCACAGCAGCAATTCCAGGATCAAAATGGGGTGTAATTTAATCTCACCAAGAAAGCTGCAGGGCTAAGTGGCACTTAGATAGCTAGTGGGTGAGAAAAGGCTTTTTTCCACAGTGTCTTGCAGGTTGAGGTACATATGAAAACTAGTTACCTGAGGCTCAGGCTGGGTGAATTGATATCATGGACTGTGCAGTGACATGTTTAAGAGATGCTAAAGTCCCTGTGTCTCACATCTGTGGAGGGAGTAGGTCTATCATTTGTTCCTTACAACTTATAAGAAACCTATTTCTTTCATTGTTGCTACCTCCTCCTGGATGTCCAAAAACAAAACTGTGTTCCTTCTCCATCTCTACTGGCAAGAACACTGCATCCTTTCCTTTTGGATACATGCCTTGCTGTAACTGACTATGCTCTTAAGTGAGTCAAGATGGGTCTACTTTTTATGTGGAACCATTTCTAGTGGCCTTTCAGAAAAGTCAGCTAGTGACAAATTTGGCTCCCTGCTTAATAAGTAACATTATATACGAGAAACAGGTTATAACCAGACTTCGGCAATAACTTTATATTCATGTGGCTACATAACCTGCACACAAGCTGCCACAGTCTTTTAGTGAGAAATGTCATTCAAACTGCATAGTGAGCCAATTTCTTGCATCTCCAACATCTGTATTTCAGGTATAATGCTCAAGCAAAATGATTGAGCAGCACACAGCAAGAGATGTACTAGAATAGCATAATGGAGATAGCCATCTAGGTATGTCAGATCTCTTGCCCAATTTTGCTCATTTTCTGGGACCTTTAAAAACATTTGTTATGTAAAACTCTGACTCATGGCACACTAAATACATTTTTGCCATCATGAAACCCTTTTTTATTTAAAAACATGTAAAAAATATTATTGTTATTGCTAATTACTTCATTCCTGGTAATCTGCTAACATGATGCTGTTTTGCACATTTGATCAATGTTATACCATAGAACAACTGGTGAGGAACATCCTTTCTAAGAGGGAAAAAAAAGCAACATGTAAAATAAATTTATCCAAATGTCAAGTTTAAAACTCTCTAAAGATGTGAAAGGAGCTAGAATATTATAATCATACCAACTCTAACAGAGACAACACAACATTAAATGCATTGTGACTGGATGTCCTTGTTTACTAAAGTATTTTCCCATTGCATTCTAGCCCCTTTGGAATTTGACTTAAAGGAAAGAGATCTTTTCCTAAGCCGATATGAACTGTTGAATTGTAAACAATAAGGTGGCTAGAGGAGGGTGTGTCTTAGACCTACTTCTCCCTATGTATTTTATTTCATAAATAATTATAAAGCTTTAGAAATAATATGAAGGAATGGTGTCCAGTAAGCTAATATTCTCATAAGTGTAGGGCAGTAACTTAAAAAAAATTTTTTTTTAAATCACACTCAATTTTAGATGAGCAAAATATTAATGTTTAAACAAATGATCAACAAATAAAATCACAGCTGGGCTAGCTGTCTAATAACTTTTACTTAACAGGTCAGTACTGGTCGCCTCTTAATGTATGGGGACAACCGTCTGTGATGCTTGCTTTAAGCACTGCAGTATTTCAAGAAAGCTCTTATAATCTGAAGGCAGCAGATGGCAAAATTTGTTATGCTGTCAGCACAAGAGACTATTTTTCAGATCAGTTGATTTTGTTTGATCCTATCTATTGTTCAATAATGCTTGCTGTCCTGAGCAATAACAAAAATCCTGACTTGGATTCAGCATAACATCATTTCCATCACATGATGTTATAAACCAGTATGTCTTTTCCTAAATAACAGTCCAAAATGAACTGTTGTATTGTTAGCAATGAGATGACTAGAGGTGGATGTCTCTTATACCTAGTTCTCCCAAGTACTTTACTTCATAAATAATTACAAAGAAGGGATCACCTGGGAACCCCAGTAAGCTAATATTCTCCTAAGTGCAGGACAGTGACTTAAAATTAAAAAATTCATAGGCTGATATGGGACTAGAGATTGTCTGACAGCACTTTGAACCACTGACCTAGCATAGAGGAGAAAATGACAGTGCCTGACAGGGGAAAAAGAAGGGTGGAAACAGAACTGATTTTGATCTTAGTTAAATTAATTTTATATTAACAATACTTACTTGTTTTCCTGGAATTACTGGCCAGGTAACTACATTTTGTTATGGAGGATGATCACTCATAAGTAAGGAGGTAGAAATGGTTGTCCATGTGATTGTATTTGGTTTGGCTCTGGTTATGTTTCAAGAGTTTAATTGTTTAAGCCATTTTCTCTTTCTGCTTAAAACTTGGTCAAAATAAACTCTAATTTGATATTCTTCAGCTTATCAAAGTAGCAGAGTGATCAGGGTTTGTAAGTATATCTCGTAGATGTATGTAAGGAAGAACTTTACTTCTTGTTCATTGTGCAGCAACTTCCTGGCTTGGTGTTTTTGCTTTGCTTCATGAGAGAAGGGAACAATGAGCACATCTACATACATAGGTGACTGGTAGGGGGTACATGGGGGTTCCCATGCCCCCCGATGGGGCCAGTGCCCCTTATGACAGCCAACACTGATGCTGTCGGTAGGTCTGGTGCCCTCCCAACAGGGTCAGCAGCTTCTGCAGGTGCCGTCCCAGATTCAGGAGGCACCAGTCACTCATGTCTACTTGCATTATTAATTTGCATTAGGCTTACTCTGCAGTAAAATACTGTGCAGTAAGCCTTCTCTGGGAACACATCTACACGTTCTCCCTGTTAGGAGCAAATGTGCCCCCAACAGGAGCAGCTTGGTATAGGGATGCTCCCACCCTGCCCTGCCACTGTGGAGCAGCCACGGTTGGGGGGGGTGCTTCATACTCGCCCTGGGGCTGGCAAGGGGTGCAAGGCTGGTCCCAATGCCCCAATGACCACAGGGCCCAGGGCACAGGGCCAGGAGAGCTCTTCTGGCTGCAGCTATCACCTGGCACAGGAGGGGACCTGGAGTGCACCAGGCTGAGAGACAGTCACCCCTGCAGCAGGCAGAGCTCTCCTGCCCCTGTTGGGGGGACACAGATACAGTGAGCTCCCTGCTGGGTGGGGCTTCCCCAGAAGGGGGTTCACTGGGAACTGTCCCAGGTGTGGGGCAGCTGCCAGCAAGCCTCCTGCCAGGCATGAGGTTATGGGGTTCAACAGCAATTGCTCTGCTTGGGTTCCCAGCCTGGCTGATCTCTGGAGCACCTCTGTGTGTCATGGAGATGGCTGGTCCAGCCCCCACTTGTCCCCTGGAGCAGCCAGCTCCATGCTGGGAGCCAGGAGCTGGGACAGGGGACAGAGAGCTCCCCAATCCCAGGGCTGATTGGCTCCCTCCCACCCTGTGGCCCCCCACTGCCTAGGCTGACTGGGAACAAATTTGTTCCCAGTCAGCATATACACAAGTGTTAATGAGCAGTTGATATAGTGCAGTAGCTTAATTTACTGTACAATAAATGCCTGACGTGTAGATGGTGATGCTTTACTATGCAGTAGATTAGTCTACTACACAGTAAAGCATCTCATGTAGATGCACCCAGTGAGTCTCAGTTATGTTGTAGAATTGCATCACTGATTAATTGTTTTAGACAGGCTTTTGGCAACTTAGTAATATTGTGACAGATGGGTCTTATTATTCCTGTGTGCCATCTGAGAAGGCTGAGAGTTCTGAACCCTCCTGCATATTCTTAAATATTACAGACAGGCCATGGATAGTTCTTCTTGTTTGAGTATGAATGTACCAGTAAGGTTCTGGATTTGCCATGACTAAAACAGTATCACACACCGGGCTTAATTCTCAGCTGTGCCAAACTCAGCCCCAGTCTATTTCTAAGCATTTGCATTACTTCTTGGAGCCTTCAAGATGCTCCAATTAGCCTTTTATTTTCTCTTGTACTATATGCTTGCTTAAATACCATCCCTTATTCTAGGGAAAACTTGCCCAAAATCTTTTGTGTCACAGTAATCTGTCTGGATTTAAATTCCTCCTCAGATCTCAGTTTTGCCTTTTTGCTGATAAGAAATGAATCTGTAAGAGCAACAAGTATTTTTTTCTTCTGCCCAGTCTAATGGAAACATTATGATGTGCACATGCCTCATAGAGTAATTTTGTGATTCCCTTATTGTCACTTCATTTTTCTTATTTACCATCCTCATTTGAATCATAATGAATATAGACTATAAGCTCTTTGAAACAGGGACTATATCTTTTTTTCGGTGAAGTACTGGCACTCCTTAGAGTACTCACAAGTTCTAAATAATAAGTGAAATCATGCATGCATGGTAGAGGACAGAATTGTTTCTTTAAGGTCTAAGATATACAGGACATGTCTACATGTGCATTAGTGCTCCACTGCTACTGCACATTAAGTTTAGTACCTCTAATATGAGGTGCTAGCTGGCACTACTGTGAAGTAGCAATGGTGCAGTCTTTTCATGGTGCTTAATGTGCAATAGACTCATTCTACTTCACATTAGCGCAGCTTTTGCCATGATGTGTTAATGCACAGTAGAATTAGTCTACTACACATTAAGCACTTTGTGTAGACATGCCCACATATTCTAAGGATTCACTGTGTGGAGCTTGAGAGCTCTTCAAAAAAGCCAGAGAGAATTAGGTCCTACTGATTTTCACTTGGCTTCTTAAAGTTCTTTTTAATAATTCCTGTTAATGGGCCTGGTACTATCACTGGAATCAAACACTGATCAGCACTGGAACAGCTAATACTGATCACTGAATAGTCTAGTCAGCAGCAGAACAGGAAGACAAAAAGATGTATGTAGAACTCATACACATACATTGGCACTGACATCAGCATGATCTTCAGAGACGTGGGGAAGCATTTCTGCAAATAGTACTCCACTACAGATGCACAAAGTAGTTCAATGAAAATTCTGTTCAGTAGAAAATAATCATTCTAGGACAGAATAACTTACAGCCCAATTACCCTGCTTCTGTTACAAACAATCTATGATATGCACACGCAATAGCCCTCATCCCCCACCCCGCTAAAGTCAATGGGATTTGTGCATGCATGTCAGAAGGTAGATTTGAGGGTATAAGAGTGAATACTTAAAATAATTTAATATCGGGGAGGTGTAATTTTGTGGTTACAAAGATCAAGAAAGCACAGGTATGATAGTCAGTGTGGAAAAGACTAAATATTAAGGAAAACTTTTAAAAAAGGGAAATAATAACAAATGAAAGCTTTCCTTGATCTCATCTCCATTGTTTATGCAAACTGTAAGCCCTTCAGGCAAGGTCATATATTTTCATGTCCGCAAAGCACCTAGTACATTTTGTGTGCTATGTAAATAATAAATTACTACCAACATTCGTGCCTTTATACATCCTCCAGTTCAGTGAAAGCAGACAATTGTAACCATCCTACAGCTCCATGAAGGGGTGGACACCTTGGTTTAGAGGTATCTGGATTTTTATAAGCTGTTTCAGTTCATTCTCAATTGAAAATATGCAAAAAACTACTTGGCTCCAGCAAATGCTCTCAAACTTGCAACTTTTCTCTTGAATTAGTGCAGCTGACCCTGCTCTAGTTAGCTGCTTGCATACTAACTGGGTGATCAATTTTCTTTTTTCATGCTTAGAATGTGTTGTCTTGATGCAATACAAGATTCCTGTTCTGTGTCTTTCTTGAGTAATTAGCAATCAAAATGGAAAGGGTTTTTTTTAAACAACTTCCGAACTCCCATTAATCATCAGCGATCTGCTGCTGTATCTCCAAGGATACCATCATTCTATACAGCCCCACTTAGTGTCTGTTGGCTAATCCTTACCTGCTGACCATGCCAATGATAGGTTTGAGATGGCTGTTTTAAAGTCACTCGACCTGCTTCACTGAACTGCACTTTCATTCAGAAAATACACATACACACATTCGCACACACACACACAGAGTCTAACTTCACTTCTGGAATTCAAGATACAAGAACCTACATAATAGATGCTACCACAGTAATAATAATTAGCTCTTAACACTTTACATATTCAAAGTTCTGTATAAACACTAACTAATTGATCCTCACAACACCCCTGTGGGGTAGGTAATTAAGTATCATTATCTGTATCTTACACCAAGGGGAACTCAGACATACAAAGGCCATATTCTGTGATGCGCACAGCACTCTCTGCTCTCACTGACTGAAATGGTGATTAATGGATTGCGTTGCTTTCTGGAAGCCCTTTCTGTCTCACAGGCCCAAGAAGGTTATTGAGGGCCAGATTTTTAGAAATGTTCACTACCCTGCTTCTGTTACAAACAGTAGGGCCCTCTGAGTGCAGCTAGACACAGCTGGCCATTATACTTAGGTGCCTGAATACAAGCTGAATCCTTTGAAAATCTGGTCATAAGTAAATTGCTCAAAACCACAAAATAAATTAGTTGCAGACTTAGAATTACAGCTCAGATGTTTCTGTTGAGTAAGGTACCTAGGCAATCTACATGCCTATGTATAATTATGCCCATGGTGGTTAGCCAAATGTGTCAAGACTTTTCAGCCTGAGGGGAAATACACCTTAAACCCAGGCCTCCCACTGTGTAGAGGGAGTACTTTGAGGGGACTACCACTAATAAAGCAGAAGGAAACTTGGGTTTGATGGCAATCTAAGCTTTAGAAGAATCAAAGGCCCTTCCCTCTGGAAAGTGCCTGAACCACCAGGCTATTGGCTAGGAGTGCTGTGCTTTGGAACCTGTGCCACTATGTAGACAGGCATGCAAGACCCATGGAAACAGGAAAAGGGTCCATGAAGAAACCTATGTTCATGGTTATTTGTGTGTGGTGGCAGGCAGAGGTAGCCAAAGCTTGTATCTTGTAAAATGGTTAATCAGTCCAACCTGGTGATGAGGCAGGTGTGGGTTATCCTGGCAGGTGTGGGTTAAATCCCATCTGCCTGATGAGATCATTGAACCCAGATATTTTACTGGACAGGTGAACACTACTGTAGGAATTCAAACTCATATATCTGACCTCCCACTGCAAAACAGCAGCCTTTCTGCTCCGCTGTTGGCTGGGCTAGGTTGCTGTGACAGCACAAGCAAAAGGGAGCTTCTCTGTAACCCACTCTTTTAGTTTCTAATGTAGGAAGGGAGAGTCATAAGTTGTGCTGCCTGCATCCAGGATTAATTCCAGTTCCTTTTTAGACAATATACTTTATTTCCTTGAACCCAAGACAAGGTGTTTTTTTCCCCATTCAATACGGGGGCAAAAGCCCCATGTGGTGGATTTGAGAGTGGGGGTTGGGAGGGGTGTCAGGCAGCTGCTGCAACTCTAACACCAGCCCTGACCAAAGCTGGGGCAAGAGTAAGAGCCACAGCAGCTGCCTGCCCCCTCCCCCCCATCGCCAGCTTTCCCCCTCCACCTCTTCCTCATCCCCATCTGACCCTGGCAGTCTCTGTTACTTACCATCAATCACAGCTCCAGCTCCATTTTGGCCTGGGATGCAGAGCACATGGTGGTCCTAGCCCCAGCGTCCCAGGGCTGGAGCTATGCCACTGCAACCACTGATGGGTGACCCAAACAGGAGCTGGAGCTTTGGTAAGCTACATATCCTGGGCCAGAATGGGGCCAGAGCTATGCCTGATGGTAAGCTGCAGGGAAACAGAGGCTACAGGGGAGACAAAGACTGCAAGGGGCAGGTGGAGGGACAGAGGCTGCAGGAAGCATGTAGCAGAGGTGCAGGCACCTGGGGGCTCAGACAAGGAAAGGGCAGACACAGGGAGGAGGGGGCAGGGGGCTCAGGCACCATGGGGAAAACAGGTGGCAGGAGGTTCAGGGTGGGGAGGGGCAGGTGGTAGGGGAGACAGTCTGCGGAGGGGAGGCAAGGGGCAGGGATCAGGTGGCTTGTCACCCCCACCTACACTTCCCTGCCTGTCCCCCTACTGCTGTCTTTCCTGATGTAGTGGCAGGGAGCAAGGGCAATACAAATTTAAGGCAACCCTCCAATGACTAGAATCTATACATGGAAAATTGTAACCAATTTATATATTTTCTTTATATAGAATGTTATTAATTGGGGGTTTGGTTCATCTTAAATTTGAAGTCATCTGGAATTCAGGTAAATATTTAGCTTATGGGAGCAGGGAGTAGAACACAGTACTTTCAGCTTCTGAGAGTGCCCCGACAGCCAGGTGAGAGGCAGTGCCAGGTGAATGGGCTTCATCCCTCCTCTTGTTGCTTTGCTGGTCTGCAAACAGGAATGCAAGATCTGTGGGTCAAAGAGAAGAGAGAGTACATGAGGGAGCCTGAGAGCCTGAATGCAGTTCACTGTTGTGGACATTCACCAAGAACAGGGAACTCAGTGATTCTGATCGTAAACACATGAGGCTAAATTCTATTTCACCAAATAGACTTCTAACGTAGCTTCTGGCAAGGTCTGACACACACTACCAGCAGAGTTCACTGGGGTACCAGCACTCAGCTTGTGTGCCCTCAGAAGTAAATTTTATTTTGTTTTGCAGTGGTATGCAGCTCTTAGATGCCTCCAAAAACAGATCATCAGTTACCCAGGGGACACATTGGTTTCCATTTATTCCAATGGGGAATTCTGACCCAAGTTTACATACCTCCATCTATTTAGGGTCCATCATCCTCTTGACAATATAAGGCATATGGACTTTTTGGTAGAAATTCTTTTGACCTGACCAGGTACATGGACAGTGACAGGGATGCTGCTTCTATATAAATAGCCTTGCAAATAGAAGAGTTGTCTGGAACATGGAAGACCCCATTTTAGTGCCACACCCCAACCTCAGGAAATTTGAACCCATGCCTATTATATTCCTGGCAGCGAGCTTTAAATACACCTTTCAATCATCAAATGTATTGTTTGACTAATGTCTATCTGCAATCACAGAATGATTCTGGATTGCATTTTAATAACAGGACACATGATCCCGCCCAATGGAGCTGCATCAGTGTAGGCTGAAGGAAGTTAGGCCTTCAGTACACAAGGTGATCTGAAGACAAATTGATCACCAATCCTTATCAGTATATCTGCTGTGCTCTTCTGGATGCACAAAGAAGGGGTGATTTCAGGAGAGATTTGACAGTGGGGAGTATCAGCCAGTGTCTCATCAGGCCAGGTTGACTAATAACAAGATATGAGAATACAGAGTACTATGTATGTATGAGCTTTGTTTTTCCTGAAAGGAAAAACAGAGACTCTGAGGTTTGTTATTATTAATCTACCAAAGTTTATTTCCCTCTCTCCAAAGATAGGCACAGAATCCTATTAGGGATTCTAGGTTATATCTTCCAACAGGCCTCTTTTGAATAAAAAAGTACTGTAACGAGGACTGCCAATCAAAGTCTTCCCATATAGTGCAGTCTGGGCATTTATTCCAGCCTCATGGGGACGGAGTCACAAGCAGGTGGAACATCATGTGAAGAAACCTCTCTGTCCTTAACGCTGTTTATGCAGTTTTCCTAAGTACTCTATAATGCAAAATGGACAAACAGCACTGGAAGCAAAGGCTCACCCCCTGCTGCCAAACTGTTGCAGCATCCACCTCCCTAAGCCACAAAATCAGGCTCCCTCTTGCTTGTTCTAAAAAATGCTTGGCCCTTGGCTGCCCAGTGGCCTACTCTTGACTTCCCTGATCTTGGATCTGGCTATTAGGTTGCTGTCTTTGTAATATAGAAAGCCAGTCTGTAGGATGCCTGCCAACATACTTTGGAAATATCTGAAGTCCCTGGTGGAGGTGGAGGATGTTTGCCAGTTGCAGGGTCACTTATGATTCTGGACTGACTCATGGATTTCAACTTGATTTGGCTAATTTGGCTTGGAACATGCAAAATACGGATCCCCAATGCCTGCAAATGTTCGCAGGACACTCCTGGGGCCATGAGTCCAATCACCTGCAGGACTCATAGTCACAGCCGCAGCCACGCATGGGATGCTGACTGGGCTCCCAGCCATAGAAGTTTGCTCCTTGCTGGTATAGGGGGAGCCCTGTGGTCTGATCCCATTCAGCATTTCTTATGTTCTTATGAAAGAGAAGGCAATAATATGAAATAAAATCAAGAACTTCTGAAGATATCAGAAATTACTTGCTTTACTTTCAATGGATGCATTGGAATCTTCTAGTGGTGCATGTTCATTTATCCACAATGCTGGTGTTCCAACTTGTGAAATAGCCTTCTAAGTGGACATGGTTTTGTTCCTGATAGCTCTAAAGAAACAGAGAGCTAGAAAACAATGCTGTAACCAGCTCCATTGGTCGATATTACCCAATGTTACAGTTACTAAAGGAATGGGAAGGACTCTACAAAAGAGGAAATGCTGAGCATTAATGCTCTGAAAGCTCCTGTTAAAGGGCCAGAAATGAGTTAGAGATTGCTTTTTGTATATTCATGATAGATCAGAGCAAGCAAACAGTACAGATTTTCCTTTGGGTAGTAATGGGAAGCAATCAGTTTCCCATTTTGTGTGCCAGATTTCAAATGGAGAATGCATAAAGCAAGACTGGTTTCTCTGTTTCACTTCCACTGATTCTGTTTGTTGCCTCTGCTGCAAATGTTTCATTCCAGAGATTTTGCTTTAGCCAAGTGTTCAAGAATGGAAAAACATACTGAGTATCTTTTTGAAAGATGAGAAATTCAAGTAATTCAAACAGCTATCATACATCGAGAGTCTTATAAGTTAGACTGAAGCAAATAGGTGATTGATAAAAAAAATCTAGCATCAAATGAATTATCTAATAGAAAACTGGCAATGTTTGATCAGCTTCATGGGATAGAAAATATTTCCGTATGAGATTCATCACACAAACTTTATTCATCCCACAATGAGAAATATGTGAAATCTGTGGAATTTATGGGAAAACATGCCCTTGAAATGAAAGAACATTTCTGAAAAATTATGGTGAAGGAAGTTCTTCATTATTACCTGGGCAAAAATATTGAAAACAAAATTATTCAAATTCTCAGGAGCATGATCCAGAAGGAAATTATTCCTGTCTTGAAATCTGCTGTGTTCTTCTATTATACCTGACTGCACCAAAGACATCAGTAAAGAAAATCTAACAAGGTTGTTAGATTTGTTTCAGCAGAAGAAGCCCGTGAGGTGAGAGAAGGCAGAGGTAGGATCAAGGGACATTTTCATATATGTTAGGGTCAGAAGGGACCTCAGTAGGCCATCGAATCTGACTCCCTGCCCTGGGCAGAAAAGAGCACTGGAGTCAGACAATCCCAGCTACGTTGGTCCAGGCTCCTCTTGAAGACCCCCAGGGTAAGGGAGAGCACCACCTCCCTTGGAAACCCATTCCAGATTCTGGCAACCCTTACTGTGAAGAACCACCTCTGGCAGCAGTCTATTCCAAACCTTGGGGGCTCAGACAGTAAAGCCCCCAAGGTTTGGAATACAGCATCTCCTATTCCCTGCTGCCATCCCCTGATGTATTTATAGGCTGCTACAAGATCATCTCTCAGCCTTCTCTTGCAAAGGCTGAGGAGATCTAGGTCCCTGAGTCTCTCCTCCTTTGTTGAAATTTTTGAACGTTACAGGTTCAATTCCTGCTGGAATTAGAGAAGTTCTTCTTGAACAATTAAAAGGACCTCACTTAATGATTTGAGAGGTCAAGGCTAGAACAATGGTGTAAATGTGAAAGGCAGACAGAGACTTCTGGACTGTAACAAAAAAGCATTTATTGACCCATGCAATGAACTGAAGTTACATTTGTAAGTGGCGGTAGATACGATTTTGGGGGGTATTACCACAACAAAATGAGATGGGAAAATTAACAAAAACTGCATATTTTAATACCATATTTTATGATCTACAATACTTCAGTTTCAGTTGCCAATCATTCAAACCTGTGACCCTCAGGAATCAAAACTTCAAGCAAAGCCAAATTTCTGGCTCCCAAAGTCTGCAACTATAAATTCTTGTGTAGTGTGGTACTTTGGCATTATATGCTTTATGAAGTCAATATTAGAAGTAAAATGCTTCAAGAAGTTGAAGTGGATATCAAACAAATGATGTATCAGCTAACAGCCTATAAGGATTTCCTTGCATACTGCCATTTTGATAAAGGACTCACAACTGATACTATGGAACTGGTTGATCATCTGCAAATAGAAGCTTTTTTCCCACATGGAAAACATCTTAAAGTATGTCCCAAAAAGAGTATGTCTGTGTACAGAGCCACAGATAAATTATTCAACCATCCTAAAAAGAAGAAAATGTCATTTTTTAGTCTTATGTTTTCAGTAATGATAATTGAAGGGAGATGTTTACAATTGAAGGAGCAGTATAAGTTTGCAGGGCAGAGAGTTGTTTTGTTTGTTTGGGGGTTTTTTTTGGGGGGAGGGCATTGCATAACACCTCCAGACTGTTGAAAATGCCCCACAAAAAATTGAAAGAGCAAGTATTCGTTTAAGAAAAACATGAGAAGATGTAGAGCCTGGTGAAAAAAAATAAATGCCCAGAATTTTTGCAATGAACTTCAAGCTCTTGGCAAGTGGCTGAAATCTGGAAAGGCACTTGTACAAATGACAATTTGCCCATGTACACATGATGAAACATGACAAAAAAAATCACCATTTGGCTCGTATAATAGCATCACCATGTACATATGCACGAGGTCTTGTCATGTCAAGCTGTCCCGGAGTGTGGCAACTTAGAACACCTCTGATGTATTTAAGTTTTTTCGTGACAAATTGTCCCATTGTGGACAAAAAATCTGTCACATTTAGATGTCACATACATGGCAACTCACCAAATTATGTGTCTTGAGCTCCCTTGCCCACCAGGTACCACTACAATTTGCTGATACTTTCAGGCAATTTGCATTGTAACTCGCAAGCTTTTTGTGTAATGAATGTTTTAACACACCAGGTATAGCTGCAGAGCCCGACATGAATCGATCTTCTGCTGACGTCCTTTTTTAAGTTCATTAATTAAATTAAATAAATATTTAAAAGAAACCTTTTTGTGTTAGTCGTCTCCAAATTCACTCTAGTGACAGCTCAGGTGTTTTGGTGTATTGAAGACTGGAATGCGTAAACTATGCTAGGAACCCAGGAGCACAGTCACATTCCTGAAAATCAGTACTTTCATTATGACAGTAATAAAAGTACTGAAATTACATTTAAGTAAAATATGTTAATAATAAAACTAAACAACTGTCACTGATCTGCACATATCACATTGTGTGAGATGTAGGTTTGTGCTCCCTGCTGTAATTTAGAAGTAAGAGGTCAGCAGGATTGCATTGTTATGTGACACTCCCTACTGTATTTAACTTTGAATAGTTCATGGGGCAATATCGAGATTTTTGACCTGTCACCTGTAACAGACTGATGGCATAAATTGATACCCATCATGTCACTTTAAGGGGGGCAGTTTGAGACAACGTGGAAAAAACCCTCATCACATGTACCCAAACCTACACTGGAATTTCTGTGCAAAAATAAGCTTTTCCCTCTCATTTCCAAATGTGTCTAGTACACTCGAGTTTCCATTAACCGTGTCTGTTTCTGTTACAAGAAGAGAATGTAGTTTTAAAAAACAAAGCTTTTAAAAAACATATTTTGTGTTACACAATGGTTTTGTCTTTGTTAGTGGATCTTGCTTTAATTTCAAATGAAAAACCATTGCGGAGAGCATTGATCTGAGACACCCGTGAGTTTGCATGTATTGAAGCAGGACAAGTAAAATGCATTAAACGTACTAGCCACTGGTCCCAAGTCTTTGTAAAAAAAAAAACCTGTTAAAGGCTAGTTTTGCATTTTATTTTTCAAGTCCTTCATTTTGTTTTATTTTTCCATTATAGCAATAAAGAAGAGTCATCACAGAAATTATCTTAGTATTTTATTGGAGGCTTAGGAGGAACACTGTAAAAGCTTCCCACGTACTCTAGAAAGCTACAGCTTTCTACAGGCTACAGCTATCACAGACTCTGAGGAAAGGGGTCTGGAACTTTGTTTTAAGGTTCATCTGCTCCAGGCTGTAACAGGGAGCCAGTGACCCTGTTACAGAGCCACCCGAGAGAAGCGTTAATTGCCAATGAAGGACGCCTAGACCAGCAAGAGACTCGAGCCGGAAACGTGTTAATTGTCAATTAAGGGTTCACAGACTAGCGGTGGGGCTGGCCAGGAGTTGTTAATTGCTACTTAGAGACTTTGTATAATAAGACCAGAGGCTGATTAGAGACTTTCCCCAGAAGTGGAACTGGTGCCGTGGCTGAGAGCAAGCCAGAGCTACAGAGCAGTTTTCCTGTGCGGAGGCATAGGTATGAGGGAGAAAGTGAGGAAGTTTTCTCCTTGGACAGCAGACAATGGGAACTTTGGAGAGTTGCAAGTGAAGCCAGCATGGCAATCTCTAGGACAGGTACACCATGTTAGTGAGAGACTGTGACTGAAGGAAGCCAGCATGGCTATCCCCGGTATCATGAGAGACTTTGAATGAGTGAGACTGGGACCAGATACATATGCAAAGTTCCCAGTGACCATATCTTATTTAAGAGCCCTGCTTATCCCAGTAGGGGTGAGGAAAGAGAGGATTGCAAGCCACCATATGCAGCATTGGCACGGTAAATGGCAGTTTGTTCATGGGGGTGGGAGCGTGAGAAGAGCTGCCATCTGTGTTCCCTAAATACAGAGAGGCGATTGACCAGGCTTATCTACATATTGTATCAGAGAAAGCCTAAACCCGTGTCAGCGGCCAGAGATTACGGCAGGACAGGGCATGGCACGTTATAGCCTTTATTAAACAGAAAGCTTTCCACCTGTGAGCTCTTTACCATTTTCTTTTTTATTCCCATCAAGTTGAGGCAGGCGAGAATGAGCCCAGGCATGGAAAGCAGGTCCAAACATGCCCTTTGATTGACCTAGGCATCCTGCTTACCCGGGCAGTCCAAAAAATAATCAGAAAGACAGGTATACTACAGGGTAGTCCACTGCAGCGGTGTTGGCAGTTAGCAGAAGTACACAATTTTACAACTTTTGTTCTGAAAGGGCATTTTTGAAAGTGGTAAGTTGGCACTGCTATCAGGTTAAATGAGAAAGAAAATTGTTATTGTCTTACAAATATGCCCTTTTGTCTGTTTTGTTTTCAAGCAACAGCCTCTGACCATATACAGAGTGGACATGTCTACACGAGATGCTTACTACGCAGTCTCCTAATAACACTGTGCAGTAGCATGCTGAGCAAAACCTGTACTAGCATGATACTGCACAGTATTATTAGGTTACTGTGCAGTAAGCTTCACTAAAAAAAAATGACCAGCACTACTGCATGGTAGTGCAAGTTACTGCACACTGAATTAGTACTTGGTTAACCAAGTACTAAACTTAATGCATACTAACTAGAGTTCATTAATGAATGTGTACAAGCACCCAGGATAATAGTGAACTGGATTTATCAAAGCTAAAAAAAAGGAACATAAGACATTTGCAGTTTTATAAAGTTTATGTCAATCCCAGGAGACAACATACATTTTTCTTCATGAACTTTTCGCTTGCTTCATTCAAGAAGAGAACATGTCCTTTAAAGATAGCACCAGGGATTGTTTCTGGCATATGGTCCTATACACATAATTGCTTTGTACTGGTTAAAGAGATTTAGGGTGTATCTACATGTGCATTTCAATGCACATTAACCTAATAAAATAGGCTAATGTGCATTAAGCAAAATTTAAAAACCATGGGTGCCTATACACAAGCACGGAGGCTGCTCCAATACATTGGATTTCCAGGGCATCAGAGCAGACTCAATTAATCGAGTCTGCTGGAGCATGGTAATTACTGTGCTCCAGCAGCCTCCTGCATCTCGTGTATCAGCATCACTGTACTTAAAAATGGGTGGGGGAGGACTTGAACTAAAGCTCATTGAATGAGCTTTAGTTCAAGCACTCCCGCTGCCATTTTTAAGCGTGGAGACACTGATACACAAGATATGACAGTGCTTTAATTAGAGCGGCTCTTGGAGTCACTCTAATTAAAGTACTGCTCTGCCCCCTCGCAGCGCATATAAAATTCGCCTGTGCTCTTTAGTTAATGTGCATTAAGACAGGCTAATGTGCATTTTCCTAGTATCTCACAATGGAAGTGCTAGATTTAATGCACATCAACTGAAGTGTATTAATGCACATGTAGATGTGCTCTTGATTGCTGCATAGACTTATCTGCAGCAAGTAAGTGGCTCTTCCTTTTACCATGTGAGTGATATGGTAGAAGTGAAGGCAGGTCAGCATGAACAAACTTCTTTGCTTCCTCAGCCAGTGGGTAATTCTGCTAAAGGTGGGAAGTGGATAAAAACTTGAAATTTCCATATTAGTATCTGCATCATCATTTTGTACACTCATAAACTTTTCCCTGTAATTCAGATATGTTCAGTGCACTTAAGAATATTGTGATATCCTTCTCTAGACACCTTCCCTAAATGAAGTGCCTCATTGAAGTCAGTCCCTCCACAAAGAGCAGAGGATAGGCCTTAGTGATAGAATCGGTTATAATTGTTTAAAAAGATGAGTGAGGTCACCAATGGAACTTGGGAAATGTAGACATTGAGGATCTCATCCAGAGCCTGCATAATACTTTTGTTATGTTACAGTAAATGGAATGACTGAGTAATAAATGCCATAATGAAAGATATTAGGAAATGTTGATGTTTACAGCAGAAATATTTTCTTCAGTTGTCTTAGCACTGGACAGCATTCAGAAAACACACTCATTCATTGCATACAAATATTTCTAAACAAGATTTCAGTGACTTAGTTGTTTTTGGTAAAGTATGAGACCAAGCATGGTAGAAAGAAAGACATGCATAAATTATTTTTGCTCTAATTTTAGATGAAATAATATGTAAATTTTATGGATTTGGGTCAGCAGAGATCATATTAAGAAGTATTCATGGATGTTTTTCTAATGAATTTAAAGAGATACTGTTCTATTTTCCTTTCAGTTTATTTTTGCCCTATTCATGTTTGACTAGAGTATTATAGCTGTTAATCCAAACAACCTATTGCTTCCCATACCTAGGTGAAAAAGGAGAGACCCTTTAGGTTTTGATCTGGGGTTGTACTGTGTGCAAGGGCCAATTTAATCAGAATCAGATAATCTCTCTCTTGGACCCACCAATGATAGTTTAGTAATGAGGTGAGGTAAGGTTAAGTCCTCTGTCAACAAAGATTTACAACTCTTGCTCAGCAGCCACCACAAGTATTCTTGTAGAAACTCATTTCTCTCCCACTATAGACGTATGCACGCAGGCACACATATATATGAACACATAAGCCCAGTGGCATATTAGTGACTTAAAAAGTCTTTAGTCTTTGCTTACAGTTTCTCTTACCCAATAAGTCAAGTCACCTCCTGTTTTATGACACAATGTTAGCCTTCTCTAGAAAGTTTTGTGGCAGAAGTCAGAGAGGTAGAAAATCACTACCATACTGTAAGTCCAAAGAAACAAACATTTTCACATAGTTGAATAGTCTAGGGCACTTATACACATGCAGGGAGGTTGCTCTGATGCACTGTAAATCCAGCATGGATAAAAAAGAATAAATAATAATCCAGATAATTTCCATGGAACATGGAAATTAACGCACTCCAGCAGCCTCCAGCATCATGTGTATCAGTGTCCCCACACTGGAAAATGGTGGCAGGGCACTTTGAACTAACGCTTATCAAATGAACTTTAGTTTAAAGCATCCCACCACTATTTCTTCAGTGTGGAGACACTGATACGTACAATGCTAGGGTGGTTTTAATTAGTGTGGCTCACTAAAGAGCCCCTCCCCACCTCCCAAAGCACATTTATGAACGCCCATAAGTTCCTTTATCCAAAATGGAATCCAGCCACTTGAATAGAGATGCCCAAGCCTGCTTTAAACTGATTAGTTTTAGTACTGATAGTAGTGTAGCCACAAGAGCCGGAAGCTAAGTGTAGGCTAGCTGCCCAAGAATTTACTCATGGTTCTAGTTGTTATGTAGCTTTCATCAAATCCTGTGTTTACTGTCAGTACCCCAACTAGCTTTAAATTACCCAGTTTGGGGATATTATCTGCAAACCTTTTGACTTCTGTGGAATACCCTATAAGCTTGGAAATAGAAATACACTATAAGCTTGGAATAAATTGGAGTTTTGATGCTGATTTCAGTGGGAGGTTCAAAGATTTCTCTTTTCTTTGTCCTGTTTGTTTTGCTGGATATTATATTTTACTGGCTTTGATGTGAAATAATTGCACTGTAACTTCACGTAGGCATAGTCTCTTGTTTACTGTACATTGAAACCCCCCTGGAATAGTAATAGTGGCTATGTGAATGCACTGAGAAGAAACTGTACCCCTTATTGTGCACATATAATAGTGCATGTTTATGAGATATTTGTTATACCTCCCACAAATTTGTTCGCCTCCCTGCAGACTAAATGCAGCTCACTACCATATGAGACAGCTCACTACCAATATGAAATAAAATGCTATGGATTTCTGCACATCTCCATACAACAGAAGTACCCTATCAGGACCATAGCTGTTGGTATCTGTGGGGATGGCTACTGACTCACAAACATCAGTACGAAAACAAAGCATATAGTCCTCCAAAATGTACTCCTCCATTTTATCCCAAATGTACATAATCTCAAGAAGTTCACAAGAACATTGGCTTTTTGTCTGTTTGGATATGAATGTTTTCTGAAGATGTATCATAGCAAGAAACTGTATCAATTATGATATACTTTTAGATTCTGGCATTTCATCTATAAATAACATTTTATTTGCTCTTATGCTTACTTCAGTTACATAAAATAAGACTCTGCTCTGCTGTATCACCTAAGAAGAATCAATTCTTTTTTTGATGTCCAACACTCCATATCTGTTGAGCAGGATAAAATCCACACAGTCCCAAGGGTTATTTGGGCACCAATTACCAGTACCTATATGATGTGCTGAGAATAAGTTACATTGTTAATACCAGGGGGACTAGAAGATAATTTGATAGGTCTACTTTTAAAGAAAAGTCACGACACAAACCAAAGCATAGCAATTTGATGTCATGCAAAACAGACCATTAATTGGGTTGTCTCATGATTTCATCATGTTTTTTCATTAACAAATGTGCACATCTCTAAAAGTAAATAATAAGATGAAGTGAAGTCATTGGAACAACATCTTGCATGAAATTCTGGTTTTATAATTACTGGAAAATACTATATATTCTGCTGTATGTGCCAATTCACTATCAATTCACATACATAGTTCATGGGTATAATCCCAAGAGAAAGTAATGACCTATTGCAAAAAACATGAGGGACTTGCACACAAGTGGATAGGGCACCACAAGCCTAGAACTTATACATCTCTTTCTGCTTTCTCTCAGATCCTTTGTATTAGCTCTTACATATCTCCGAAACTATGCCTAGCACCTGTTATCTTTGGTATGTGAGAGCTTAAAGTATCTGTAAGAGAAGGGTTGGGAGAGCCAGGAGCATAAAGACATTACAAACTGAGGCATTAAAATCAAAGGGACAGATTTTCAACTGCTGTAAATCAAAGTCAATATAAATATTCTGATTGGCACCAACTGGTCTCATCAGCCAGAACCTTTTCTGTGGTTTGTGCTGTAAGACACTGTATGCTAATTACTGAAGAGCTGCGTCTTAAACAGGCAATCTATCTCATTGTGTGTGTATGTGTCCTTAAATTGGTCAAACTTCTTTACAAAATGTGGCACTTTCACAGCCAGTACCTGGTATA
This sequence comes from Gavialis gangeticus, assembly GCF_001723915.1. Lineage (NCBI taxonomy): Eukaryota > Metazoa > Chordata > Crocodylia > Gavialidae > Gavialis > Gavialis gangeticus. The sequence goes on along the minus strand of NW_017729024.1, from coordinate 117,407,311 downwards.
TAGTTCAAGTGTTAATATGATGAGAAATACCAACTAATATGCTGATTTGGATATACTTATTTTGGTAGTAGTGATGGGGTTTTTTGGAGAAATTTGTACAAGGAAAGATGAGTTTAAAGGCTGGGAAAGAATTATTCACCTTCTTAATCAAAACTATGATATATTGTAGATATTTTCCTCCTACTATTGCCTTGCTGCACACATGCACACATAGGTATTCACACAGATGCACATACAGAGTCCTGATCCCATACAAACAACACTTAGGGTATGTGTAAGTGTTCAGATCAACTCACTGGATCACTAGGATACCAGGCAGCATCCAGGTGAACTGGAGGATTCAGGTGGAAGAGATTCAGGAGCCTGGATGCCCTGGATGCCCAGGTGGATGACACTTCAGGCAGAGGGATCTTTGCACTCAGCAGCTTTAGCTTCAGATTCCCCAACTGCAGGGTGTATGAACCGTTATTCGTTATTTTTCTTGGGGTATCACAAGGGGGTCATGAACAAGGAAGTTCCAGCTGTCTGGATGCCAGCCTTGGGCAGAAGAATCACCCAGAAATGGGAGAACTACAGCTCAGGAAAGAGACATGCCTCCTTTTATTATTTTTTTATTAGCATCACAGAACGTTCTTTAATAAAACCCATTGAATATTAAACTTTTGAAAACCAGTCCCTCTAACCTTGATACAAAATTACAAAAGAAACCTGGGAGAGGAAGGGGGAAGGACCAGGACAGGTGGCCTGGGAAACAGGGTTTTGCCATTCCTAAAGTAGCACTCTCTTTCCTGTTCAACAGAAGGTGTACTGGATATGATAAGCTAAACATGCTAGAACACAGAAATAAAAATGCTGATAATTACTTTTGATAACTCCATATTTAATCTATTAAATGTCTGGGGGTGGGGAGAGGGCATATGAGTCCCATGACTATTTGGAAGGTTGATTTAATTTTGTTTCCTGTTTGAAACTGGAAGTATATTGACATATACAGAGATCCACAAAACTCTTTTGATCCTGTCCCACTGCAAGCTAGGGCATCCTGAACTGTCAATGAACATTATGACGCTCACTATTGTTCTATTAGATTTTAATGCTCCAATGAAATGCAGAAAGGTAGGGTGGAGCACAGCAGCTTCAAAGCAATGCACTGTAATATTTCACCGTGGCAAGAAAAAAAGTTTATTTTCCATAAAGCACTCAAAAGAATACCTAGGCTAACACGGTATTAACTATTTTGATAGACCTGTAAAGTCTCAGAGGCAATTATTTAAGATATAATTTAAAAGAAAATCTGACTATTTTTTAAAAATCAGTGAATGAATGAATGAATGCTGAGGGGCAGTACATCTATGTCAAAAGTCCCTTGGATGCCTTGTCCTTTTTTTCCTCAAAGTCATGGTTCTTTTCTCCTTCTGGTATTTATGTGCTGAATCAGAGCATATATATCCGTGTTAGTATTTTTGTACATTATTAACAATGCTCTGTTGGTCTGGGATTGCAGAGACATTCATTAGCTGAAGTAAATAATCAATCTGGTCTTTACAGCCTAAAACGAGTAAAACAATTTATTTCTATTTAATTACCTTGTATAGCTCCTCCAGTGTTTACTAATAATGAATACCTGCTCTCTTTGAAATAGCATTGATCACAAATTTACACTGCTGCTTAACTGATTTGACATGACAAATGTCACAGGCCAGAGTCTCAAAGCCATTGTTCATTTTTTGCATATTTACAGCTAAATCAATTTAAAAGGCAATCCATACTACATGTGTAGTGAACAAGTTATTAACACAGCATTATAACAAAGTCAATCTTTTTCTGACATGATTTAGACTTTCTGAACACCATTATGCAATTCATTTCATTAACTTATAAAAGTGCATTTCATTCCCCCCCTCGACATTTTCCTCCATTCTGCTCCTCCACGGTGACTGTCACAAAGACTAATTGATCCATTTTTACTTTAGGAGAAAATGCCCCCAACTGATGTTTTTAGCTGTCTTTTAAACAATGTTAAATAGTTGGAAACTGGCAAAGTGAAAGACTTTTACTGCTTCTTGCAAATGAATGGTGTAAGTGGTATCGATCTGCTATGAAGGGTTTACAGTACAGAAACATTCCGCACATTACTTAAAGTGTAAATACCTATTTGATTTATTTTTGGCCTTTGTCCAGACATTCATAAGACATTTTTACTCCTTTGCAAGGTTTCTTTTAAAAACACAAATGACATCCAGGCCAGTCCCTCTGGTGGAGCTGTTCCTATTTCAGCAGCAAAGCGGAAAAACCTCTGGGGAAAAAAAAATGTGGGAGGATGATTTGATGCTCCTGTAAAAGCTGAAACTGAGAACTGAGCAATGAGGAAAGGCAGAGAGAGAGGCTTCACATCTTCAAAGCTGGAGCCACATGCCAGAAGGCAAAGCCAGAGACATTAGACGGCACAGCCTCATATCTTCAAAGTCTGGAACATCTTTGCCTTTGATAATGTTCATCTGAAATCTGTTAAAAGGACAGCCTAGAGATCACAAACCTGGCACAATAAGTGGTAAAGCAAGATTCCAGCAGGCACCCAAAGGACTGCACAGTGGTCATGGGATGGGGGGAATGGGCATATCTGGAAGCCAGCATGATGAGAAAGAATGCTTCACTTCTGCTTGTTTCACCTAAGGTCATGGAGATCCTGGAGAGGCTCTTTCGCTTTTTAAATATATTACATCCGAATATCTTTGTTATTAAAATTGTACCTGGGATTGGCTCTATAATGTTAGCTAGCTATTGCACAGATAGTTTCAGGGAGATATATTCTGCTATTACTTTGGCTCAGGGTGGTCTGAGTAAAGAAATTAATTCATCCAAGATAAAAAAAAAGTGTTTAAAACGGCAGGCTCCAGAAAGCAGAGCAAAACATTTTCAACTCCAACACAGCAGCATACTGTGAGGCCAGCTTTTGCATCAGTCACTTTGGAAGAAAAAAAAAATCACGGGCTTTTGCATTTCTCATAACAAGCCAATGTGTGCCTCAGTGCACCTTGTACAGAAGACCTGATCTGTACGAGGTTCCAATGTAAACTGACAATAAAGGAGATGAATTAGCATAACTGACTGTTTCAGTTATGAAGATTAAATAGCCTTTTATTGCAGATGTTTGCCAAGGAAAATGCTCCCCAGTGGAAGACTCTAAGCAGTTAAGATAGATTTGATGAGGATTTTAATTGCTGTTATGCAACTGGTAATGGAAAGTTTTTATTAAATGTCATGCAAGAGCCAATCAATAGTTTGGAGGAAGAAAGCTCCTTTGTTGCATAGACCTCCAGCATTTTTCTTACAGTATTTCAGATGCCAGAGAAGTACCTTTTAATTTTTGTTCCCATTCCAGCTGCTTTATTACATTAAGGGCCAATTTGCTTAACATGAGCAAGTAACATTGCACTGAAGTAAGAAAAAAGTACAATAGCAAGGAGAACCTTAAAGCATACAATAGATCTTACCTTATGCTTTAGTGGAAGCTGTGAGAACTGTGTGTTCCTTTCAGCCTCTCTTGTATTAAGTAACAATCACAACATGGGCATTATTCTCTGTTTTCCCCCTCCTTGTTTCCAAGTCCGACCTTGCTCATGTCTAAAGTAATTTCCTTAAATATCTGGGCAAAGGAGGGCCAAACATTAGCTGCCAATAGGCAATGCAATATTTGGGTGTAATAACTATACCATCCTGCTGATACAGGGGGTAATTGCATGCAGAGGTACATCTAGCTCTTTTTTTCACTCCAGGCAGTGGCAGCAGTTGGCTGGGATACCAGCAACTGTGGCTGCCAATTTTGCGTCCACTGTAAATCAGCAACCAGGGCTGGTGCCCTGGTCATCCACTCCTATTTATGCTACTGATTGAATATGTTCTTGTCAAGATGAAGGTGCTAGGTGTGTTGTAGCTGTATCAGTTCATATGGAATAATGAAACATTCATTGCGCCCGAGAGACACAGGAATCTTACTCCAATTGTCTATGATTAGGACACTCAGCTGGGAGAGGAAACTACACTCAGCTGAGAAAGGAAACTTAAACCTGAGTTCCAGTCCTGCTTCAATGAATACATAAGGTACTTAAGTATTCACTGGAGCTGCAACTGGAATTCAAGTCTGCCCCCTCCTAGGTGAGTACTCTAGCAGTCAGACCATACAGCCATGTCCGTTGTCTCTCTTTGGTCCAATGAATACATGGCAACTTCATGCAAGATGAACAACTTTAATATGGCAGTCATTGGAGCATTCACTTGAGGGAGGCAAGTTCAAATTCCCTTAGGTAGAGGAGGGAATTTAACATGGATGTCCCAGTGGCTTTCTGACTTGAGCATTACTCATTGTTTCTACCAACAGACACTTAGGGCTAAATCCTATTTCACCTTTCCATGCCGAAGTGGCACTTACGTAGCCATGCAACTGCAAGTTCTGGCATTTATGTACAATTTGGACACTGTGCTTACCTCATGCTCAGAAGGCTGCATATAGAATAGAATTGCCCACACATGCATTTAACATCAGGAAATTCTGAAACTTCAGTTGCAGAAAAAAGACAACTAGAAGATATCTGATGGAGAATGAGGACAAGCACCCTAACTGCTAAACAGTTAAGTGAAAAGTTTGGAGGGCCCTCTTCCTCCTCCTCTCCCAGATATGCACTTGTTCAATCCTATTCTGTCATAGCTGAAAAACAATTCAAATTATGTGTAAGTACCAAATATAGCAATGATATATAAGTACCACATAGGCACTTATGGACTTTAGGGGCACCTATACATGTGCCAGATGTCTGCTCTGATACATGCTAATTAGCACACATTGGAGCAGACTCAGTTAATCAAGTCTGTTGGAGCATGTTAATTAACACAGCCTCTGCTTCTCATGTATCAGTGTCCCCATGCTTCAAAATGGTGGTGGGGTGCTTAACTAAAGTGTGTCAAATGAGTTTTAGTTCAAGCAACCCCACCACCATTTTGAAATGCAGGACACTGAATACATGCAACACTGGGGGCGCTTTAATTAGAGCAGCTCTCAGAGTCACTCTTATTAAAGTACCTTCCCCCCCCACACACACATACACACACCCACACCCTGGAACACGTGTATAGATACCCAGTATGTCTCCAGCATTAGGCTGAAGCTGAATAACAATTTTGAAGATTTAAATTTTAGACCCAAATACCTCTAGCAACACTTATGTGCACTAGGTTTTTTTGTGAAAAGGCATTAATATATTTATTATTGCAACATGCCATCATCTGATCTTTAACACTGAGACACACAAAAGGAGCAAAGAGAAGGACCCACCCCTATTTTGTATTAATAGTTTTTCAGGGACTCTGGCAAAGTGGAATAGAGTCACACTTAGATATGTAAGTACTTATGCACCTAACAGCCAGAATAGAATCTGGGTCTCTGTCTTTAAAAAAAAATTTTGTAAAGTGCCATTCACTCTTGATAGCATGTTAATTGTAATATAATATCAATTATAATGGACCAAGCACTGGGCAAGACTGGCACTACTAAATATTAGCCAAGCAATAATATTTCAGATGACATAATGCTTCTAAGCAGACATTTAATTTGTTTGCTGCTTTGTTATTGGGTAGTCCAATAGTTTGGCACAGCAGCTTTGGAGAGAAAGGGACTTTTTTCTTCAGGTACTTTTTTATTCAACTTAGTTATCTCACTCTCTTCTTTTTTCTTTCTTTCTTTTGTTCAAATACACTTTTTCACAATTATATCTGAGCACTTCACAGTCTTTAATGTATTAATTAATTCTCTCAATACTCATAGGAGAGTATTCTAATTTTACAGATTATGCACAGAGACAATAAAGCCCAGATCCCCAAAGTGCCTAACCCACCCCCCCATCAGAATTAATATATTAATACCTTTGGGAGTCTTTAACTAAGTGACATACCCAACATCATACAGAAAGTCTTGAACTGAACTGAGGTCTCCCACAGGCACAGCTGGTGAACTCAGACTGGTGGGGTGGGTGGAGCAGCACGCTGGAGCAGGGTGAGGGAAGAGGGGGCGTTTGCAGCCAGCCAGGAGTGGGGGAGTTTGCAGCTTCACTGCTCCTGGCTGGAATGCCCAGCCAGCTGTAAACCCTGCCCCCGCACTGCTCCCAGCCAGCTGCACAACCCCCCAACCCCATTCCCATGTGATGCTCCACCAGCCCCACCACTCTGTGTTCACCAGCAACTCCTGGTCTCCCAAGTCATAGTCTAGTAACCTACTGCCAATAGCCAGATACTATCAGTTGTACTGTTAGGCTAGGTACAGACATTCAAAAAGCCTGAGGCAGAATCGCTCAAACCTACGTGGGTTTCTGTAAGTGGCGTAGGTTAGAATGAGAATGAACAGACCAGAAGTTCACCCTTTGTTGAGGCAGGGCACACAGACTACCTGTACTGTCTGAGGCCAGCAGGCTGGGGGCACTCGAGTACACATCCAGCATGACCTACAGCCTTATTGGGCTGCCAGAGATTGCCGAGGACTGCTGAATGCCCTCCCCTCCTCCATCAGCAGTCAGTGTCAATAATGGACATTGCCATCCTGGTATGCTCCCTCATGGGCTCATGGGAGTCCCCCATTGCCCCCCCCCCACTCCCCCCAGCATAGCACCAAGGAGCTGGGCACAGCTGAGCACTCCTCCCCAACCCCATTAGCATCAGCCAGTGTGCTGACTCAGCTCTGTGAGATCCTATGGGGCACAGCTAGCTGGTGGCTCCATGCAAGGGGGTGCTAGCAGGGACCCACAAAGGCACCTGGTCTGCTGGCAGACAGCAACTTAACTTGATTTGTGAGCAGACCTGGCACTGAAATTCAGTTCACCAGTCTAACCTAGACTGTCTGATACTATACCAATCCAGATCTATCCTAGACTGGGATCTACCAATTTAAACCAGTCTATGTGCTCTGAACTTCTGTTCTGTTATGGGTATAAACTGGTTTCAAGCCACCTAAATTAGAAAAAGTGTAATGTCCATACCTGGCCCCAGTTTGAAGCCTACATGTGGTCATTTCAGCATTCTAGATCTCTATGAATCTAGCAATCAAATGATATTTATTTCTCAGTAGACAACATTCAGTTAAGCCTGTATCCAGTGTTTAAGAGCAAGTGGGCACCTTCATAATTTCTGGTTACAATTCTGTAAGTTTGACATGATATATACTGCTGCTTTTGCCTGCAGTATCTGAGGGCCTAATTTGGTGTTCCACCCAAAGAAAATAAAACTTCAGAACAAATCAGGTTATCATATATACATCTCTGATAAAAACTGATTTGGACACAGGATGTGTATTTGATGTCTCAGAATATGTCATCCTACCTCCACTACTGGAAAAAATACTATTACAATTTTTAAACATGAAAACATCTTCAAATCAAATAAATAACTCAGTGATGCTCCTTCTAAGGTGGACACTTTCTTGGTAGGCAGCCCTAATTGTTGCAATAGCTTTTAGGTGTTCTAATGCACTCAAGTGAATTACGCACCACACTGCTTCTGAATGAGGCAGCCATTTCTGACTCCATTAATATGGAAGATTTCAGCCAAATGCTTTTAAACGATAGCTTCTCTTTATTTGTAATTTCAGACTCTATTGATTTCCTTCTGTTCCCTTCATTATGATTTCAATTGATTACCTTGGCAACTGCAATAACAATGATTGCACTTGACACTGTCTGAGACTCTTGAGATGGTATTTGAATAGGAATGGTATAATTTGGGGAAAATGCCTACAAGAACCTGCCATTAACACTACACTTACACTTTACTTTTATTGACTTCCCTCTCTTTTGAACAAGCCCTTGTCAGGGAATCTGCTGTTAGCAGGACTACAGTAGAAATTGGTTAGGATTTCAGCGATTCTTCCAAAGTAAAGATTTTTATAATCAAAGAGAGTAGTGTTCTGGTTCAGCTTTCAGAATCCCTGGCAGTTTTGTGACATATACTTCAGAGCAACTTCCTATTTGAGAAGTTTTTTTTGTTACTCTTTGAAACCTAAGGCTAGCAAGCCTTTATTGCAACACATCACACAACACACAAAGCAGAATTTCAAATGCATGTCCCTGACCATAAGCTAGAAGTTGTGATGCTTTTATAAAATTAAGATCTCGTTTCCAACACAGTTTATATCTCATGAAAAACCAACTTTCTAGTGCGAGTTTCCCTGGAAAAAAAATGGCCATATAACTTACATAGAATTTCTGTTGTTCAGTAGGTATTCTTGAGTACCTACAGATTACTTTGTAGCTTTATAGAGAAGCTACCGGCTAATCGGTAATATTTTCCTCACCCTGAAAGCAATTAAAGTGCAGAGCTGAGTCCCCGGGAAGGTATGTGATAAGGGAGGAGGTGTGTTGCTGTCTGTGAAAACACCAAAGGGAACAGAGGTGAAAGCAAGAGAAAAGAATCTAGTTTCAACCAACTACCAAAGTAGTGCAGATTTCTGAATGCAGCATTTTAAAAGGCAAGCACATATTTTGTGTACTGCTCAGAGGTGTCTTCCTTTCTACTATGCTGCATCCTTCTGTTTCAATTCAAACATTCCACTCTCACTCATCACTGTCTGCACCTTCTGAAATAAACTCTGTTTATCCTGTGTAAGAATGTCAGTCATTCAACTGTCTCACTTGCTGGCTAGGAACAACACTTCTGATCATGTTAAAAAAAAAAGGGATCTGAATTACCCAGAGACTGACAATGCCTAGTGTCATTTTAATTTCAGAAAACCGGTATGTCACACCAGGGCTATAACTGAGAGTGTGTAGGCACACTGTGGCATCCACCTAAAGCAGTGATGTCAAAAAGAAGGCAAGAAGTCATTTTCTTGTATCCCTAAGGACTGGGGAACAGACATGAAGCCAGTGGTGTTCTGCTCGGTGGGTTAAGTCTTCCAGTATACCTTGAGTTGTATCTTTGGCGCCTAAGGGTGGTTCCAAAGGAAGGCCACTAGAAACAACAGAAAAAAAAACTAGAGAAAGAGAGACAGAATCCCCTCCTTGGGCACAATAGTATCACATCATACCAGCAGATTCAAACACAGTGGTTGTAGAGAAGAGGTAAACTTGCAAAATCATACCTCTGAACATTCAGTGAAGCAGACATTGGGGCCCCAGCCCAGACTTTACTTAGTCTTTATGCAGGTGAACTCCCATCTGGGTGAAGTGTTCAAAAAAATGCTCAGTACTGGTTGAAGTCTTCTCCCAGACAAATCAAGGTGAGTTTTATCTTTCTTCTTTAAAGAAAGAGCAGAATTAGAATCATGCTGGGACCTTTTGAATATCCCACCTGAAACCAACAGAGGCTTTAACTGACTTTGTTAAATGAGTGCATGTTTTCTAAACAAGGATATAGACACAACATTACTTCATTGCAAAGTCAGTTTGACTTATAAGTATAATTTGAGTGTCTCCCTTAATTGGAATCATAGTTTCATAGTTTCATAGATTTAGGGTCG
>NW_017729024.1:117397114-117397516 GCF_001723915.1 Gavialis gangeticus | reverse complement strand
TGGTGAACAGAGCATCTCCAATCCCTTGCTGCGTCCCCCTAACGAATTTGTAGGCAGCCACAAGATCACTTCTTAGCCTTCTCTTCTGGAGGTTGAAGAAGTCAAAATATTGGACCAGGTCCTGAAGAGGTCTCTCCTCATACAGCTTGTCCTGTAAGCCCCTAACCATACAAGTGGCCCTCCTCTGGACTCTTTTGAGTCTATCAACATCCTTCTTGAAGTACGGCACCAAAAACTGGACGCAGTACTCCAACTGCAGTCTGACCAATGCCGCAAAGAGGGGAAGTATCACCTCCTTGGATCTTTTTGTCATGCTTCTGCTAATGCATGATAAAGTGTGGTTAGCTTTGCTGATGATTTCATCACACTGACAACTCATGTTCATCTTCGAGTCCACTATGA
>NW_017729024.1:117382070-117392114 GCF_001723915.1 Gavialis gangeticus | reverse complement strand
TCGTTTCTTTGCTGCTGAGAGGCTCACTGCCCAGCCAGTAGGTGTGCTGGATATTTTTGCATCCTAGGTGTAGCACTCTGCACTTGTCCTTGTTGTACTGCATCCTATTGTGTTCTGCCCACTTATCCAACCTGTCCAGGTCTGCCTGCAAAAGTTCCCTACCCTCTGGTGTGTGTACTTCACCCCACAATTTAATATCATCCGCAAACTTGGACAAAGTACACTTCACACCCACATCCATGTCACTGATGAAGGTATTGAAGAGTACAGGTCCAAGGAATGAATCTTGTGGGACCCTACTACCCACATCCTTTCAGGCTGATACCAACCCATCTACCACCACTCTCTGGGTGCGACTGCTAAGCCAATTTGCCACCCATCAGATGGTGTAGACACCTGTCACAGACTCTTAATTTATTTATGAGAATACGATGAGATACTATATTGAAGGCCTTGCTAAAGTCCAATAAAACGGCATCCACCTCTACTCCTGTATCTAATCATTTTGTGACCCTGTCATGAAACAAAACCAAATTGGTCAGGCATGATCTACCTGCTACAAATCCATGCTGATTTCCCTGCTGCATTATTTTTCCCACTGGACTCCAACAAATACGATCCTCCACAAATACAATCCTCCACATGGGGCCACGCCCTGCCTGCTCTCACTGGGGCAGCCTGTGCCACACTCTTAGCTTTCCTTGCCCTCTCATCCCACTCCTGAGCACTACTCCTGCCCTGCTTACAAGCCCATAGGGAGTTTTGGTGAATTGTTGCAGGGTGGGGGTGTTGACTTGGACTGCAGCAAACTCCCTATGTGGCTCTCAGGCCCAAGTAATTGTCCACCCTGATCTAGGCTATTCATATGTTGGTGGTCCAAGAGATTATATATAGTAACTCAGATTAGCACAGCCTGTCAACTACCAACATGACATAACAACTTCGTAGCGCAGACACCATCTAGGCCAGGGTGGGCAAAATATGGCCCATGGGCCAGATCCAGCCTACCAACTGATGGATCTGGCCCACAGCTGCCCCCATAGCACTCCACATGGGGCCAAGTCCTGCCCGCTGTCACTGGGGCAGCTTATGCCACACTCTCAGCTGCATCTACCAGCCCAGACCCTGGCCCCAGCCCCGGCCCCGGCCAGCACACAGCTTCTGATGGGGCTGTTCCTGGTGTGGCTGCAGCCAGCCAGGTGGTGCTCTGCTCCCCTTGCCTCCAGCTGTGGCTCCTCCTTCTGCTCCTGCACAACTTCAAGGGGGGCAGAATTTCAGTGATGTGGCTCCTGCTTCAGCATGCAGGGCTTCAGCTCCAGCTCCCAGCTGCCTTCCAACCACTCCTTTCACTTGGCATGATGAACAGTTGGGACAGAAGTCACAGCTAGCTGGAGGTAAGGGTAGGAGAGCAGCACCTGGCCAGTTGCAGCCTCATCAGGAGCAGCCCTACAGGAAATGCACACTGGCCAGGGTCAGGACTAGGGCCAGGCTGGGGCTCAGTTGATGGGCATGGGCAGCAGTGTGGCACAGGCTGCCCCAGGCAGAAGCTGTCGGGACTTGGTCCCATGTAGAGCTTTGCAGGGACATCCACAGACTGCACTGCCTAGGCAAGCTCTGCTGCATGAGCTCCCCACCCCTATTCCTTCCTTTCACCCCCAACTGGCCCCCAGAACCTAGTGCCCAGGCAACCCTCTTACACATACATGCACCCATGCACCCCCAGGGCAGGGGCATGCAGGGAGTGGATCATGGCTCAGGTCCTGAGCTGTCACTGCCCCAAGATCTGGCACAATGATCCCAGCCTTGCCCTCTCATCTCACTCCTGAGCGCTACTCCTGGCCTGCCTACAAACCCATAGGGAGTTTTGGTGAGTTGTTGCAGGGTGGGGGTGTTGACTTGGACTGCAGCAAAATCCCTATGTGGCCCTCAGGCCCAAGTAATTGTCCACCCTGATCTACGCTATTCATATTGTTGTTAGCTCACCAGTGCTTTCCCTCAGTTACCACTTTCTCTCTTCTCCTATGCTTGCATGCTTCCCTTAAGGCACTCTACTCTTTCTCATGCTGTGGAAATGCTCACTGTCATGTCTCATGTCCAGGGTCTACCCAAAATGAGGAGGCAGGTGGCCAGTTTTGTGGCCTGGTCACAGGGCTAGCTGCCATTTTCATAGGCATATTATGGTAGCCCCCCCGCCATGCTTCTGATTGGCCAAGGGGCCCCAGTGGCCCTGTCTCTCACCACTGATTGGTTAAAAGGGTTCTCTATCATATGGCTCTACCCCTCACCACTGATTGACTGAAAGGACTGTTATGTGGCCCTGCCCCTTGCTGCTGATTGGTGGAGAGGGGCAGGGTCACATGACAGGCAGCCCTCTCAGCCCATCAGCAGCAAGGAGTGGGAGAAGCAGCCATCTTGCCTGCTCCCATTCAGGCTGGCAGCCCCCTCCGCCCGCAATGGGCTGCACAGCTGGGATGCAGCAGCCATGAAGACTGCTGGTTCCCACTGGGAAGACAGCATTTTATTTTTAGTAATTCACCTTCCCCCACCCAAGTACCATGGATATTGCCTGATTGAATGATTTCTGTGAAATCTGCAAAATCACAAGTTGAGTATTTATGTACTCTGCTTATGTCCTCTATCAACTTCCTTTTTCCAAAGTGAAAGTTATACAGATTGCATTTATATCACTATTTGACAGAGTTAATTTTAATTTTAAGTTTTAGATATCAGAAAAGACAGATACATTCTACCACAATACATTATGACAGAATTTCATAGGTCCAGCTTACTGTGCTTGTAAGAACCATGGGATATGTCCTCAGAAATCTTAGTACCATGCACGAAGGGATGCAGCAAGTCAAATGCTATTTTGTAGTACAACTACTTTCCCTTGATTCAGAGAGGTGGCCAAACCACAGCACACATGCCACAAACAGTATGCACCATCACCTTGTTTGGTAGGGAGGAGGAAGATCAACATAGATAAGGCAGAGGGAGAAGAATAGAGGAATTGGTCAGCCAAGTAGGAGAGAGCAGAGCAACAGATCAGGAAGGGAGGAGAGAGGAGAGCAAAGGATCAGGCAGGGGAAGGGGATCGGCAGGGCTTACTCTGTGGCATCCCAGCTGAAAAAGATTGGCTCCCCACTATGAGGAGAAAATAAGACAAATGCAGATTACATAAGATTACCCCACAAAGATGACATATGCTTTTACTCCTTTTCTCTCCCATTTTTGCCAGTTTTGTTTACTTTCCTTTTCCTCCTCACTTCCATCTTTTTTTTTCCCAGTATACTATACATTTCTCTCTCTTTTGTCACTCACAAGTGTTTCATGCATGTCCCCTAGGAGGACATACCTTTGCACTTTCACCATTTGTTTCTAAACTTGTATAATAAAACATTTACAAAGTCAAAAGTCTCTCTCTCTCTTTCTCTGTGTCTGGCATTCATTTTCCTTTCCCTCTGTTTGCTACTAATTCTTCATTTCTACTTCCTTCTAAATTTAGACTTCCTTTCCTTTCTTGCTTGGAAGTCCTTTAAAATGCTTAAAAATTTGTTGCAAGAAATTGGCATATAAAACAAAATTGGTACATTCCACAGTGTAGCATGACAATAGGCTCTGAGTCTTCTTATACTGAAAAAGGTAGTAATCCTTGTTTCTTAGGGAATACAGTCATAGCACAGTGATACTGCCAATTCCCCATTGGAACGTGTCTGAAAAGCCTCCATTCCTGGATACTCATTTGCTTTCTTTGGAAACCTTCACTGCGAAGCTTTTCCATTCATTTTCTGGGCTGACCTTTGGTTCACTTTTCCCAGCATTTTTATGGGCATGTCAGTGTTTTTGGCTTCTAACCTGGATTGAAACAGCTCCAAGTCACTTCAAAGGCCTCCAGAGAGAAACAAAGGCAATTTTGAGAATTAACCATATAATAACCTAACCGTACTCTTTGCCTAAAACACATGAAGTTTGTGGTGTATCCAGTCACCAGTCAAAACATACTATTTAGCATATAGCTTTGCCACCAAAACAATCCCCACTTAAAAACTGGGTTTCTCTGAGATAACTTTAAATGACGGTTCTTTGCCACCATAGCCAACTCTAACGTGTTATAAACTTTTCCCTGTCATTGTAAGGATCCATACAACCTTTTACACATCTTGGAAATTAAGCAACTTATAACCTTTTTTTGTCTCAGGTAGAGATCTTTTTATGCCTTGGATTTGGGGCTGCGTTACACAACAGCGACTCATGCCCTTTCATACTGACTGTTTCTTCACACAGTTTTCAAAACAGATATTAACTTCTATAACGTTGACCTCACTTTACAAGGGACAGTGACAAAAAATATCATAAGTGAAAGTCTCCTTATTTGGACTCTCCCAAGCACAATGCTTCCCATTTGACTGAAAATCTATCATTCAAGCTACTGGGTTTGTGTGTTCCCAAATGCAAATGGCAGACAAGATTTGACCCTCATGTTTAATCTTTCTAATAGCTATCCATTTTTAATTTGTTGAGAAACCTTCATTGACTTCAATAAGAGCATTAGAAGAATAGGATACCTTTCAACATAAGTAATCTATCAAGATATGATGCTTAAGAAATAACACCTGTACGATGCTATTTTCCTAAAGACGTTTACTGCTTGGGAACTTAAGCCCATTATGCAACAAGGTCATAAACCTGAGAGAAATTTACAATGTTGTGACTAAAGTAGGTTTTGTATTTCATAGATATGTCTGAAATGCAAGAAGGTCTGTGACCCATATAGAACTGAACTCCCCTGAAGGTTGAGCTTGATCAGATGAAAGTTTTAGACTCAGCCTTGTTTCTACTTTGTGGTTTCAGTCCTCTTTCTTAATAGAAAGAAAAAATACTGAATTTAATTCCAATTTTCTTGTTTTCTGACTGCAAAAGAAAATATCGCACCTCTGAAAAGCAGAGTAACATTCAACAAAGTAGAATAAACATAGTGTCTTACCTTATAGACTTCTATCCTTTATCAAGGACGGTGAAATCAGTCCGGCTTCCCTCATCACTTTCCTACCCACAATTCTTCTTTGAACTTTTTTTTTTGTCTCTTTTTCTTTGGTCTGATGATGTTACTCAAAAAGTATCTGGTAAATAAAATACAAGCATAAATAAAAGAAAGAAACCTTAGATTCCATAGGAACATTAAAGGCAAATGCTATGTGTGCTTCACTGGATGGAATGAAAGGGTTGACATAAAAACTATAACTCCATTACAGGGTATCAGTTGC
Organism: Gavialis gangeticus; assembly: GCF_001723915.1. NCBI lineage: Eukaryota > Metazoa > Chordata > Crocodylia > Gavialidae > Gavialis > Gavialis gangeticus. Next base: position 117,386,850 of record NW_017729024.1, on the reverse strand, counting down.
TTGCAGCTTGTAAGTACTGTAGCTTGAGAAAAATACATTCTTAAATGTATTTAAGAAGCTAATGGAATTAGTTGTCTATAATTAGTGCTGATGGGAACAGCAGATTGAGGTTGGCACAATAAAGCATCTCATTCAGTTGGGCAGTTTTTAATGCTTCCTTCTGTGGTCAAAAGTTGTCTAATCAGGTATCTGCATGGGCTACGTACTTCACATAATGGATGTCATGAACTTTCTTGCAGCGCTTCTCCTTACGAAACATGCTCAATTACTTGAAAAGCTGGGAATCAAAGAAATTAATCCTAAAATACCATTTTAAAGAGCTTTGAAAGCAGAAGAATTATAATTCCCATTGGTTGCTTGAATTGGGAAAGTAGAAGTGCTGGAAGTTTGCCACTCATCACCCTTATTCTCCTCGGCTTGAGACAACTTCAGCATAGTATAGGGCCCCTTCCTACATTCTAGTAAGCCACTCCTTCTCCTTTCCCTGTTCTGCCAGGAAAAATCAAGGGAAAAAAATCAAGTGCATGTTTCTATGCACCTGTGCTTTCTCACTGCCCATTCCTTTGTTCTCTATTCTCTATTTATCTTATCCTACATTTCTTTCATCAGTTGCTTCTTCTTGTGTGCATTATCTGGATGGTGCTGTACTCCAAATGCAGGCCCCTGCCCCAGGTGCTTGGATGGCAGTGCCTTCTGGCTGGAACCAACATTCTGTTGTGTCATCTGTTGCTGAGGAAAGGGAAGGAAAGAGAAATCTTGTACTTAGCACCAGTTTCCTGGAATAGCCTCCTTTTCACAGGGGGAAAGGTATCCTGTGCTTCAATTGAGTACAATTGTCTGGGTGCCAGAAGTTTGGTACTGCAGCTACCATTCTACAATAACCTCCTAGAAGCTGAAGGTTGTCTCTCTCAGGCCCCCATGTTTATAAAGAAGGGCCTCCCCCTACTTATCTGAGCAAAGGTTCATGCTGTGATGGAGAAAGATGGCCTTCAATATATGGATAGAACCCCTCTCTCTTCCCCTGTACCCCACCAAAAAACATACATTGCCAACATGTATTCATGCATCAAAGCTCTGCAGACCAAACTGGCCACTTGCATTATAACAATCTTTGTTACGCAGAGTTTTATACAAGTGCTGTGTTTTTGCTGCAGTGCACTGACTTTTTGAAAAGAAAATAACCAGCTATACAATGCCATTCCCAATGTGTCAAATTCTTGATATAAAATTATCTGGGACAGATGCCAATATAATCCCATGCCAAAGAAAAATGAAAAACAGAGATAAGTTAGACAATTATTTCTGTGTTGGAAATTATCCACAGCACTTGCTTGAATTTCCTGAACAAAATTTTAGGTAGGACTGTCTTCTTTTCTTAGCTATACAGGATACCCTCACCATTCGCAGGAGATACTTTCTCAAGATCCCCGCGAATGGTGAAATCCACGAATAAGGCACTGCGTTCATGAATGCAGTGCCCCCAGCAGATGGGGATGGGGCACAGCTGCACCAGCTATGGCAGGAGTGCAACAGTGGTGGGAGCCTGGTGGTGGCAAGCGCAAAGCTCCAAAGGAGCTCCTGTAAGTGTATTTAAGATGCAGGTTTGGCATTTGCGAATATTTCAAACCGCGAATGCCAAACCCACGAATAGGGAGGATTTCCTGTACTGCCATAAATACAGAATCCCCAGGCCTGGTGGCATTACTCTGAATTTAGAGTAATGTGAATACAGCAGCATTAGGCCCATATGATTTATGTAAATCTTAGTGTTACTAATGAAACAGAGGTCAAGTGTTTTCTCAATATTAGTCAATGGCTAAAACATATAAATGCATAAAAGGCACTGGTTACAATGTTCGTTTTGATTAAAGGTGTGTAAAAATTTAATCTGAAATGCTGGTCATAAAAAAGCATATTCAAACTGGCCAAATCATTTGGTGACATCATGTCAATTATCCTGGCATTTTTCATTTACTGAAAAGAAAAAAGAAAAAAAAAATACAAAAAAGGTCAAAATGTTTCATTCCAGCTTTTTCAAGATGAAAACATTTTATGCAACACATTATTTTATTTCCAGGGTTACTCAAATTTTGTTTTTAAAAAACCCTAAAAGATGTAAAAGGGTTAACGATATAAGGCACTCAAGGATGAGTACCCATTTTTCTGTTTACTGATATTTTAAACTGCAAATAAACTGAAAAAAATGTTATTTTCAGCAATCTACTTCAGATGATATTTACACTTTTATTTGTTCCAAGCTACTGCTAGCCAATAGCAACAAGGCAGCTTATTCAAATCTCAACCCATAACAGCATGTGGACTGTATATGCCTTTTGGTTGTTCTTCCCTCCCATCAGCTACTGAACAGCAAGCACGAAGGAATTTAAATCGATTGATTAAATGGGAAGGGATTATTAGCAAAGTATTTAACATGTTGTTAACTGCTCTTAGTGCAATTTAGCAGCTGGAAATTATGACAGCCAGCACTACATGACCTTTAGCATTCCAGCTTGAGCAGCATATACAGCTTAGAATGGGAGGTCAGCAACCTACAGCTTCCAGTCAGCAAAGAGATTTTATCCCATCTGCCAATCATGCCAAAAATGAAATTTATATCACCTGCTGTTAGTATGTATTGCATGGGAATAAGTTGTCAAGTGGTGGGATTCTTAAGAACTGCCACCTCCAGCATACCTTATGGCTGAGCTCCGTTTATTTGGCCTGCTGTTAGGTGCAAAGGGGCTTGGGTGCTTATAGGTGTGCTCATTCACATTCTAATTAGAATGAACCAGAGCAGTGATTAATCTATTATTCAAGTCCTTCTAATTAGAACACTCCAGCATCACCTCACTATCATGTGTATTAAGTTCCTGCACATTTCAAAATGGCTATGGGGGCACTTTATTTAAACCTTGTTGAATGAGCTTTAGATAAAGTGTCCCAAAGACATTTTGAAATGTGCAGGAACTTAATACATATGACCGTGAGCTATTTTAATTAGAGTGTCTGTCCATGACCTACTCTAATTAAAACACCACCACCATTACCTCTGAACATGTGTATAGGAGTCAGCAAGGAGGATTTAGGTGCTCCTGAAAAGTGATTCAGGTTTAGGTGTCTTGGCTTTCTATGCAGGGATTGAGGAGTTCCAAAAGATAATTCTGGGCATGAATACACATACATTTGAAGCCATTTTAAGGGGGAAGGGGGGTCCTCTTGCTCCAAACTATGCAGCAATGATCACATTCTAACAGTTACAGGTAGAAATAATACAAACTGGGAATAATACAAATGAAGCAGAACTGCTCCAACTTCAGCACTGTTTTATTTAAAGTTGGCACACCTTTGGTACATTTACATTGTTCCTGGCTTGTCCACACATACCTGTTAAAATATTACATCTGCTGCACACTCCCTTTTGAAACAGTCCTGAATATACATGTGTCTGCATTCTCAGAGAACCCAGAGGCAGCAATCGATAGTTGGGCAGTGCGAAACAGCACCTTTTTGTTTTGACTTCTGTTTCACCATTTTGATGGGACAGTATTTAGTTCTGAGTTTTATTTCATTTCAAAGCACTGTTCAGTTTTGATTTGTTAAAACTGTTTCGCTGTTTCAACACTGTGTCGACATTTTGCTCATAGGCTATAATGGGGAAGCACAAAACTGCCTATAACTTTATCATTTTTTGGCAGATTTGGACACAAACAGCAGGGACAGAAGCCCCTTCTGAGGGCATGAGGTCTGCCAAGTTTCAAGGAGATAGGTGCAGGCGTTTCTGGGAAACTGCACCTCAAGCTGCTAACAAGCAAAACTCATGACGTGTGACTTCGTGTGTGTGTTAAGGTGCACCCTCACTGGCGCTGGGGCCTCTACATCAGTGGTCTCCAAAGTGGGGTGAGTGCACCCCAGGGGGTGTGCAAGATGATCCATTGGGGTGCGGGAAGAAAATATTAGAACTTCTAATAGATATATATTTATATAAATATACATATATTGGGGGTGCATGCTCAAAAATTTTTTACTGATGGGGTGCGCGATCAAAAAAGTTTGGAGACCACTGCTCTACATGACACAGTAGTGTGCCCCAATGAGGGCTCCTCCTCCTATACAGCCTCAGTCCCGTCCACCACTTTAAATAACAACAGCTAATAACTTAGTAAGCAACACAGTGGACCAGCAGCATCTCAGGCAGGCAAACTATCACAGACTAGAGCCTTTCTTTCCTTTCCTCCAGGAGCTTCTTCTCCAGAAGCTGCCAGAGAACTCTCCCTGCCAACCCCAGCCACAGGGCTTAGATGTGCCCACTGCCCAGGGCCCTGCATCCTTCCAGTCAGCTGACCGGAGACAAGTGCTAGAGGTGTTGGCCTAAGGACATGGCACTGGCAGACAAGGTTCTTTGGGTCAATCTAATCTGGTATCTTTTAGTAGACCAACTGAATAGTTACAGAAATGTATCTTAGCAAGGTTTTGGTTTGAAAAACCCTTTGTCAGGCCGAGGAAGCACCTGCAGTTGGTGTGTGCTGTTCCTGGCATGCAATGCAGGCAAGGAAGACAGTCAGTAAAAATGGACATAGAGGCATCAAGGGGTGAGAGAGAGGCTGAGGTGGGGCAGGGGAAGGGGGGATGTAGGTAAAGGTGGAGAGGTACTTGGGGAGTTAGATGTCTGGCAGGTTGTAGGGTGTCAGAATTACAATGTCTATATTGAGTCCATGAGTTTCTGTACATAGGAGGTTGATGAAGTGCAGTTCATAGGCTCATCTGTGAAAAGTGGTTTGTA
>NW_017729024.1:117367344-117381925 GCF_001723915.1 Gavialis gangeticus | reverse complement strand
GGATCCAGGCCATGCCATGACAAGACACACAAAACCTGCCAACAATATCTCCAGTATGGAGATGTCTTCACAATACATATCTCCATCAGGGTACCAAATGCCCTGATGTAAAATATGTGGAGACACCAAGCAACAATTGCACACCAGAATGAGCGCACACCACAAATCTGTCAAAGACTAGAATAGAACACCACCTGTCTCCAATCTCTGAGGCCTGATCCTCAAAGGGTATTTACAAGCCACTTTTCACAGATGAACTGCATGTCATCAACCTCCTAGGTACAGAAGCTCATGGACTCAATATAGACAGTGGAATTCTGACACACTACAACCTGCCAGACATCTGACTCCCCAGGTACCTCTCCACTTTTACCTGTGCTGCTACATCGCCCTTTCCTCCACCTCAGCCTGTCCCTCACCCCCTGATGCCTCCATGTCCATTTTCACTGACTGGCTTTCTTGCCTGCATTGCATGCCAGCCTCTGACTTCTTTACTATTCCTTCCATCCAGGAACAGCACACACACCAACTATAGGTGCTTCCTCAGCGTGACAAAGGGGTTTTCAACCCAAAAGCTGGCATCCCAGACAGCTAAGCTGATCTTACCTGGAGTCTCAGAACTCTACTGCAACCAGCAAGCCTCAGGCCTCTCAAAGATGTGACAGGTCTGGGCTTTCCCCAGCCAGGACTGTGTGCATGCACGTGGTGGCTGGAGGTTATGGCACCTCCTACCCACCTTTCACGGGGATCCTCAGTCCTGGCATTTCCTGGGGTTGCTGTGCTGCCGGAAATCCCACCAGGCCTCCAACCCTGGCAGAGTGCAGTTTTAGTGGTTATGCCCAGGACCTGGGGCCTCCTCCTTTCCCATAGCCCCAGTCCATATCTCCAGGTTCATCCTGGCATGGGAGCTCAGCAGGGACATGTTGTTCCCCGGCTGGCTGGTGATGCAGTGAGTGCCCCCTCCAGCTCTGATAGCAGGGCATTAAATGGTTTTAAAAAATGAAAAAAGGTAATAGGTGCAGATGGAGTGAGGAGGGTGGCATTCATTCTATCTGCACCTGGAACTTGGGGAACCCCAGCAGCAGAAGGATCACCTTCAGGAACACCAGCTTCTCCACCAAACCAGGATACAAGGAGGTACATTGGAGTGTCACTACATCACCAGAAATGCTGAATAACCTCTCCCTTGGAACACTGGTTGGTGGACAGGACAGGTGTCCCTGGGCAACCGTGGTGAGATCCGGCTACATCTGGCTGCGGCTTACCTACCAGGCCAAGAGCTCTCACACCAATGGCTCCATGTCTTCAGTGAGATAGGCAGCCACAAAGGCCTGAGTGCTACCTGCCTAATAGTGGTGTCTGGTGTCTCTGGACCCCACCATGTAAGCCATGCCCTTGGCCAACATTCGCAGTGCCTGCAGTGGAGGAGGAGACTGACTGGTGGATGGCATGCTGGCATGGGATAGTGGATCCCCCTCTTCTATGTCCTCCTGCCTCCACCGTTCTTCCTTCCAGACTCTCTTCACCAGCATCTCCATCCACTGATTCTGGTTTTGGCTGCTGCATACAGTACTCTTCACCCCTGGGTCACATATGGCAGCCAGCACATGGACTGTACTGCACCACAAGGGATCAAGCCATTTCCTGATGCCCTTCTTTAGCCACCTCACCAGTGCCTGCACATCTGGTGACAGCAGCTTGCCCCCGCCAGGAACACTGATCCCCTGGAAGCTCTCCATCTCACTCTGTGAAGTTTCCTCACTACAGGGACCACCTGGCTAAGGAGGGCATTGACAGCACTGAGGGTCTTAGTGGTCTCGAGGAAGAGCTTGGTATCCCACTCAGCTCTGTTAAGGGGGCTGTTGGCCCCAATCTCCCCAAGCAAGGTCATCTCATAGATGGCTTTCTGTTGCTCCATCAGCCCCTTCAGCATCAGGTATGTGGACTTCCACCAAGTCTCCACATCCTGCATGATTTTGTGCTGTGGGATGTTTAGCTCTGCCTGTTTGTCCTGCAGCATCTTGCCCCCCTTGATGCTACAGTGGAAGTAACCTAACACTTTCCTGCATTTGGAAATGAGCTTGCTGGTGGTGCTGGTGCCATCACCGGCAGCCCTGTCCCACACCAAGGCATCCCTGACAATGAGGTGGAACTTGTGCGCCAGACAGCGGATGCCAACGAAGTTGGCATCACGGACCATGTTGCCCATATTGGCTCCATTGTTGGTGACCATGAACCCACAGGTGAGCTTGCCCTGATCAATGAGCTTCCCCTGCACCAAGCAGTTCATGGCCCCCATGAGCTGTTTCTGTGTGGGACTCATCCATTACTTCAGCTTGAAGGAGAGCCCACTGACAGCCTGACTGGTCATACCAGTGCCCTGTGAGGGAGAGTTATGCATGATCTCCACCCTGGTTGCTCCAGATGTCCAAGGTAAAGTGTAAGGCCATCTGTGGAGCTGCCTTGTGAAGCTCCTCCCTCAAGTACTCACTGAATGTCTCATACAGGGAGGGCACCACCATCTTGCTGAAGGTAGTGCATTCACTTGGTAAGATGTGGCCATGAGCCACCTGAACCCTGACCACTCAACTAAGGAGAAAGGCTGGACATCCAGAGCAAGCATCTCCCCAATGCTCTGGGTGATCTCGCTTGCCTTTGTAGTGTGCCCCCCTTTCTGTCCGCCTTTCCCCCACTGTTCCAGAGTGGCCTGTCTCTGCTTTGAGGGGGATAGGGGCTTTGAAGAGAGGGGGGGGACTTCCTTTTGGGAATGCTTCTGCTGGTGCCAGGCTGAAGAGGAGCAAGGGCAAGGGGCTGGTGCCTGCAGAGAAGCATCAGCATCCCTGTGGTGCTCATGTGTTTTGTTCCCTTGCCCCCAGCTGGTTTTGGCTTGGTAGTGTAGGCAGATAGTGTATGTGGAATCATCTGCCACCTCAAAATGATCCCACACCACACTAACCACTTGCTTCTGGGGTGTGGGTGCATGTGTGGATGCTGCAATTTCCCCCTCCACAGCAGGCAAAGGCACTACAACAGGAGGAGCAGACTCCGCTGAGCCGCTTGCCTTCACACCCTTTGCATCAGCTTCCTCTGAAGTGCCTTCTGGGGAAGGAGACCTGGCTCTAGGGGAAACGAGATATGTAGAGCACAAACTCAGATGCTTCCCCCTCCTTTCCCAGAATTTTCATTGCTAGGGCACTCAGATCCAGCTCCAGCTCTTCCTCTGGCACTGAAAGGCTCAGCATGGGAAGTGAAATGGCGGTGGAGAAGACTGTCATGCTGGTGCTGCTGCTTGTTGTCATGGTGGTAGTGGGGAGGCGCGGTATGGCTGGTGCTCTCGGAGGGGATGCAGACTCAGGCACAGGCAGTGGCACTGGCACTGCTCCCCTCTCCTTGCTGTCTGTACTAGTGGAAGCCTCATGCTTGCTTGTTGTAGCAAAGAGGCTATGTCTCAGTTTGGGGGAAAACTTACAGCTCTCCCTCTACCTGCTCTTCCATCCCTCCCTGAAGGCTTGCCAGCTGGCTTTCCAGCACGCTTTATGGTGTGTTTCATAGTGTCCTGTCTTTGCCTTGGTGTGCTGGAAAATTTGTCTCTTCTTCTGTAATGTTATCTATCTGATTTATGTAATATGTGTAGATAAGATAATTGTATGTATGTGTATTTATGTAATGTATGTATGTCTGTATGTATTTATGTAATAAATACAATTAAAATATATAAATGTATGTATGTGTTTTCCTATATAAATTCGATATTATAATATGCAATATAATACTTCCCTGCATAGTGAATGGAATGCACACTGTGAGAGAAAGCACAGATTTGAAAAAAATCAAAACAGGCTAAACAAAAAGAGGATTTGGGGGAGGAATAAATTGAAAGGAATCAATCAATGAATATAATAATAAAATAAAAGAGTATAGAAAGAAAGCAAAAGGTATTGCTGAATCCCACTTGCTAGGCTAACAAGTAGGAAATGAATGGTAGGCTTTGTTGTCTAACACTGCTGAGCTTCTGGAAGACAACTTAATAACTAACCCCAAGGCAGAAAACAGTGCAGTTCAAACAATGCTGCTTTTTACGCTATTTTTCCATCCCTTCCCCAGAGCACTGGGATTGGAAGGGACCTCAGGGAAGGATCGCAGTCACTGGCCAGCTACATGGTCAATATTAGAGCAGTCCTTCTCCCCTTTTCCCCCTCCCTCTCCTTACTTTCTGATTCCCTGCAGGCAAGCCCAGCTTCAGCTTCAGCTTCGAAACATTTTGAAACTTTCAAAACGTTTCAACTGCCCTCATTTCATTTCAAGGCTGTTCCAAAGTCCTTTGTTTCATTTCAGTTTCACCGTTTTGAGCTCAAAATGAGTCAAAACAGCATTTTAACAAAACTGCCAGCGACATTTCACACAGCCCCACAGATAGCCATTAGTAAACACAAGGTGCACAGGTGTGTCCAAACCCCCATTTCTCTTTGGAGCTTAGAAATTTGAATCAGGCTTAGTGAATAAACTGTTTGTCCAAAAAACATTGCCCATCCCTAGTAACAGTGCTGCTGCCACTCTGACAACAGGTTTTAATCATGACCATGGGAGCCACTATTTTGGGGTGAAAGGAGATTTAAATTTCCATAGATATTAAAACCTGTTGCGACTGCCAACAAGAATGTCAATTAGTATCAGTCACAGTCGTGGTTTGTGACCTGCTTCTCTGTAGGACTCTCATTCTGGAGAGTCACAGTTGAGCCCATGACACCTGCTACTGCAGCAAGATATGAGATGTGCCATTTCTGACAATCTGGTTGTTTTTTCAAATGTACAGTATATCTCATTTCCTCCAACTATTTGTAGTACTCTTCAGGCTGTAATTTAACATTGGAAATATTTAGCATTTGCTCTCTTCTACATGTCTAATGCTATTTTTTGTCCTTTATATGCTGTTGCAGCAGAAGCAGCAAACAATTTTCAGGTATTAGCTTGCCAAGGCAAATCACAAATAATGCTTAAGGGAAAAACCATTACAGTGCTTTAATCATTTATTGCATAATGAATATATATTTCAGGTACAGTGAAACATTTATAGGTTTACTGAAAGTATAATGATTAAAAAAGTATAAGTGAAGTCAAATAGTGGCACACTGGGTATACAGCAGTTTATTGGTGATATACTACATAGGGCTTTTTATATACTTAAACACTGCAATTTCATGCCACAAAAAGTCTCAGACCTGCATTACTTCATTTCTATGAGTAGCCAAATGTGTATAACATTAGCAATCATTAATCAAACATTACATGAATTATAAAGAAAGCATTTCCATTTTCTGATTAAGACAATAGCAAAAATTAATCTGGCACATCATGAAATTCAGGTTGAATGTCTCAAATAGTCTTCATTGTCTGTGAGTCCATTCTTTCCCAGACTGCTGTACAACAAATCAAATTATATCTCATATGTGTATACTGGATGGAAGTTACCAAACCTGCTGTGATAAAGTTTGTAACTTCTGAAACCAGGTAGGACTGACACTCATATATCCTTCCTCCAGGGAGTCACCAGTGTTGTCAGGGTGGACTCCACCAATCTTGCTTTCTGGTTCATGTTTTTTTTATGGGCTTAGGTGCTTCTGACTATGTTAGGCTCGCTCAGACTGGATGAGCTGTGTGTGCATTGCAGAGATGCCATCTGTGGTGGTCTACCTTTTGAACCTCGTTATTACAAAAAAGAGAGTGCAGGTTTTGGTTTTCAGTACCATAAGGCTGTGGCAGATCTATTGTCTATGGAGAAGCCTAGATACTAACATCTATGGCCAGCCAGTCCATGGTGCTGGCTGGATTATTTGCAGGCATGGTACAAGCATAATACAAAATAGATGCTCCTGCCTAATCCCAGTACAAAGTATTAAGGGTTCCCAGGCCCCTTTTTATAGACTTTCAGCATTTTGGTGTGTGTTTTGGGATGTGCAGCATTTCAATTAGAGTAGCTCTGGGAGCCACTCTAATTAAAGCACTCGCAGTATCTTATGTATCAGTCCCTGCACTGCAAAATGGCAGTGGGGGCACTTTAACTAAAGCTCAGTTAATGAGCTTTAGTTAAAGTACCCCTGCCACCATTTTGAAGTGCAGTGGTGCTGATACATGAAACATGCAGGCTGCTGGAGGCACAGTAATTAGCAAGCTCTAACAGACTCAACTGAGTTTGCTCCAATGTGCTGTAATTACAGCGTGTCAGAACAGCCTCCCTGCACATCTACAGGCACCCTTTATGTTTACAGTGTACACATCCTAGTTTTCATCAATTACTAAAACATCTTTAGGTGACATTATCCACATCCTCCTCACCAATTAGTGAGACTTTCCCATGAACTAGGGAAACCTGTTTGCCTGGTCACTCTGATCTTTGTTCTGGTGTCTTTTACTGGTCTTATCAATTCACTCCCTGTGTGTTGGCCTTATGCAGTGCCTATAAAGACTAGTATGATGCTTTTGTGCAAGGCACATATAGTACACCTAGTTCCATTTCAGTGGGGCCTGCTTTGGTTCCATAGGCCAGGTGAGTGGCATAGGCTGGTCATAGGGACAATCCCCATGCAGGGTCAGTCCATGGACCATGGACCTAGTCCAGCATGGGGTCAACATTTAGGATTGGTCCACAGGTACAATCTGGCATGCAGGCCCAGCCCCAAATACTGGATCCAGATACAGAATGACCCTGTGTGCCATGCACACCAGAGCAGACCACAGATCGAGCCAGCATACTGACCTGACCCCGTGTACTGGATCCAGCTGTGGAATGACCCTGCATGCCAGATTTGGCCGTGGCCTGACCCTATGTGCTGGATGACAGCTCTGAAGGCCAGATATGGTCTGTGGGCTATAGGTTGAGTATCGCTGTATTAACGTATATTCCAGTGAGGCAGCAGCAGACACTGGAAGTTACAGTACTGTATACACCGCCTACTTCAATTATGTAACAGAAAATGTTTGTAACCATCATGAACCATCATGGCCTGCCCTGTGGACTAGACAAAGATGCCTTGTATATGTAATGAACAATGAAATAACCTTACCTGAGAGAACAAGGTCCCAGGGTGAACTCAGCCAGGCAGCAGCATGGGATAGCATGCCTCCTCACAGACCATGTGATACAGACAAATGGAGCCCTCTCCAGAGGCAGCCATTTTGGACAAGGGAAAATGGCTCTCCAGAGACCATGTGATAAGGACATATGAAGCCACTCTGGAAGCAGCCATCTTGGGAGAAAGGAAATGCTGTGAGAGAAGCCCAGAGGCTGAGGGAGAGCTTGGGCATGGCATCCTGTCCTCAGAGCTGCCAAGAGCCTGAGGAAAGCATGGGCTGCACTGCAGGCTATGCTGCAAGCTGGAGGGTTAGGAAGCCCAGCCACAGTGCCTCCTTGCTCCTCTTCCCCTGGGAGCCCTGCTCCACTACTCAGAGGAGCACCCGTCCCTTCTGGAGACTCTCTGGTGAGGAGAACTCTTCTCCAAGCCCCTGTGTAGTGTGATGTGAAATGCAATGGGCGGGTAGGGGCCTTGTGAGAGATTGATCCAGCTCACTGTGAGCTCTGGTGGGAGGCAGAGCTGGGGGGTGTTATCCCTCCTCATGGGGCATGGCCCCTGTGAGAAAGGGCTAAGACCTGAGGGAGGGGGTGAACTTTGACTGCCTGGCACACAGCCATGTGCGGGCATTGGCAGGGGAGACAGCCAGCGTTCCAGCTCAGACCCTGCTCCCTGGGTGTTAGGGGATGAGGGTTGGGGCAGGTTAAGCTATTTTACAGGGTTTTCAGTGAGGGAGCACCTGCCTGCAGCACAGCAACCCCTGGGGCCACCTCATGAAACCCTCACAGCAAGAACCCACCCATGCTTCTATGGGAGGGGCACAGAAGAAGCTCTGCCTTCCCAGGCATCCAGTCTACCTATGTATACACATCATCCGAGGCCATCATCGTGTAAGTTATTAACTGAGGGTATGAATAAGTTTCTGACAGTTTATCAGTTGTGTATTAATTAGTTTCCTTTTTTTACTTTTTGTAAATAAAGTGTACATAGTTGTAAATTGTGTGGTGTCTAATCAAAGGTCCCAGGACACTAGGTACCTTCCTGTGAAGTGAACCTCCCTCAGTCCAGGAGGGTGGGTGCTTCCAGGCTGTGGGCACCTCCAGGGATCTGGACTTGGGTTGGGGCTTTGCAGATAACCCTGCAGCCAGGGTTACGTGTGTGTGTGTGTGTGTGTGTGTGTGTGTGTGTAAATTGAAATGTCTTTAGTAAGGAGAGTATGAAATATACAACAGGCTATCAATAGGGACTTGCCTTGCACATGACAAAAGGGCCGTAAGGATAGAACTTTCTAAAAGTTTTAAAATTAACATTTTCTGGGCTACAGACCACATAAAGCCAGTTCCTATGACACCTATTAAGCATCTAGATGTCTAAGTGCCAAAGTGGATCCTATTCCAGCTTGCTTGAATCCTGAAAAAAATATTCACGTCTACCTTTTTTCATATTAACCTTAAAACCAAGTGACAAAAAAACAGGATGACTTACTACTTAGATGCCTAGAAAACAGCAAGGGATCTGGCCAGTAGACTAGTACTTTCAATAAGTAGAGCACAGGTTGTCTTGGAAAAAATATTTTTAAACAACAAAACTGCCACATCTTTTTTTATAAGAGAAATTAATAGCAATTGCATGTATGGTTGCAGCAGAGGAATAAAACATAAATGAACCAACTAAACCTTCATGAAAGTCAAGTTTGAATGGAATTCTATAGAAATATTAAAAAGTAAAAGGCTCGATTTCAGGAAAGTATTAACTAATCAAAACAAGCAAACAAGCAAACACAGACATGAATACAGGGTTTTATTTTTCCATGTGGCAGAATTTGAACTCTTGCACAGTTTGATAAGAAAGCATATTTGTAAAAGTGACATTACTCATGGCATTACTTTACATGAGACGCTGACTGCTCAGTAGCTTGTTACTACTACACAGTAATAACAAGCTACTGCACAGTCATTTAGTACTTGGATATGCAAGTACGTGCATATACACAAGTACTAAATGACTGCATAGTAACAACTGTACAGTCAGTGTCTCATGTAGACACGGCCATGGATAAATTAGAAGCACACTATGCATTAAGAGAGAATATTGTGTAGCATGGGCACAAAGGAGAGGTTGTAGTACTGAAACAAATGTGACTAAGTGAAACTGGTTCCTGAGTCATGTAGATTTTGGAGGTTTTGTGAATCATATTAGGATATATAGAATTACATTGGAATTGCAGCATGCCAAGTTATTAAGAGAAATAGAATCTAGCATGTGTTTGGTATTTGCAGAGGATGCAAAAAAATGGAAGTGCAAACATGGCAACAGAAGGAATTGTATCTTCTATGCAACAAAGGACTTGTAGAGAAATAACAATGTGAGACCACATGCTGTCAGGCAGTCTTGAACTAATCAATAGGCAGGAAGAATAAATAACTTCAAATTTGTTCTACCTGCAGTAACAATGATGGGAACTTAATTTCTCATTTCAAGGTGTTACACAATGGTACTCCAAACTTAAGAAGAATGACACATACTGAGTAATAAAGCAGGAAATTGTACATTCACATTTAGCTTAAAATATGAAAATTGGTCATGAAAATGTGGCACAAAAATACAGCAGATTATGAACAAAATCTCTTGCACAATGTTGTCTTTGGATGTCATTACAGGACACATTCCAAATACAATTGTTTATCTGAAATGTGCGGTGACTATGGGATAAGACAAGCGCGACGACTGCAAACATGCTAAGTCTGTGAGGCTTCAAAAGGAAGTGTGGCATTTTGACACCACTGAGAGCTGCTGCTTCTGTACCCTTAGGATTAGGCTCATGGTCATGATAAGTTAAGTATCTGAGAAATGTAACTTGAACTGAGTTTTATATGAGGAAAGAATAAAACACACACTCTGGTATTGTGGAGTCTGACTCATGAGCAATCCTAGGTTTGCCAGTAGTAACAAGCATAAATGTAGAGTCAATATTGTAAAGCAGGAAGAAGTGAATGCTGACATGTTTACAGCATACCAGACTACATTTGAAGAGCTTGGGTGTGTTCCAGGAAAACAAACCATAAAAATGAACTCAAATGTTATACTAGTAAAGAAAGTACTGAGGAAGGTAATAGTGGCATTATGAGGCAAAGTGAAAAAAGCCGCTGAGCTGTATGGGAGAATTGGAAGTGATAGTAACAGAGCAAGAACCTATAAATTGAATAAACTCAGTTGTAATTGCAGATAAATCTAGAAGGAATGAAATAAGAATATGTCTGGATCCTAGAAAACTAGCTAGGGCTATAAAACAATGTAATGTGTAGCTACCGATTACTGAAGAAATAAGCAACAAGCTAGCAAATGGAGAATTATTTTATAGTTTGATACTAGAAATGGGTTTTGGCAATTTTATTGGGATAAAAAAAACCCTTGTAACTGGAGACTTTAACACCACATTTAGAAGACTCAGGTTTGCCAGACTGGCATTTGGTATATAGTAAGTTAACGGCCTGAAATGTATCACAGTGTAATAGAGCAGATCTTTGAACATAAAGCACACAATATAAGTTATATGCTAGTACAAGGCAACTACTGTGGACTTTGCCACAAAAAAACCGTGGGAAGTCAGTAGGAAAAAAACCAGAGATTCAATACCTTTCTCACATTTCAAAGAAAGATTGAAACTGAAGATACCAATATGCTAAATATCCCCTGAAATACCTTTGCAAAACAGCAAGTGAAAGTTGCATGGGCTTTTCAGAATGGTAACACACCAAGGAAATTTTATAACAAATATATCAACTGCAGTTACCTTATTGTAACTACAGTTGTTGGAGACAGAAGTGGAATTTAGCAAGATGGCAATGCGCAAGATGGTGCATTTTGACAAACATTGGTACTAACAAAAAGTTCCTTTTTTTGTATATTTAGACATGAAAGAAGATTGTTTCCCTACCAGAAGACACACATTCCACAGCATAAGCATTTGTGGACAAATCCACTATTGGTATAAACTAGTCCATCTTCAGGCAGCAACCCTGTGGGTGCATCTACACAAGATGTTTAGTCCAGAGTTGACTAATTATCTCCACAGTAAACGTCTTGGCATTTACACATGCAGGGCTATTAGGCTGGAGTAAACTAATAAACTCTGCAGCAGGGTAATACTTGTGTTTACCTTGCTGCAGAGTGTTTTACTCTGCAGCACTATACGTGTAGACATTTATGGGGCTGGTTAAAGCACAAGGGTGCTTCAGTGTACGGGCTGCCTGCCAGCTAGCCCCACCCTGGAGCACCCTTGTGCCCCAGCCAGACCCTCTGCAGCACACTGAGTCAGCTCAGGCCAGCCCCAGGTCAGTCCTAGGCTGGCACGCTGAGACACCAGACTCCCTGCCAGCTGAAGCTGGTAAGACCCAGCTCAATGTGCTGCAGTGCTGGGTGCACATTCAAATGATGCACCCAGGAGCAGTAAACTCTGATGCAATAAGTACCAGAGTTTATTTCTCCACATTAATTGTACATGTAAACACACCCGGCATCTTCCTACTCAGGCTGCTAATTTGATACAAAGCATTTAAAATGTATTTAGCAACCTTGTTACATACGTATCACAGGTAGCCAAGCAAAACTACAGTAAAAATAAACACATTGGCAGCTGCATTTGGCTGCAGCCATTTTCATCAATGCAGCTATGAGATAGACATGAATGAAGAAACAAATTACAAGTCAGTTGGAGCTGTTTTTGGAAACCCTTTGATAAGCAGGGCTTCAACAGGAATGCAGAGATCACTTATTAACACTCCAGAAATACATACTGGGAGTTGGGCGCAGGTCCTGAAGGTCTTTAAAAGAAGCACACGTCCTCTCAAGACCAGGTTTACATTAGGAGAAGGTATGCATACAAAATGTGCATGATGGGATAGTGTCAATACAATTACAGTCAATATCACAGTACAATTATGTCACTGTTACAGCAACCAAAAAAATTGGCTCTGAATATTTAATTCAATCAGAACAAATGCTAGTCCACTGCCAAGTCTGAGACAGACACCATTAAAAGGTTGCCTGGGAGGAAAACTCTAAACTGGCTGTTGATTTGGCATTCAGAAAACATTTAAAAGTCTAGGCTGGCCCATTGTTAAAAGATGCTCTATAGACTATTTTTCTATTTTATTTACATAAATATTACCTGTAATCCTCATAATTTTTGGCCTGCCCCAAAGCATGCAGTCCCCAGTACAGCTGTAAGTCAACCCCCCTCCCTCACCCCTACCTTTCCCCAAACAGCTACACTCCTGACACCAGGAATCTTGATACTTAGAAAACCCCTGAGAGACTACTTTAGCCACCCCACAACTTAGGGAAGAAGGGACAGTTTTAGGGATCAGGATTTTCAGAGTTTTATCTAGATTTTCAAGACCTGAAGAGACTGTTATGAATATCTATCTGACCTGCATAACAAGTCCATAGGCCTTCCCTGCATTTTTGCTGCTTCAACCCAAATGTCTGTACATGAACTAGAGCATATTTTTTATGAACAACATCCAATCTTGATAAAACTCTTACCATAGGAAGTCATTCCCATCATTTATGTTCACTGTTAAAACTTTGTGACTTACTTTTTATTCTAATTTGCCTAGGTTCAACTTCCACCCATTCTTTCCTAATATATCTTTGCTTGAAGGACCCTCTACTATGATGAACATATTTTTGTTCCCTATGTAAGTATTTAGAGCCTGATCCAAACTCCACTTAATTTTCATGTTACTAACCAAATATTTTGGGCTCTAGGGATTTTTCATTGTGAGATGTGTTTTCCAACTAATAATTCTAGTCACTCCTTTCTTAACTGCCTCCAATTTTTAAACATAGTTCTTGAAGTGTAAACTCCAAAACAGCGCACAGTATTCTAGTTGTGGTAGTAACACCAGTGCCATCATCAAACATAGAAGTAATATAACATATTTTCTCCTATATAATATTCCTACGTTATACGTCTAAGGATAGCATGGCATTGGAAATTCATGTTTGGTTGATTATCCTCCATAGCCTTCCAGTCTTTTATAGAGTCACTGATTCCTAGGACAGTGTTCCCCAAACTGTAAACATAGACTTTAATTCTTTCTTTCGATACCAGTGATTCTCAACCAGGCTGCTGCGAGATCCTTTTAAGGTTGTTACTCAATATGAGCACTGTTAGGTGTGCAAGTACCTCTCCATGATTCACAAGATAAACACAGATTTCAAATAGGAATCCATAGTGTCAAAAACATTTTGACCTGTTATGGTCTTTCTGCATTCTTTGCAACAGGAATATTGCTCTTATTTTTCTATAGTCCAAAAATGGGGGAAAGTTAGGAGCAACCAATTTCTGAGAGGTATCTTGAATCCTCAAAGAGGACCACTCTTAAACACCTTACTTTTGGCTTTACTGAAACAAACATTGGTCCCAGCTTATTAGCTCATTCTTTGTCAATAGCCTGTTCTGTTACATGCTACTTCCCAAACCTTTGTGTTGTCTACAAAATTAATCACATTTTATATTTTCTTTCAAAAAAAATACAAATTTTAAATGGCACAGGGCTAAGTACCAATCATTTTAGAAGCCCAGTGAAAAACACTTGACTAAGATTCCTAATGTATCATTATGTTTTCAAACCTTTCATTCAACTTGTTTTAGATCAACTTACTTTCATATTATTCATATTTCATATTATTCTACTTCATTAACAAAGATGTCCATTTGAATAAGTCATATTTTTAACAGGCATCTATACTACTAAGCATCAATGCTATTTTCTTTGTTGGATATTCAGAATGTGAGTTCAATACCCTTCCCCCCCACCCATTAGTCCATAAAGTCCATAAAAAATGACATTAATTTATTAACCTCCTCTATCTCTTTGTGTACCAATCAGTATTGAGAGTCTGTAAAGTGGGCATGTCTACATGTGTGCCTGACTGCACAGTTGCTAGTATGCTGTTACTACACAGTCCCGGCGGTGCTCAGATAATTTCCAAGCCTACTGAGCAGTAGCATCAGCATCACGATTTATGCTCACCGATGCTACAAAGCGTGACGTAGGGTCTTGTGTTGACCAGCCCAGTGACTCCATTATTTTGCCCAGTAGCAATTTTACATTAGGATATCTATAATCCTCCATTGCCCCTTTTTAGATATTGGATACAAGGCATTAACTTACTTTCAGTCCTCATGTCCCAAACCTTACAGAAATATCTGCATGAACAGTCCAGATAACCACTCTTGACAGCTCTTTTAAAACTGATGTATGCAAGCTATCTGGACCTGCTGATTTTAAAGCGCCTAACAGCCACTGCTTAGTATGGTTACTTTTTTGCCACTGGATTATACCATAGCTGATGGTGCTTAATTTCATTGGACTTGGCCATTTAGTTTTCCCAGAAGTTGAATGGTATCAAAATAAGCAAATACCCAATACCAAGATCCTATACTCCGGCTCTGAATGCCATTGAAGCCCATTAGCCCACTAGGTACCATATTATGACATGTA
>NW_017729024.1:117359987-117362344 GCF_001723915.1 Gavialis gangeticus | reverse complement strand
TGCCTAACAGCCACTGCTTAGTATGGTTACTTTTTTGCCACTGGATTATACCATAGCTGATGGTGCTTAATTTCATTGGACTTGGCCATTTAGTTTTCCCAGAAGTTGAATGGTATCAAAATAAGCAAATACCCAATACCAAGATCCTATACTCCGGCTCTGAATGCCATTGAAGCCCATTAGCCCACTAGGTACCATATTATGACATGTATAGTGCCATATCAGGCCTGACCAACTTCTGGATGGCAGGGGTGCCACATGTTAAGTGGAACACACTCCTAGGGATGACCCCACCACATGCATAGCCCAGGCAGCCTGACTCTCCCCTGCTGTGCATCCAGGCCAGTCCCCACTTATTTAGTATTTACAAATACTAAATAAATGTGTAGTAATGACTGCCCAGTAGTGTCTCAAGTAGTTGTATCCAGTGTGAGCAACAGACTCATTCCTAGGCACATGTGCAGAGCTGCTGTCTTGAGATTTCCCTCTGCCTTATCCTCTCACTGTCCAGTTCCACCCCATCCAGCCACCGGAAGTGGAAGCAGAAGTAGGGGACAAGAGAAGGAGCCCACTACCAACTACCCAAGCTGCTAGAGCAGTGGGGTTCAAGGGCCACCAGTTGGTGATCCCTGAACTAGGTGACTGCTCACCTCATGCCATTATGTAGACATTATTTTCACAGTCACAGGAACTGATTTCATTTAAAATCTTCAGCATCACCTATATCATGATGAAGGATATGGCTAGGAATGTAGACCTGGCTGTGGGAGACTTGGGTTCAGTTCCTGTTCTGGAACAGTTGTGTGTGTATCCTTGGGGAAGACCCTTAGATTTTGATGGGTTTTCATTGGGACTAAGTTACCTAAATACCTTAAATTATTCTGTCCCTAAGTTCTGTATCTGTAAAATGTGGGATCATAATGTTGTCTGCCCCTCCCCCCCCACCTCTACACCCCGGCCAGGTAGGTTGCAAGGATAAACACACTCAAAGATTGTGAGGTGCTAAGACACTAAATTTTTAAGGGTCATAAAAATGCTTTCAATAGAGTAATTGGTCCAAGCTCTTTCAAGATACTGTCTAGGTCAGGAGTGCTCAACCTCTGGCCTGCAGACCAAATGTGGCCTGAAGAGCCTTGAAATCCAGCTTGCGGTGCTCCACACAGGTTGGGAAATTTGGCAGCCAGGGAACGGTGGCAGTTAATACTGCCACTCTTCCCTGCTGCCAAAATCGCAAGCCCTCCAGGGTAGGTTGGAGCGAGGCCATGACACTCCCCCCACATGGCCAGATGAGAGCCAGGCCATATCCCCTTCCCTCCATCCAGGCGGGTTGGGGCTAGACCATGCCCTCTTCCTCCCAAAAGGCTGGGCCATGTCATCTCCCTGCACAGGGCTGGATCAGGGCCAGGTCAGCCCTCTGTGCCCGGGCCAGGTTGGGGCTGGAACAAGCCCACTTCTACTGCGCAGCTAGATTGGGGCCAGGCTGCCTCTCTTTCTGTTCTGTGTGGTTGGATGAGGCCCTACCCAGTCCGGCCCATGGAAGGATCTGACACTGTTCATCCAACACAATGGCCAAAAATTTGTGCACTGTTGATCTAGGTAGTAGCCTCAAACAATACGGTTGTGGTAGAAGATTTTTAACTGAGCCACCTCCAAAACAGCCTTATATAAGTGAAGTAGAGCATATCCACAAAGATGGGCCAATAAGATGTAAAACCATTCACAGGAGAATTAATAGAGAACCTAAGGGATAGCCTAAAGGCCACTTTCTAAAAAGGCAAAAGACCCCAGCAAAAAATAAAATGCCCCAAAGCAAAAAATAGAAAATGCCAGTCTTCCCTTACAAGACTAAATAAAAAGGTCTTTTGCTCCCACAGTGAATGCTTTTAGAATTTTGAAAATGCCAAAATCTGCTTCACTTTACTAAAATATTAGATATATATTAGATGGGATCTTGAAAATGTGTAGTTTTTGTAAAACAGAAAAATAAACTCCCTGATTCCTTAAATGCTTGGTTCTTTTTGTAGATATTATTTTTAAAGGGTGGGATAACAGTTAAAGTTTAAGAAATTCAATTTAGGATAATTTATGCTAAAATAAATGTAGTGTGTGTGAAATGTAATAGTGATGGCACTAGAAACTGAATAACTACCACAAACAATTTAGACATCAGTCCACTACATTAGGCTAGAGTAATATGGGCTATTTTAAATGGGATAATAAGCAGTCATAAGATAGCAATAACTTTTGGCCACTCCCTGCTTCTTCTGGCTTGAAACAATATCATGGAAATGAAAAACTCCCTGTATTCAATTTCCACTATCCTACTTTGCAAATTTTTTTTTTTTTTTTTTTTAATA
>NW_017729024.1:117359134-117359841 GCF_001723915.1 Gavialis gangeticus | reverse complement strand
TTTTTTTTTTTTTTTTTTAATAACACAGAGCTCGTTGTGACACCTGTTCTTAAGGCTGTCTTTCAAGTATAATCTCCAGGTTTCAGCTGACAACTTTGCCAGGGTTTAAGCATTCAGAATGGAATATTCTACGCCTGGATCTGCCTCACACACAATGAAAGTGGATTGCTCAGACTACCCAAATGCTCCTAACAAGCTCCGCTGAGCTTGTGTAAATGTAGATTTGTAGAAGCATCTAAGTAAATCTAATGGTAAAAAACTTCATGAGGAAAGCAAAAGGCCCTTTTTTTTGTCCCAGAAACATCTTTCAGCCAAGTTTCAAGCTCTGGCTCCAAAGCATGGAGGCACTAGACCTCTTCGAAGAATCAATTGGTGGGAAGAGAATAATTTTTGAAAAACCATTTGTTTTCTACTAAGCTTGCTCTTTAAAAAGGCCAAAGGATTTGCACAGATTTGGAATAAGGTGATGCACCTGAATTGTTTACTGGGGGGGGGCAGTTATTTCAGCTGGAGAGCCGCTTAAAAAGTTTTGGTGAGACATCAAGGGCAGCAAGGGTAGCCCCGCCCCTTGACAGGTGCCCCAGTCCCTGGTCACCATCTTGTGCCTCCTAACGTCACCAGTGAAAGTCTCTCCTCTTGCCCAGGAAGTACTCCTTTTTAGGACGGGGGTTGCTTCTTTATTGTGTGTGGAGGGGTAGAGGTGTGTG
>NW_017729024.1:117351062-117354134 GCF_001723915.1 Gavialis gangeticus | reverse complement strand
TGTGCTTCTTTATTGTGTGTGGAGGGGTAGAGGTGTGTGTGTGTGTGGGGGGGTGTGGTTGAGGTGTGGGGTGTATGGGACTGTTGGGTGCATGTGTGGGGAGGTGTAAGTGTATGTGGGGTGTGGATGTGTGTGGGGTGTGGGTACGTGTGGGTATGGTGGGGTGGTGTGTGTTGGGGGGTAGGTATGGCAGGGGTGGGGATGTGTGTAGGGAGTTGTAGTGTGTGGGTATGGTGGGGTGTGTGGCTGGGGCGTGGGGTGTGTGGGACAGTGTTGGGTGTGTGTGTGATTATGGTGGGGGGTGGTTGGGGTGGGGGTGGGTTGGGTGCGTATGTGTGGGGGTATTCCTCCCCCCACGCAGCTTCCCTCCCTGCCTGCTCTTTGGGATGTGGCTGAGCCCAGCCCCTCTGCAGGCAGAGGGAAGGGGAGGGGGCAGGGGATTAGCACTGCCTGCCTGGTTTGCAGCATGCTGCAAAGAGCAGGAAAGCAGCTGCTGCCAGCAGGCAGCAAGCGAAGCCCCTAGGAGAGGGGAAGTGGGGACAGGGAGCTGAGCCTGGCACCACTGGCTCTCTTGGTTTCTGTCCCACACCTGCCTGGTGGGGCTGCAATGGAGCCAGTGCTGTCTTCTGCTGCTGCTGCTGCTGCTTTCACTTCATGCATCTGCCTGGTGGGGCTGGCTTATGTTGCTGCTCCCACCCTACCTGCCTGTCCTTGCCTGTACAGCAGGGCTGAACCAAGCCCATGCTGGCTTCTGCTGCTGCTGTGGTTCCCATCCCAACCTGTCTGCCCTGTGCCTGCCCAGTGCAGCTTTGTGAGCAGCCAAGCTCCTTCATGTCCCTCCCTCTATCCATACGCTCCCCTGCCCAGCCATGTGAGAGCCCTATTTTGCCCACCCTTGGTTTGGTGGCTCTGACTTTCTACAAGATTTCCTTTATACTGGAGAATCCTCAGGTAGCTCCTTAAGCCCCTTCATTGATGGATAAGGAATGCAATAATTAAGAAAACATAAGGGGATATTTTATTGTAGATATAAGAACACAGGGCTATGTGGAATAGCTTGGGTCATCAAGTACAGTCCTCCCTCATCACAGGAAACCAGGTCATATAATCCATGTTATAAATTGATCAAGCCTCATGCCTAAAATATTCAGTTTTCTTACTGCTGCTACTCTGAGAAAGAGTCTAATCCAAGATGTCCTTCTTCAGACACTTAGGAATCTTCTTCTAGTCCCAAATTTAGATTTCTCATGGACAATTTACCCCTGTTTGTTCTTATGCCAGCATTGTCACTAAGCTTAAACTGCTCTACTCCCTCTGTTGTGATAATGCACTTGGTTTATTTATAGTCTGCAATCATATCCCCTCTCAGTTATCATTTTTCCAAGCCAAATGGGGCAAACTCTTTTCTTCTCCTTTTATAAAATAGACTCTCCATTTTCTGAGTCATTCTAACAGGTTTTCTCTAGATCTTTTCCAATTTGTGTTCATCTTCCCTGAATATGGGTGACCAGAGCTATAAATAGGAGTCCATATGAGGGATCATCAATGCCTTATACAATGGCATTAATATTTCCCTCTCTGCCGGAAAGATTTTACCACACACAACCTAGGGTCATGTTTAGCATCTCAGATAGCTTCTAATGACCCTGAAATAGACTAATACACCTCCTATCATATGCTCCTCTGTTGCTTCCAGCTGATGGGCTCCCAGCAGAAGAAATTCTTATTATTCCCTAAGTGCATGATCTTGCATATTGTATTATTAAATGTCATCTAATTCCTATTATTCTAATCCTCAAACACTGCTTCCCAATTTTGTATCATCAGCAAATGTTACGAGCACACTCCTACTTTTGGTGCTGAGGCCACTAATGAAAATATTAAATAATCTCTCTGAAGACCAATCCCTCAGGAACTCCACAAGTACCTTTCCTTTAGGCCAATATTTTTCCTTTCTGACAACTTATTGTTATCTCCTGAGTCTTAACTAGTCCCTTACCCCACTTTAAAATTCTTGTATTAATACCCAGTTTCTCTTTATGACATAATAATTTCCCACATTTCATTGTATCAAACACTTAACTGAAGTCCCAAGAGATTACATCTACTACATAATTTGTCTAGAAAATTACGTATCTTATGAAAAACATATCAGTTTACTTTGGTACAATTTTCTTTTAGTAAACCCTTGTTTCATTTTAGCCCTCTCTCCATTTATCTCAATGTCTTTAGTTTCTCTTTCTTCTACAATTTATTTTTAAAGTCTTACATACTATTGAGGTCAAATTAATGAGCCAATACTTGCCCAAAGTGATTTTTCCCCCTTAAGGAAAGGTACTGTGCTTCTCCCATTATACAGAACCAATCATCACTTAATACGTTCATTAAAAAACTCTTGCTTCTGTACTGTAATTTCACATGCACGTTCTGTCAAAATTCTGGATTGCAAATTATCCAGTCACCTCAAATTGTGTGCATTGAGCTTTTTCATGGGTCTCTGTTTTGGTACTTTCCATTTCCATACCCTCAGTTCCTGTTTTACCCCCATATTAGACCTTATTGAGTACTGAGGTGAAGTATCCATTAGTTTTAGGGCAGGTGCTCACTCAAGGGTTTCAAGTTGCTAGTAACACAGGGCACCTATACACGTGATGGACTTCTGCTCTGATGCACGCTAATTAGCACACATCGGAGCAGACTTATTAATCAAGTCTGCTGCAAGTCTGCTGGACCTTGCCGCTTAGTGTGCTCCAGCAGGCTCTGCACCACATGTATTTAGCATCCCTACATTTCAAAATGGTGGCAGGGGAGTTTTAACTCACCTGCTGGAATTCACCATCCAGTACAAGGTGGCAAAGGCATGCAGTAAGGCAGCGGCCCTAGATTTTAGGAGGGCAAACTTCAGCGAGCTAAGGAGGATAGTTGGAGAAGCACTGAGGTCCCGGAGGGGAGGGGAGCCAGGTGTCCAAGGAGGGTGGTCGCTCCTTAAGGAGACGATCCTCCAAGCCCAAAGGAAGGTAATCCCAACGAGGATTAAAGGGAGCAGGAGAGCACACAAGCCTCCAAGGCTCA
>NW_017729024.1:117345657-117350129 GCF_001723915.1 Gavialis gangeticus | reverse complement strand
CTGGGGTCGTTTGACCCCAGTACTCTTTCCTGCCATGGCAGGGGGTCGGACTAGATGATCTGCTCAGGTCTCTTCCAACCCTAGAAACTATGAAACAATGAAACTAAAGTTCATCAAATGAGCTAAAGTTAAAGCACCCCCACCACCATTTTGAAGCGCGGGACAATGAAACATGTAACGCTGCAGACACTTTAAAGTGAGTCTTAGAGCAACTTTAATTAACCCTCCCTTTCCCCCACAGCATGTGTACAGATGCCCACAGAAAATATTCTCCCAGTAAAAACACCTTTCACAGATGTAGCAATGGTGCAAACTAGGGATCTGCACCTAATATTTCAGGTACAGACTCTTCTGAAAACCCCCTGGAACAAACCTCAACGTAAAGCACAACATTTAGGTATTGGTGAATCAGTGACTCTTGCTTTGTTTTTATGTCCTTCATTAGTACTATGTAATAATTTACTCCAAGAGAAAATGGAAACCGATAACAGTTTCAAATAATGATTCATATTTTATTATTTTTAGATCACCTAATAGTTATTTAATATCTCATACAAAATAATATATTAAACTTGTAAAATGAGGACTCAGAAGCCTGAAAATGTCAAATTAAGGTTTACTCTGTGACCGTAATTCTGTATTATTGTATATTATTCTAATTACACAATGGTACAATTGCTTTAAGAATATATATATACTTTAAGAATATAGAGTTACTTTAAAAATATATACTTTAAGGATGCAGTTACTCTTCTGCCATGAAAGACTCTATACATGTTAGGTAGGTCTAAGTGCAGGTTTCTCATTCCCATGGCTTGCTTTTATTACTAATTTAATGCCACTAAAGAACAGACTGAGTGGTAATTGGTTCTTATGTACAGTGTGGGGAGTTTAGCACTTCCAGCAAACATTTTCTGGGTTAAGCTCTGATGTTCTTCCTTATGTTGAGTGGTACCTCACAGGCAATGGGAGTAGTCATGGAAAAATGTGCTCCTCAGTACAAGAAACAATATCAGAACCTGATCCATGAGGGATGACACTTCCTAATATGCATTTGCCAATGAAATTTAAAGAAAAAGAAGACAGTCTAGGACAATGGTAGAGTCACAGCACTCTGGGGTTCCTTGAAATTATTTCAAGGGTGACACTCAGTGTTGGCTCTGTTAGGTGAATAAACATAATTCAAGAGATAATCCCAAATATTTTAGCTAGGACTCTATAGTGTTAAAAACATTCTGACCTGTCGTGATTTTTCAGAGTTCTTTGCAACAGAAGAATTATTCTATATTTTTCTGTAGTCAAGAAAAATGAGTGAAAATTAAGAGCTGGCATTTTCTGACAGATGTCTCAAGTCTACTGATTCTCCAAGTCTGTCAACTCTAAAAAGATTAAGAATCACTGGTCTAGGAGATATCTTTCCTCTATTTCCTACAGTGTTATTTTTGTGACTCATTTTAAATAATTAACCATTCGTATATGAACAACAGAAGTGCTTAGTCTGGAACCATCTTTGATACCTTGAGGAAATCTTATTGATTTGGCTGTATGTGTAAACCTAGCAACAGTTTTATTCCACTGAACTCAGTGCGTTAATTTTACTGTAAAACTAAACAAACTCTTTCAGTTTCAGTTTAATTTTAATGCGAGACTGAACTACACCCTAAACTTTAAAAACTACTAATTTCACTGGCATCTGTAAAATGCTTACAAAGATATTGGCATCGCAAAGAACAATTATTCAAAAACAACCTCTTTTAAATCCCATCATTAGGTACAAAAAATGACCAGAGACCTTAGAGAGAGTTGCATCAACCCAGTTCAGAGAAGAATGACTATATAAGAAATAGTCATACATTGACCATACATTGATACTGAGTAAGAAAGGAGATAGATCTGCTGGCAATTATGGTCGAAATCATGAATTACAAATGGATAAATGAAGATAAGTAACATTCATTGAAGAGAAGAGGCGGGGCCAAAGTGACAGCAGTGTACACCAGATATACCGTATTTTCTTGCATACGGCATATACCAGGTATGGCTGGTGAACTCAGACTGGTGGGGTAGTGGAGCATCCCACGGGAGCAGGGGTGGGGGGAGGAGTGGGGTTTTCAGCCGGTCAGCAGCGTGGGGGTGGGGGGTGTTGAAGCTGGCCAGGAGCAGGGGGGGTTGGGGAGAGGAGGTTGCCTCCCCACTGGCTGGCTGCCAACCCCCCACTCCCAGCCAGCTGCAACCATGGGAGTCTCCACCACCTCACCTGTCAGATTTCACCTGGCATACACCTCCCTCTCCCTTCCCCCCGCAAGCCAGTTGCTGGAAATAAGGATGCATATTAGAAGTGAGGAAATACAGCCTTTGTTAGGCAAAAGCAATAGCAACTCTTCATGCAGCATTCCACAAGGAACAGAAAAATGAGCAAGCTGGACTCCCTAGCTGCTGCTACCCAGTTAATCCCTACAAGATCTTTTTTATTCATTTTGCCTTTCAGAAACAAGGTATCTTATTCCAGGGCAAGTTGTATGTGAACAAATATGATAGCTACAAGTAAATGAACTTTAAAACATAGTATGCATGTTGCACCTTATGGACTGAAGCATTGAATTATCTAGGGGCCTGTGTTTTCCAAAAACCTGGGTTGCTGAATTTTCTATAGCATCCATTCCCTCTTACCAAATTATACATCTCTGTGGATCGTGGGTTTTATGTGTAAAATGTATATTTCCAGCCCTTTATGGTTGTGAAGGTAACCTTGAAAATGTGAAGCAAATGTATATTAGAACAGTAATACCTAGTCACATCTACAGATAGCTTGAGACAATAGTTCTGACGTGTGTTAACTGCCCCTTTTGATTTCAATGATTTTTTACCTCTGAAACCAAAAGTTGCAGTAGACAGCACTGTTGCCTATTTCAATGTCCTTCAATTCAGCATAAAAATTCTGTCCATGAACTTATTGCAGATCGCTTCAAACTGCACCCTGCACCATCCTATATGAAACTAGAAACAGATAGTTGCACTGACTGACTCATTCACTTTTCTATTTAATTGACTAAGGACTTCAGGTTTATAGTAAACAAAGCAAACCACTGTCATCTTCTATCACCACCAGTTTAATGTAGTTCTACCCCTACTAAAACAAACCTGTATGCCAGCTCTCCACTGTTGACTTTTGAGGTCAGGCCAACTCTCAGGATCTCAGTATTGCACTGTTAGATAAGAGGGTGTGACACAATTGCACATATACAAACACAAATCATTTTGGTGCATACACACATACACACTACCAACTCAGGCACACACATATCCAAACCAGCCTAGGCACATACATAGCCATCACCAGTTCAAACACATACACTATACACCCTAAAAGTTAGACAAAAATCAATTGTCCATACCTGCACACTCAGTACACATACACAGATCACTAATTTGTATATCATGCACACAATGACATATATATATACACACACACATATATAGATACATATATATATAAATAATATATACACACACACACAAACTCAAAAGTTCACATGCATACAACCCACCTACACATACACACAGGTAAGTTCCTAACTTGGGTGGTACAGTATGTATGCGTGTGCTTGGGGTACCTGGGATACTTGGGGTAAGGTTAAGGTGAGAGAGAGAGTTAAAGTGTAGGGAGTGAAAGTTGCCAGAGCTGGAATTAGAACTTGTGGACTAGAGAGAAGCTGGCTGAGGAACTGAGGCTTGGGTTTACTTAAAATCAAGTGGCCCCAGGGTTACTTGAGGTCACTGGTGCAAGGGAAAAAGGCCGGAAAGAGAGAGAGGCAGAAACCTGAGAGCTTGGGGCTGGAAACTGAGGCAAACAGCTGAAAGACTGGGGGGACAGCAGATATGTGGTGGCAAGAAGGAAACAGTCAGGAAACAGACAAAAACCCAACTCAGGGTTTCAAAATAACAGGTTTATTAAACTGACAACACACTGCACAGCCCTATGAAGTTATTGGTTCCCCCCAACCCACCCACCCACACACACACACACTCCCAATGGCAGCAGGAGAAAGAGACTCAGTGGAAGGGTTGGAGTCCAGGTAGGGAAGAGAACTAGAGTCCAAGTCCTTGGTCAAAGAGGGGGTGGGGCGTGATAGCTACCTATCCAGGTTGGAAAAGGGTCTTTGTCCACCAGGTGTTGTCCAGAGCAGGGTCACCGGCAGGGACTCTGGATGGATAGGTAGTGTGGCATGGTGCTGGTCCAGATGGAGAGGGCGTCCCACTGGGTCTGTCTTCTCTACCCCTTTTTATGGGGCAGACTACCTATGATCTCCTATGGGGAGGGCCTGTCCAGGCAAGGACAGTCCTGTTCCAGAGGGCTCCAGGTGTTCTTACTGAGCATGTGCAGCATTGGCACAGTGGTGGGTTGCCTCATCTTTTGTTTCTTGAATGCTGAGGGTGGCTCCAAGGGCTGGGTTGTTGGTCCAGGTATTGGT
>NW_017729024.1:117342445-117345091 GCF_001723915.1 Gavialis gangeticus | reverse complement strand
CTACCTAAAATAAAATGTTAAAGCTTATCCTACATCTTAGCCTACTTATACTTATCTATAGGGAATAGAGAGGGAGAGAAAAAATCAGAAATGGTTGGGGAAGGGGAGGGAATGCATTTTAAAAGAAAAAAGAAAAGAAAAACTGGGGGGGTTGCTACACCACCACTATCCCCTCAGTACTATTTGGTTTGATCGTACCACCTCACACAGAATCTCTGAAATAAGGAAGAGAAACCTTACTGTAATTCTATTGATCAGCATCTCTCCAGCATTTTATAGGACTGCGGAAATTACACCAAGAGTGAAGGGATAACACCTCTACATTAATTATATTAATGATCTAACTGATGTATTTATTAGTCAGCATGTAGTGCAGGAAAGAGAATTGATTTATCTGTCGTCATCACTTCCACCATCAACCTGCTTCTACTGCAACAAGAAAGCGTGCAATTTGCAAACTAGAGCTACTGAACAGTAACAATGTAACCCTGTTTCTCAGGATTTTGAGCAATACATCAACTTGAAGCTTGAGAATTCCATGGCTAGAAAGGACCAGGGGTAAAATATAAGCAAACCTTTAAGTAACATAGCAGCCTAACATGATGGAGGTTCCTAAATTACTTCTGTGCTCTTGACAGATTGTAGCTCTGCTCTTTGTTCTCTCCTCCTGCTCCAGTGTAGGCAGTATTGCTTTGAAGACATCTTCACTTGCTGTATTCTCTTTCTCTCTCTCTTCCAACCTGAAAATAAGGCAGTCCAAAGTAATAGCCAATGCTTCTGGAAAGATCATCAGCAAGGCATCATCTTTGAATAATTATTTAGAGTAATGAGTGCCTTTTCATCCTCAAGTGCTAAATAGTCTGCAAGCTGTTCCTTATATCCTATTTCTTGTGGCACAAAACCATTAGAAATTAATAAAAGCTCTTAAAATCCATTCCAGAGTAATCAGTTAAAAATGATCTGTTGTTTCTTTAAAAAAAAGATCTCTCCATTTCAGAAGGTTAACAGTGTCACCCTACACTAAGGCGCAGAATGATTGTATCAATATTAATAAGCTCAATGAAGTGCCACTGACTCCAGCGCGGCTTTGACACTATGCAACCCAACTAATAAAATAAAAACTAATTTTAAAAATAATTTACCTCCTGGAGGCCTTAAAATGGATTTTACTAATGAAAATACTAGCATGAATTTTCCTGATAGGTGAAGCAAATGAGAATGTGAAACCATGGATGGGCACATGCAAGGATGAAATCAAATATCCGAATAGCTAATTTGTCTGTTTAGAAGCATTTTTTTCATGTTATCTATCAATGTTTATACCCAAAGGATTTTTTGCAAACAATTAAAACAAAACATAAAGGTTTGTTTGTCCAGTGGGTTGATCATTAATGGCTCTGTCCACCAGAATGTGCTTTCTAATGTCTAAGACAATTTCCCAAAGCCATAAAATTTGCCAGAAATTGCTCGGAGCATTTCAGCTGCTGCAGGAATAAATCCTGACCCTGCAGTGAGTTCTGATTCCTTTTGCCTGCACAAAGTCCTAATGAAGTCACTTAGGCATGGATCTATCCACATGGAGCACACTGCTGGATTGGAGCCATATTTGACTTGCGTATATATCAGTAACAATGTCATTGGTTCAGACAACTGTAACAAATTGCACCCGGGCCTAGTCTATCTGAATGCATTTAAAGTACCAGCACGATTAACTTAGAACTAGTAGTAGACTCATTTCTCGCTACAGATGGGCCATCCGTTTAAGAATGACAGAACCCAGTTGGTCTAATTACATTGCATGTGTGTTACAAAACAGACACATATACACATTGTGGCCATTGGAAGTTTTTAAAAACATATCTAGACAAAGTATTGCTGAGCAGGTTAGGCCCCATTTTCACACTTGAGTGAAAAACCTTTATTTAAGCACTTAAACAGGAAGTAGCTTCCATTTTAAAATGCCAAGGACTCATATATCACTTTAAAATTAGCCCCTCTAAAAATAAAACAAACTTACTCAGATGCCTGAATACACATGACTTAAGTGCCTCCTAATATACACCTATATTTTAATATTTTGCCTAAATGGTCTGTATGATATTCAGTCAGTCTTGATTGGGAACCCAGTTTTCTCTGTTTAAAAATCACAAATTCTCTTATAAAACCTGCACCACAAATTCTTTGATTAAAAAACTCAAAACTCATGTTTTTCCATCATTAAAATGAAATACCACTATATATATTAGTATCAGTTGGACACAATGTTTTATTGATAAACTGATAATTTTAAAGCAATTTGGAAGCCTACCAGTGCCTCGATCACTATAATACAATATATTCTAAATACCTATAAATTTTGGCATTTGATTTTGGGTTTTTTATCCTGGAAAATCAGAGCTCCCCCTGCCCCCTTCACTCACCAGGACATGGGTCCAGCTGCAGCTGTCTCTGCCCCACTGCTTTGTGGAGCTGAGCAGCCCTCATATGCCAGTGGCCTACACATGCCATTGCCAACTCACTTCCAACCCATAGGCCCCTGGCTCTTCTGGTGCCCCTCACTCCCCACCCACAGCCCCCTGCCCCAGAACCCTGCTGGAGAGGGCCTCCAGACACCATGGCTACAGGGCCAGGGACCCAGGTCTGTAG
>NW_017729024.1:117340167-117342315 GCF_001723915.1 Gavialis gangeticus | reverse complement strand
TGCAGGCTGCCTGTTGCAGGCTTGGACTCCCCACTCTGCTGCCTGCTTTTGGGGCCTTTGTGTCTAAGCAGGTGAGACCCAGCATGGCAGGGCAGACTGGGGTAAAAAGCTTGATGCTGCCATGGCAAGGTGCCTCCTGCCCACGTGGCAGCAGTGAGGGGCACAGCTCCATGGTGCCACCCCTGCTGTTGTCAGGTGGGCAGGGGGTGCTTTGCCATAGTGGTGCAAGGCTCACAGTGGCAGCATCAAGCTTCCCCACCCCACTTTGCACTGCCACACTGGGTGCCACCCACTGGGCCACAGAAGCCTCAAGGGGAAGGCAGCAGGGCAGGGAGCCTGAGTTTGCATTGGGCAGCCCACCCCATGTAGATATATTGGAGGTACATGCCCCCCATGGCTTCCCTGGGAGTGCGCAGAGCGGCAGGGAGGCAGTCCCCCCCACCCACTGGATGAGCCACCTACAAAGCCCCATGCACTGCCAGCACCTCCAGCCCCAACCCTTCACAACTCCATCCTTCCCTCACTATGGGGGCCTCAGTTGCCCCCCACCCCCACCAGACTCACCTATGCATGCTGCTCTCCAGGCTGCCTGGCAGTCAAGTGCATGTGTACATGTGTACATGCACATGGTGTCCCCTGCCCGATGAACCTCCTCCCACTCCCACCGGCCCCTTGCAAACTGAAACTCTGCCAGCTGCAAGGAGAAACCCATTTCCCACATTTTTGTCCTTTAAAGGAGCAAATCTGGGCTTGTCTTAAAATGAGCAAATCTGGGTTTTACCACATTTTTCCATTGTGAACAGAAAACCCAGATCCCTGGTCATTAGCACAGCAAGCGATGGATGCCTTTCTTCTAGCTGGCTTAATCCCCTGGGGAATGTCCTTTATTGTCATTATTTTTAATCCCAGTCTTTCTTCTATAGCCATATGAAAAAATTTTTAGGGAGAATTTCACTAGCATAGAAAATAACACAGACTCCATAGCCTTCATAGTAAACAATTAGGGGAGGGGAAGAATAATTCCTTTATTAAGTGGCTGTCAATCATGGGAATATTTTTACTGCTTGCAGGACTCTTAGACACAGATCCTCAAAAATACCTAGGCATTGCTCTGTTCATCATTGCAATGTCTAACTCTTCTGCTTGCTGCCACCTTGTTGAACAATCAGCCCTGAAACTTAGTTAGGTGCCTGGAGAAGTTGTCATTAAATGCCAGAATGCTAAGCAGGAAGAAAGCTAAGCATAAAGCTAAGTGGGATTGTGGGGGAAGGAGTTGGCATGTCTGCAGGGGCAGGGGGTTGTCTGCCCATGGGTGACATGATTGGAGGGCTAAAAATAGCCTGGTCAGTGGGAGTGGGGTGTAGCACAGTTCTGAAGCTGGAGCAAGTGGCTGGGCTTTCCCAGCCCTGGGGATGCACTCCAGATGTGTACATATATTTGGTTAGATTGGACACAGTTTAGCCCAAACAGTATAGTACACCTCCTTAAGTGAACAAAGTTAGATTGGGCTGGCCATTTTTTGCCCAATCTAAATTCTCCTAACATATGTACAGTTCAGCACTTAGATTGACTTCACCCTAGTTAGGACTTCTAAACATATCATCTTCCCATACTCAAAGTTAATCACAAGTGAAATGTGGAGGAAAGGGACAGGGTTGAATGGTGAACCTAGTGAGTTTGGTCAGAGATAGACAGGCACTTCCCATTGCTTGAGTTCCTCAGCCATGGGCACTCTTCTGGGGTGTAGCAAAACCCCCAGTTTTTTTCTTTTTTTTCTTTATTTTTAAATGCATTTCCTCCCCTACCCCAACCATTTCTGACTTTTTATCTCCCTCTCTATTCCCTAGATAAGTATAAGTAAGCTAAGATGTAGGATAAGGTTTAAACATTTTTATTTTGTTAGCAAGTTTTTGGTTTTGGATATCCACTGTTTTATATTGTATTATTATTAGGTTTGTATTGATTCTTATGGTTGTATATTGTATTATTATCATTTTTGTATTGATTTTTATTGTTCCATATGGATATTGTATGGTTTAGGCCTGTGTTTGTAAGTGATCCAAAGTCATGTCAAGTTTCCATTTTATATGTCAAGCCTCCATCTTGTGTCCTCTGCCTCGGCATCCCCTGTCTCACAACTGTATGAAT
>NW_017729024.1:117339486-117339906 GCF_001723915.1 Gavialis gangeticus | reverse complement strand
CCCTGCCAGTGACCCCTCTCTGGACAACACCTACTGGACAAGGACCCCTTTCCAGGCTGGAATAGGTAGATATTACCTGCACACCTCCTCCTACAATTTGGACTCTCTCTCTCTCTCTTTCTCCCCTCCTGGGCTTCAGTGGACTTCAGCCCCTGCACCAAGCCTCTCTAACCCCTGCTGCCATTGTGTGTGTGTGTGTGTGTGTGTGTGTGGGTGGGTGCAAGGGAACCAATAAGACTTTGTGTCACCATCTTCCCTGTTCAATAAAACCACTGTCATTTGCACTGAATTGGGTCAAGTTTTACTGAATCCCTGTCCCTTCCCTATCTTAGATTCCAGCCTCGTTCTCTCTCTCTCCCTCTCAGCTCCAGCCCCCCCCCGCTAGTTTCCCAATCTCCTCCCAATTCCATCTCCCCTTTT
>NW_017729024.1:117339200-117339431 GCF_001723915.1 Gavialis gangeticus | reverse complement strand
CCTTTTCCCAGTGACTTTCTGCTGCCTTTCTCTGCTTTCCCACTGCCCTGCCACCTTTCAGTCTCTCCTGCTGCTTTTCCTGTGATTTTCTGCTGTCTATCTCTCTGTTTTCAGGCTTCCCCTGCACCTTCTGTAGTTCTCGCCCTCCCCCACAGCTTCCCAGCTCCTTGTGGCTGTCCTGAATTTTCCTCCAGCAGCTGGAGCCTTTCTCCAGCTCCCAGCACCTAATGC
>NW_017729024.1:117337744-117338174 GCF_001723915.1 Gavialis gangeticus | reverse complement strand
CTGTTCTGCAGGCTTTGGGCATTGTCTTTTAATCAATTAAGATCAATTAACCTAAAGTTATCCCCAAGCCTCAGTTCTTCAGCCCAGGCCCCTCTAGTCTACTGGTTCTAATCCCAGTTCTGGTGACTTTCACTCCCAGCAACTTTCACTCCCTACACTTCTACTTTCTTATGTTAACCTGTCCCCAGGTATCCCAAGTACACCAAGCACATACATACATACATACATACACACACATCACAACACCCAACTTAGGAAATCACCTGTATGTATGCTTAGGTGGGTGGAATGTGTGTGAATTGGTGAATACACATATATAGATATCATTGTTTGTGCGTGTGTGGTATATGAATTAGTAATCCACATATGTGTATTGGATGTGCAGGTGTTGGTAACTGATTCTGCCTAAATTTGGTGTGTGTAGTGTGTA
>NW_017729024.1:117332201-117337348 GCF_001723915.1 Gavialis gangeticus | reverse complement strand
TTTGGATGTGTATGTGCCTGAGCTGGTAGTGTGTGTATGTATGCACCTAATTGATTTGTGTGTTTGTATATGTGCAATTGTAAACCACGCCCTCCTGTCTAACAGTGCAATATTGAGATCCTGAGCATTGGCCTGACCCCTCAGGGCAACAGGGGTTGACCCTAAACTAGGCCAGCTTCTCAGCCCAGGCATTGGCAATCTACAGCTCATGGAGCAGATCCAACCCACCAAGCAATTACATCTCACCCATGGAGCCAAATCAGTGGACCAGCAGAAGGCCACAAGAATGGCACTGGCAATATCATTCAACAGTGGCAAGGGAAGTAGCAATGGGGTTATGTTGCAAGTGGCAGCCCACGTTGGGCTGAGTTTGTAGAAATGAAATATTCACTAGTCTACAGAAAGTCCCCAGTGGTTAGAGAACTTGCCTGGGAGGTTTTCAAGTCTCTGTTCAAATGAACGATACTTAGGCACTGAACTGTCTTCTCCCTTTCTTTTCTGTCTTCTCATACTTTCTTCTCCTTTCCTTTTCTCTACCCCACAAGCCCTAGATGAATTTTTGTTTTGGGCATGCATGTCTGTGGGGCTAGGCCACACTGGCAAGTATCTCCCACTGGTCTGAATATCCAATTTTGGGATCTGGCTTGAGCAACTCCAAGAAGCTTGTTGGGCATGAAGCCAGTGTCTAGGTGGCTTTGCAAATGCCAACTAGTGGAAATTTTAGGCACCTAATTGACTTAAATGCTTACAGGATTAGGTGGCACATGAGCAACCATCCCAATGGTGTTAAAAGAGGCAGGTGAGCTTGTATGAACCTTTGAGAATCCAGATCCTAGTTTGCTAGTATTATTTGGGCTAACTAGGGTCATATGGGAAAATAATAGATGGCTGCCAAAGGGGATTGCTAGTTATAAAACTGAAAGAATATGGCTGCTAAAAAAATAGCCAGTTACCACCTATGATTTTTTTCATTGCCCCTAAACATTTTTTTCTCTGGGGCTATCCTTTCATGGTAACCAGGAAAGCTTTAAAAATTTGTTTGTGAGGTTCCAGATAAGGTAAATTGTCTATTGCTGTACTTTACAAATGCTATTTGCACTGAGAAATCTGACCTTCATAGTTCTTGGTTTTTCTGCCAGAAACACCTACATGGCATTAACAAAATGAACCAAGAGAGAGGCTTAGATTATTTTCATAGAGAAGAGTACTGGATTCTAAACACTGTAAAATCATGAGTTGTATGACTTTTAGCGTGTTTTGCAGTCCTTCAAACCTCTGCTAGCAATGCTGCCACTAAAGCTGTCAGAGAAAACCAGGAGAAAGGATTTGGATCTCTTAGGAGCTCTGTTAACTATCTCAACTTCCACGGCAATGAACTTCCAGGTACACTTCTATAATTAATTAATTCTGCCTCCCTCCCACCTTATCCTTTTTACAGTCTCACAAATTAGTACTGAGTATTTTTATAACAATGCATTTTGGGTTCACTTTTCAAAGGACACCCAGCATCCATGAAGAGCAAAGCTGCTACCAGCTGCCCATCTGAGTCATATCTCTGAACACCAGTGTCAGCATGTCCCTGGCACCTCCCTCTCCTCCAACAAATAAGCTTACAATTAAAGACCAAGAAGGCTGATGTATACAATTCTCTACCTCAGATACACAATACTCTTCATTCTGAAGCTCTCTTCATTCTGCCAGTTGACTTCTTGCTTGTGTCTTTAGTCCTTTGTGCCTTGTGTCTTTAGTCCTTTGTGCCTGACATCAATACATATACACTTTCCCCTCTTCCCCCTAACTTCAGCTCAGGAATTAATAAATGGAAGCAGTACTACCTACATAGCTTTTGTCTGTATTTCTTTTTTAAATTTTTTTGAAGAGGGCAGGGGTGAAGGGTTAGGGAGAGGAGTTCTGAAAAGGCTGTTTTCCAATCATTGATTAATGTCTTCTAGAGAGAAATATGTTGGCTCAGTAGGTGCTGTTGCTATTAAAGTAACTTCTGACCCATTTGGAATCCTTACCAAAAAAACTTATACAATACTTTTTCTTTTATAAAAAAAAATCAGCAACAGTTGAATTGCATTATTTTGAATTATAGTTGCTGTGATATACCCTTACAAAAGCTAAAAACTCAGGTAACTCCCTAGCTGGCATAATTCATTTTGTCATGGATTTCATGCTAGAGATAAACAATATTAGGCTGCTTACATGGGATTTGCCTACAGCATAATCTATCTATTGACTAGGCCTCTCTGTTCACCTGGATCTACTTTTGACTTGTTCTTTCTTCTGCTCCCTGTATAGCCATGATCAATGGGTATTTACTCTTCCACTGGCTTTCTATGTCATTTATGCTTTTGGGGATCAACTGGAGTTGGCTGTTTTCCTTCCTACAAAAAGGGTTCGAGATATTTTTTCCAGGAGCTTCCTGCTAACCTTTTCAGTGCTTCAAGACAAAAGCAGGGTGTATTCAGAAAATGAGCTAAACAGCATGACACTATAGCAAAACAAGTCCCGATATGTTCTATTTATTTCAGTGACTATTCTCTTGAATGCCCAATGAAGCAGAAGTGAAATGCTTAAGGGGGGGTACTAAGATATTTCTCCATAGTAGTAAGGTGTTTTGCACGTTAACATTTTATGAACATTTCTTATGCCCCTTATTCACATTTGATGGAACAACTTACTAGGCTGTCCCTTTTTTTTGTTACCAGCCCTATACTATTCCTGCATACCCATTAACATTAATATTCTGACCAATCCCTCTATCTTGGATACTTATGGTAGGCATCCAGGTGCTATGTCAGTTTTTAGAACCCATGAGCCAGATATAGATATTACACTTTTTCTGGTTTAGGTGGTCGGAAACCAGTCTAGACCTGTAACAGAACAGAAGTTTGGGGCTTCATAGGCTGGTTTCAAAATGGTGGGTCCCGGTTTAAGATAGACTTGGTTCCATGTAGTATCAGACTTACTTGATCTATGTTACAACAGTCTACTGAATGTCAGTGCCAGATCCACTCATGAAACAAGGTATGTCACCATCCACCAGTATCTCAGGGAATGTTGCAGGTCCCCAAACATCCCTCCCCACCCCCGCACCTCACAGGGAACTGTGGCTTGGCTGATCCAGCCATGCACCTAGCTGGGCCCACCCCAAAAGCTCTCTGTCTGTCAGCCACAGGCAGGACAAAGGTGGAAGGAGGAGTGGGGCTCACGTGCTGTTGGGGGCAGGCAGTGGAATACACCCTGCATTCTCAGCTGGGTTGGTGGAACAGAGTGTACCTCTCCCATCTCCAGTCCCAAGACCATGCACTGGAGTGGCTCTGGGAAGGGCTCAAAGGATTCCTCCCCACCACCACCAAGCCAGTGATGACTTCTCCACTGAAGCTGCTTCCTCCTGTGTACATGCAGGACTCTGATCCTTGGGGAGCATCCATGCCCTTGCAGCTGTAGCATCTAGTGGGGGGCAATTCTAGCACTGATATTGCGGGGGTAGTGGGTTCCTGTGCTGGGCTGAGCTGGAAACAGCATCTCCCCCACCTCTGGAAAACAGACCCACCTAGGCTGAGTCAGCCCAGATGGTAGCTGTCAGTGCTAGTGGCAGGTGGGGCTGGGCAGAGGCTTGCTCACCTCCCTGAGGTATGGCCCCTGTTCTTGCACTGGAATCGCAACCCCTCTGGAGCTGCAGCTTCAATGGCATGGCTGCCCCTCCCACCAGGGACCAGAGCCCATGGCTACATGGGAGGAAGCATCTTCAACTGGGAATTCAGTGCTATCTTGGGAGGAGGGAGGGGCGTGGACAGGGAAATACTCTGAGTCCTTCTTTGAGCCACTCCAGCACCCAGTCCAGGGGCTGCAGACAGTGGAGGGACAATCTGTGCTCTGCCGACCCAACCAGGAATGCAGGGTGCACTTGTGACACTGCCTTCCCCCAGCAGCTCATGAGCCATGCTCCCCTTCAACACTGTCTTGGCCTGGGATGGACCCCTGTGCCCCAACCCCAGACCCCCATGCAGCCAAGCAGGGGTGAGCATACCTCCCTCCACTGGCTGCTTGCAGCTGAGAGCTGCCTAACAAATGACA
Organism: Gavialis gangeticus; assembly: GCF_001723915.1. Lineage (NCBI taxonomy): Eukaryota > Metazoa > Chordata > Crocodylia > Gavialidae > Gavialis > Gavialis gangeticus. Next base: position 117,333,262 of record NW_017729024.1, on the reverse strand, counting down.
GAACCATGGGGGGAGGCTGCCTAACAGCCAATGAGGGTTCACCTCTGCTCAGATATGCTTGGCTGCCCTCGGCAATATCTGGCAGGCTGGAAAGCATGTGAAAGTGTCCCCAGTCTTCTAGCTTCTGCCAATGTAGGCATTTTCTTGCGTCCCTCCACTGAAGGATAAACATGATTTCCATTCACTCCCAATTCAATCTACATAGATTACAGAAACCTGTGCAGATTGGACTGTTCCCAGCTCAGGCTTTTCGAATGTCTGTACTTAGCCATGATGTTCTTGTGGTATGGATGATATTCACTAACGATGTTTATTTGTCCAAATAAAATTAATCACATGATTAAGGAATGAGCCTGCCTGGGGCTGGCTGTGCCTGCTCTGGACAGCCCCACAGGCTGCAAGTGGCTGCAGCAGGGAGCACGGGCCACGGTGTGGGGGAGGGGCCAATTTTCCCCATGCTCAGCTTTTCCCCGGGCTCCTTCCCGGTGCCAAGGAAAGTGGCTCCTCCCCTTGACAGGTCATGGAGCAAGTGAGGGGGCACTTTTCCCTGCACTAAGCACCACCTTGTAATCTGGCCCCATTGCCAGCCTGGGTACCACACCAGCTCTGGCCTCACCCATCAGGGCTGTGCATGGTGACAGCAGCTGTGCCCCCACCCCCGCTTGCTGTGCCAGGCAGTGTTTTCCATTGTCGCCTCTGGGCTGCAGAGTGTGAGAGCTCTGGGCAGGCAGTAGCAGCCAACACTGCCAGTGGGAGGGGCGCCGCAGCTGCTGCCACTGATGGGCAAGCCCGGAGCCGGCTTGGAGCCCAGGCTGGCAGCAGGGCCAGGTTACAAGCTGGTGCTGAGCATGGGGAAAAGTGGCCCCTCTCTTGTCCCGTGGCCAGCCCCCTGTGCTGTAGCCGCTTGCAGCCCACGTTGGGCTGCCTGTGCCGCTCCAGACAGCCCCATGTAAGCTGCAAGCAGGGAGCACCAGCCACAGGGCGGGCATGGAGCCACTTTTCCCCATGCTCAGCACCAGCTTCTTCCCTGCCAGCGAGCAGGGGGTCAGGGTTGTGCGCTG
>NW_017729024.1:117326417-117327201 GCF_001723915.1 Gavialis gangeticus | reverse complement strand
GCTTGCCGTGCCAGGCAGTGTTTTCCATTGTCGCCTCTGGGCTGCAGAGTGTGAGAGCTCTGGGCAGGCAGTAGCAGCCAACACTGCCAGTGGGAGGGGCGCCGCAGCTGCTGCCACTGATGGGCAAGCCCGGAGCCGGCTTGGAGCCCAGGCTGGCAGCAGGGCCAGGTTACAAGCTGGTGCTGAGCATGGGGAAAAGTGGCCCCTCTCTTGTCCCGTGGCCAGCCCCCTGTGCTGTAGCCGCTTGCAGCCCACGTTGGGCTGCCTGTGCCGCTCCAGACAGCCCCATGTAAGCTGCAAGCAGGGAGCACCAGCCACAGGGCGGGCATGGAGCCACTTTTCCCCATGCTCAGCACCAGCTTCTTCCCTGCCAGCAAGCAGGGGGTCAGGGTTGTGCGCTGCCACCCACCTGTACTACGAGGCAGGGAGGGACTGGGTGTGAGTGGGCATGGGAGCCTGTGGGAATACGGGGCCCATACCAGTGTCCTGGGGCCAGTGCTAGTGGGGCCCAGAGCAGGGTGGCAGGAGCGCAGGGTCCCGGCCAGCAGGGGCTCTATGGAGCCGGGCCAGATCCCCACTCTCTCTGCTGGTGCAGCCCAGCCTGGCTTCACAGACCCTTGCCAGCCTGGGCCCTGCTTTGGGCCCCACCAGTGCTGGCCCTGGGACATTGGTCCCAAGATGGTGACCAGGGGGTGGGGCACATGTCAAGGGGCGGGGTTACCAATGCAGCCCTCAACAGATAGCCAAAATTCAGTAAGCAGCTCTCTGCCCAAAATAATTGCCC
>NW_017729024.1:117312735-117326387 GCF_001723915.1 Gavialis gangeticus | reverse complement strand
CCAGCCTGGGCCCTGCTTTGGGCCCCACCAGTGCTGGCCCTGGGACATTGGTCCCAAGATGGTGACCAGGGGGTGGGGCACATGTCAAGGGGCGGGGTTACCCAAGTGGCCCTCAACAGCCTGCCAAAACTGGGTAGGCGGCCCCCCACCCAAAATAATTGCCCACCCCTGTTCTAAATTGTCTTTCTAACAGTTGCTAAAGAAATACTAGCTCTGATAAAAGTTGTTAGGGGTGTGAATTACAGGTTTTAAACACTTCAGTTGTGTACCTCTGAGTGAACAAAACAGTATTGTTAGAATATTTTATAATGGGGTTGGCAGCTTGCGTTCACTCACCTCATGAGCTGGCTGTTCTCTACTTTTTAGTTATAACTTAGGACAGAGAGTAGTAGGCCTGCAGGCTGCTAAGCCAACAATTTGCCTAAAAATGACAAATGACACCGAAAGGTTGCTATATTTGAACACAGAGCTGGGCAAGAAATTCTGTGAAACACTGATATTCCAAAACGTCTCAAGATTTTCAGAGAGGTTGAGGTTCAAATCCCTTCTCTGTCTGCTCCCCACCTGAGACTTGAATCTGGACCTCTTAATTTGGGTTTGAATGTGAATCTCCTACCCACCTCTTCTTGAAACTTCATAACTCCCACATGCAGTTGGTTCAGTTGGTTCCATTGTCCTACTTCTCTTGTAGTTGAGACTTTTTGCTCCTGAGCAAATAGACCTAGTTTGCTGTTATTCAGGCCCATTACCACCTGCATGACTTCTGTGGCAATGTAGAACAATGTTGATCCACCTTCTTTACGGCACTTTCATAGTTATATTTTGCTGTTGGTTTTTCCTTTAATCTTTCTCTCTCCAAACTAAAAATACATACCTTCAACTTCCCCCCTGTGGATTTTCAAACCCCTTTATCACTTCTGTTGCACATCTCTGGATTCTCTCCAGTTTCCCTATGCCCAGCACTGAATGCAGTACTCTACCTGAGTTTCCAGTGCTGAATGATACAATCACCTCCCATGGCTTGCATACAGTGCTTCCCTTCATACAACAGAAAACTGCATTTTTTTTCCTTGCAACAGCATCACATTGCTGACTCATGTTCTTCTTGTTATCAACCATCATGATTCCCAGATTCTACCTGACAGTGCTACTGCCAAACTAATTATCTCCCATTAATACATTTGTTTTTCTTCCCTACGTGCAATACCTTATGATTGTCTTTGTTGAATTTCATTTTTCTGAAATGAAAGAAAACATGCAGTAACTTTCATCTCTAGCTTAAAACAGAAAATATATATTTTAATAAAAGACCACATATTATATTTTATAAAAAGGCACACATTCTACTAGTAAGACTAATTGCCTGACCCATTTAGAATGTTTTTCATCCACTAGCTTCAAAGCACTTTATAGAAGCCCTGCTTTGCATTCTCTTCATTTAAAATAATGGGGAAACTGAATTACAAATAGGCTAAGTGACCTATTCAGGGTTACACATAGTGACAGAGTTAGGAACAGGGTCCAGGTTTTCCTAGATTTCCTAAAACTTCAAATTCTCTGCTGTGATCAATTGACAATAGCTCCATTTTTATTCAAAAACAGTACAAATCCTTAAAAACCCAAGGATCCCAAACATGCAAACTAGATTCCATGTAAAGGCTATCATTCTCCACAGCAAGTTACACTAAAGAAATACTCTGTAAGTGTCATCAGGGATCTTACAAGCTGGATTGAAGAACACAATTTGAAGATATTATACGTTTTATGTTCCAATAAGCATTAAATTTAGCTGAATAAACCACAGGACAGAATACCACTAATGTCTTATGCCATCAATCAGCATACCACACGTATATGTAAAAAGGTTGCAAAATCTTTTAGAACATAATATATGGTATGTGTTTACACAGATACAGCTTTCTTATTTAATGGCAGCATCCAGAGAATATTACTCCTCTGAGTTGTGTCCAGGAGGGATAGTTTGATCCCCTAAGGAAAGGATGGTCCTTTTGTCTGCTAATGTATATAGCAGAAAGTATTGCTGCTTATACACTTACTGTACATCCCTTGAGCTAGAAGACAGCTTCTAACACTAACTCTAATTCAACTTGTAAGAACCTGATGTAGTAATAGTAATAAAAATAATAATACATCCCTATCTTGCCAAGCCATTTGTTTCAGGACACCGCATTTGTCCAAGATAATAGTATGTATGAAAGGAGACAGAAGCGTGCAAATGCCATTTCATTTTCCCCATGGTCTGTTTACTCTGTACTGTTGTATGATGCCTTTAATTATAATTTAATGAATTGAAAAAAGTGAAATTGCTTTGCGCAGTGCAGCAATTCAGTTTTTTCTCAAGAAGCTATATAGCGTGAGAAGCCCTTTGCTGGAGAGGGTATGTATATATTTGTACTTGAATGCTAAGGTATACGAACAAAAATTACCCTTTTTTTCTTTTTCGTTTGCCATCTGGGGATAAGACAGATTAAAGCAACATTCAAGTGGTACTGTGGAAGTTTTACAGATTTAATATCTGAACTTGTGAGCTGCTGCCTGCCACCTACAAGCTTCCTAGCCCATTTGTTTTTGCTTGTCCTTGTTCTCAACTCCTCCTTGTCAACACCTCTATAGACTTAGATGCTGTCTTCAGCACTTCATATTCAGAACCTTTATGCACTCAGAAGCACAATATACTTTTTTTTTTAACCAGTAAAGAGTTGTTTCCAGATCACTGGTAACAGCGAACACTCTCTGCTGAACAATGGTTTATTTGCATGTGCTGAATTCATTTCTGTTTCTTCCCTCTGTTGTTCAGAGATGGAGAGACTCAGCATTCTGCAATGCAATCAGAATTAAATTCTTCCCAACCCAAAAGGCCTTTTGGAAGAGAATACCTGACAATAAAAACCACATATGCAAGATTTTTCCTGAAGTTTATTTTCAAAGAAGAAGTTACATCAAAATCACCCGCTGAGTGCTAGACATGCTAGTTATGGGTACAGAAATATTATCGGCTTCCTTAACTCAAATGTTCACAGGCAGGATTCTTGGGTGGATAAGATAGCTGTCTATAAACTGGGGAAATTTTTAGCAGAAAGTACAACATTTTTCTTAGATCTATTTGCAAAGTGTTCCTGTCATCCTGCTATAGGCAGACTGATTCTGCTGTACAGGACAGCCAGACATGTTAATGCACTTAAAATACCAAGAGTTTGCCTAGCAGGTGACACAAAAAGATTTGAATTCTGGTATGCACCTGCATAATACCACATCAAGAATGAGTGCATTTTTCATCTGTTTGGAAGACTTGCATGCCCCCTCTGCCTATTCCTGGTTAAAAAACAATTTCTCAAAACAATCAGCATTATCAACTTGCTAATCCCACATAGATCTCATTCTCCCATGATTCTGTAAAGTTCAGGTGCAAACACATTAATTGCTTCATCACCAGCTGATCTGTCTTCCACCCACAATTTTAAATTTGAAGATGTCATAGCATCTCTAGAAGCAGCACAATCACTTGTCAAAGGCTGGCAAATTACCATGCAGCCCATAAATCTGCTTAGCAAAGCTCTCAGCTTTCCTCTCGTTAACATTCCAGATACAGAAGCACCTTCACTTCTGATTTGCTTAAACCACATAGGCAGGCAGTGCTCTGAACTCTTCAAAGGCAGCCACCCTTAACCTTATACTTTTCAGCTAAACTTGAAAATTCCTGATGACTCCACTGCCAACCACAGGATGTTTCCTCACCAGTGATGGGCTGTTTTAGCTGTACTTTGTTTCAGACATGTTCTTCTTGTTGGCTGTTCTCTAGACTTCCAATTGCCTTTAGCTTAAAGCCTGCAGCAGGCAGCTATTGACCTATTTTTTTCCATTTGACTTCCATTTTGTTGGTACAAGCTCTGATGAATATGTTCAACAAAACAAACCCGAAGCTCTTGACATGATCCCCCCCATTTGCAGCTGGAACTAGAAACAGATCTCAGAGAAAACACGTTTTTTTTCCTGGGAGAAGCAAGTGTCTGGGATAGTACCCAGGACAGGAGCATCTAAACCAGTGAATGATGACAGTAGCAATAGAGTAGAAAATAAGTGTTCTAGTGTTTTCCACTGTTATACTGCCTTTCTTTGCAAAGAATTCCAAATCACATTATTTGGTATAGGCCTGATACAAGCCATTCAAATTAATAAGAACATTTCCTAATGAACTGTTCTTGCAAGGTCTTTATTTATATACGTTGTTCTCACACTGACACCAATGGCTTATTTGGATCAGTAATAATCAGTTACTCAGGTGCTGCAGGATTGTGCCTATAGACATGAATAATCACTGCAGGAATGTCTGTACCATTTATGCAACACTTTTGAGAGCACCTTTGAGGAGCCAACCTGCCTACCTGCCCTGCATGTGACAAACTCAGAAACGACATGGTAAAGCCACGCTAAGAAAAGCCCCAATGTTCAAAAGGTCTCTGTTTCTGGAGTGCTTGAAAGTAGTGGTGAGGGACATCCACAGGATTGTTTCACCACCCTATTTTCAGATTTACCAAGTGCAAAGTGAGGGCGAGAAGGCAGGGTATGCTTGTTTTTGGCGCTCTCCAGAGGACTGTGAAAACAACATAGACATACCCAAAAAGGGTACCTTGCTTGGCGAGCACCAGCCAAGCAGACATCTGGAGCACAGCAGTGTAGAGCAAAGAAGCTTCAAGAGTTCCATCTAAAAGGTGGTATTGGATATCTGATTTGATTTTCAGAGCTCAGATATTGGAGGAACAACTACAGACATATGAGGAACACGACAATCCTGTTCCATTAGTCACCTCAGCAGAGGGCTGTGGCTTTTCTGCTCCCCTAAGTACAAGGTCTATGGGAGGCTGTTATCACTGGCAGTGCTTGTTTTTTATTGAGAGACATGAGAGGTTGAGAGGTGGTAAGGCTCTGACCATGCTCTCACTTCAGCAACAACTTCCAGATCAAGAAGTTGCTTTTGATGCCATTGACTGTAACAAGAGTGCATTACAAGAGTTGTAGTACTGTACTGGAGTTGAAGAAGAGATTCATCAGACGAGTTGTCTGTTCCTCTTTGAGAGATATGAAAGGTGGCAGAAATTAATAATTTCATGTCCTTCCCAAAAGCCACTACATTCAGGGTCCTGAAAAGTTCCATCTTTTCATATCTTCTGAACAATGGTAATTTAAAGACACTAAGGGAAGTTACGAAACACTTTATATTACTTTGGTCATACTAGCTTATTGTGTTTTTCAGCCATAGACCTCAAAGAACTCATTGCTTATTCTTGCCCCCTTTTACAGATGATAGTAGATTTTCAACTGCAGGGCCATCACCTGTCATGTACAACTCTACTTCATTTTTCATTGAGCTCAAATTCTACAATATTTTTATTTCTCTTAAGCCAATAAGAATTAATGGAGATGTAACTTGATCTTGTTTAATCATAAAATCTAAAGGCATTCTTACACATGCTCTGGGGGTCGCTCTAATTAAAGCACCACAGCGTCTCATGGATCAGCATCCCCACACTTCAAAATGGGGGAGGGGGTACTTGAACCAAAGCTCATTCAATGAGCTTTAGTTTAAGTACCCCTGCTGCCATTTTGAAGTACAGGGATGCTGATATACAAGACATGGGAGGCTGCCAGAGTGCAGCAATTACCATGCTCCAGCAGACTCAATTAATCGAGTCTTCTCCAATGCACTGTAATTACAGCACATCAGAGCAGCCTCTGCACTCATATACTGGCACCCTGATTGTTTAGGCTGAAAAGAAAGCCAAGGCTTTATTTGTCTATTAATTTTTATATTACAGTATTTCTGCAGGTAACTACTAGGAAAATGGTTGCAATGGCTGAGATTTTATATCTTGGGAAATGCTGACATACCTAAGGCATCCTACTTATTCTCCTAAAACAAAGTCCCATCAGTAGAGAACAGGCTGAAGACAAGAACAAAGCTATTCTTGAGCTTGAGGGACAGAATCTTCCTTTCTGTAGTCACCAAAGGTACATGCCAAGTATTCTGGCCCTACACCTAGACCAGAGATTTCCAAACTTTTTCTTATTTCATACCCCCTTCCAGACTTACCCACAGCCTGTGTACTGCCACCAGCATACATTTTATATTTTAACTCCTTAAATGCCAAAAATTGTCATCATGAAAATTAGATCTGCCATTACACAGTTTCTCCCGCATACCCCCAGAGATGTACACATATCACCCCCACAGATGTAACTTCAGAGGTACACATATCACAGTTCGGGAACCCCTGTCCTAGAGGGAAAAAGGCTGACTTGGTGTGTGTTGGAACACACTCTACCAGCATGCTTCACTCCTAAATATCTGCTACCTAGTGATGTGCTGGAAACCCGTAGAAAGCTGGAATCTGCAGCAAGAATAGACTCCCCAAATCACTCTCCCGTCCTCTCTTTCTCTCTTTCTCACATGTGCATGCACGCATGCACTCACTCACTCAGTAGAAATGGATTGGTTCTATTGTAGAAACTATCCTTTGTGCCCTTGAATGAAGAGTTAAGACTTAGCTCTTTAGAGTTTTGTTCTGATGTGTTAAATATGCTGACTTGTTAAATTTCCCAGAAGATTCTCTCTGAGACTCATCAGGAGCATATAGTGTTTTGCTGTTTCAACACTATATCTTAATAGCACACATTTGGCCACTGTAACACAGCATTTAGCTGGGTCATAGCCAAAACCTTTCAATCTACTACCTCTCTAGTTCAATGCTCCTATCTACATTTGTGTATTAGTAGTGTTTAACTAGTCCATAGCCTATGGTTTCAATATGCAAGCTGAAAACTTTCTCAGATTGCTTTCCTGAAAAAGAAGAGCTAGTTTAGAGCCAGACTCTTAAACTATCTGTGTTTTAGCTTCTATTAATGATGCCTATCTTGTCTTTCCTACTTCTTCTAAACTGAGAGCTGCAATTGCCTCCACATCCTATGTGACTGACTTTACAGTTTCAAGACACTCCAGAGACACTAATAAGTTGTTCTGCAGCCAAGAAGCCATCTCTGCAAAAAAGATCCATAAAGCTACATATAACTGTACAAGCAATACCAAGCATTTCTAGCAACTGTCCACTAGGAACTAAGAAATGGACAAAGTAAAAAAAAAGAAATAATTGGCTAGGCAATGAAAAGTCAAAGCCTGAATGAATCACTTTTCAGTATACATTATTAACAATAACTTAAAAGATATCCTAGGTTTTTACTAACATACATCCCAAATGACCAGCTTTCTGAATCCCCTGAGCTCTAGGAGCCCTTCAAAAATTAAAATGAAAGATGTTTGTGGGGATTACTCTCATGTCTTTAGAGTCACTAAATAGTAAATGGCACAGTTATTTGGCTGGAATAAGGCAAAATAAAAGTAGTATAGAATGCATAAAAAATTTAGATTAAGTGGTTTAGGAGAGACAAATAGATAGTTTAATAGGTCAAACAACAAACAAGCAGACTTACCTCAAAGCAGTGAAGCTTTTACTGTTTTAAATCTTATTTACTTAAAGGAAAATATCTATGAGAGAATGCCCTCGATGTCCTCTATACCCACTTTGTAGCCCATTGAAGTAATCATTAGCAACATTTCCCATACTCCAAACTGAGACCTCTTTAACTTTTTCAATTATAATGCTGAACTGAACAGGGAGCTTGATTTACCAATTTTGTTTAAGTCATGGTGACTGCCTGACCTAGCAATAGCTATGAACACATTAACACATCTCTCCAGGAAATTTTAGAGAGAAATTAAAACATCAAGAAATTGTCAGCACTTACATTATTAAAAAGACTGTGTATATTAAAAGCTTTGAACTAACACTCTCAAAGCATCAGGGCATATAGACATGAACTGACCCTGGTTAATGTAATGAACTAGGACCTGATCCAATTTCAGCTGAAATTGCTTGAAATTTTCCTATTGATTCTAGAGGGATTTTGGTCAAAACAATGATGTTACTAGTGGAAAGTATTTCTCATTTTGTTTAAGGACTGGTACCCTAACCAAAAATGAGAATAGTAGGGAAATAATTCTCTACTCCATGAGGAGCTGAAAGCAGATGGGAAGGAGGATCTGTTGAGTGAATGTGTACTGTATAAGAATGTTGGTCCTAAGGGCCCAGTGAGGGAGGACCTTTATAAGCATAAGCCACTATGATATATGTTTTCCTGTGAAAAATAGCCACAGAAATAAATTTCATAGAAAAAGGTCAGCATTCCAGAAGTGCCGTCAGAAAATCCCCTAAAGAAAATAACAAACTCATCCAACTAAAATATGGTACTTTAACACACATCTGTAAATTTTCCACAGATCTCAATGAAAAAAAACCATCCTCTAGGAATTGAGGTGAGACCACATACTTACATCAGATAGACCACTGAATGACCAGCCATCAGGTGGTGACCTGGGTGAAATCCAAGCTGCAGGCCTAAAAGTGGGAATTGTCTTTACTATAAAAATCACATAGGTCTTTCAACCACTGCTTCTATTTGTGCAATCATGCTCCTTTTTTGTACTTATATGGTCCAAAATTATCTCAAATGTCAGTTACCATTAAAATATCTTACAGCAGAGGTAAAGGTAATGGTTCATCTCATCAGTTTATCCATAGTCAACAGGCTCATTTTTCTCATCAACCTGTTGATATTGGCTCATTTTGTACCAGGTGTTATAACATTATTTTTTGCAATCAGGTCAAGTAACTCCTCAAAATTGCCTTTATTGACTGCTTCTAAGGACTCATAGCAGGCACTTTGTGCTAATTTTTTCCCTCCTTGCATAAAAGATAATTACTTCTATTACCTTCCTAAAATAACATATTTAATTGAAAGTCATTTTGTAAAGATGTCCATTAGTTCAATGACACCTCAGAGGTTGTCTGACAGGGTGCATATAATGTATATATCCAAGAAATCTCAACCCAATAGTAATGCCTGATGTTCAGTAAATCAGAATGTTCCTCTCTCCTGGGTTTTTTTTTCAGTGCAATTTGATCAAGACACAATAAAATTAAGTTACTCAGTAACGATCCATGGACTGATTTAATGCTTGGTACCAGAGGTGAGGGAGAGACCACAAGGAGTTCTTATGCCAGTGTGCTTATAAAGGTTGCTTTGCAGGATATAGCATACAGGGGTAGGATCACTCTTACTCACCCCGAACAATTTTACCAGGACACAGTAACTGAAATCCTAAAAATGTAAAATAAAATGTATAATTTCATAGCAACAGACAAAGTAGACTGCAGCCTAAGAAAAATAAGAAAGACCTGGGTAGTTATAAGCCAATCAGCCTAACTTCCGTCTTAGAGAAAATCCTAGAAAAGTTCATCAAGGAGTCTATCTGCAATAAGCTTGCAGAAGGTAAGATTCTGAACAGCAGCCAGCATGGCTTCATTGCAAGCAGGTCTTGCCTTACCAACCTCATCTCCTATGACCAGGTAACTCGCCACCTGGACATGACAGCGCAGGTTGACATTGTATATCTTGACTTCCAAAAGGTCTTTGATCAAGTATCCCACAATGTGCTTGCAAGAAAATTGGAGGATTGTGGGTTTAACTCCAAGACAGTCAGGTGGGTGAGAAACTGGCTGCAGGATAGGACCCAGAGAGTCATAGTGAATGGATCTGTGTCATCCTGGAAAGAAGTGGGCAGCAGTGTCCCACAGGGGTCGGTGCTTTGTCCTGTACTTTTCAACATCTTTATTAATGATTTGGATGTGGAGGTGAAGAGCTCACTGGCCAAGTTTGCAGACTATACCAAGTTTTGGGGAAGTGTGGTCATGCTTGAAGCTAGGTTACAGATATGGGCAGATCTAGACAGGTTAGCAAGTTGGGCGGACCAGAATCTGATGAAGTTCAACATTGAGAAATGTAGTGATCCCCAACACACCTACAGGCTTGGCAGCACCAAACTGACTAGCACTATGAATGAAAAGGACCCGGGAGTAATAATAAACTACAGTATAAATATGAGCTGGCAGTATGATGCTGTAGCTACTCCAATAGGGCAAATAATATTCTGGCATGCATCGATCAATGCATCTCCAGCAAAACCAAGGAGGTGATTCTTCTGCAATACTTAGCACTGGTGAGACCACAGCTGGAGTACTGTGTCCAGTTCTAGGCACCACACTTTAACAAGGACATGGACAAACTTGCGAGAGTCCAAAGAAGAGCCACCCATATGATCAGTGTCTTACACGGCAAGCCATATGAGAAAAGGCTGAGGGATATAGGACTCTTCAGCCTGAAGAAAAGGCTGAGAGGGGACCTGGTAACAGCTTACCACTACACTAGGGGAGTACATCAAGGGCTTGGTGAGCAACTTTTTACCAGGGCACCCAAGGGGAAAACTAGGAGTTATAGCTACAAACTCCTGGAAGAGCAATTCAGGCTCAATGTTAAGAAAAACTTCTTCACAGTCAGAGTGTCCAGACTGTAGAATAAGCTCCCTCCAGAGGTGGTGCAATCACCGACCCTGGAAATCTTCAAGAGGAGACCAGACAGTCACCTTGCTGGGACCCCGTTATCTTTCCTGCTTGGTGCAGGGGTCTGGACCTGATGATTTTCTGAGGTCCCTTCTGGCAGTACAATCTATAAATCTATGAACTCATGCCTATCTGAATTAGTCTACAAGGTGCCATCCCACCCTGCCTTCTGCCTAACTTCAGACTAACACAACTAGCAACCTCCCTTTAAAATGTCTAGGGGGCCTGCCAACTGTTGGCTGCCATAAGAGGTCCTGATTCCCAGCTGCTCCTGTTTGTGATAACACAGTCATTTATTGGTTCACAATCATTGTAACTTAAGGATTGTTACCAGGGTAACCTGTCAGATCAAGCTGATGTTTTTATTCCAAATTGTCTAACAAACTCTACATGCAAGTGAAAAAAACAATTTGAGATGTATAAAGAAATGCACACACACAAATGTGTGTGTGTGTGTGTATGGGGGGGGAGGGAGGGAGAGAGAAAATATTGTTTTGAGATTAAAATACTGCTCTGGGACTCAAAGGAATATGTTTTCTGCAAGCACATCTATACGTTCATTAATGCATTTTTGCTACTCTGCATTAAATTTAGTGCCTCTAATGTGAGGTATTAAGAAATGTGAGTTAGGCTGCCCTAACGCATAGTAGTGAAAGTGCACACTTTTAGTGACACTTAATGTTCAGTAGCCTATTTTAACTGCACATTAGTGTATTAGTACGGTTGTTGATGTGACGCTTTAATGCTCAGTAAAATAGGCTACTACGCATTAAAGCATATGTGTAGACGCACCCTGCCATACATTTCCTGTGTGACTTTTATTAAGTCCTTCAGTTTAAATCTGAGATTCCACATGCATACTGTGTGCCCCTTCCCCATCTGAAAAATAAGTGTGTTGATATTTATGTAGAACCAAAACAGGATCATCACAGAGTTAGAATGTATGTTGTTAGAAACAAAAACAACAAAAAAGATGTAAGTGTTTTTATTCACTAGCATTATGGTTAGAACAGTCATCCAGGAGACTATCCAGATTACTTCTCTCCTCTGCCTGAGTGGATTTGAGACTTCATCTCCACGGTAGCATCCTGACTGGAATCCAGGTGTCCTACCTCCAACATGAGTGTCCCAAGCATCATGGTACAGTTCTATTCTCTGTCTTACTATAGTCCAATGAATATTTAAGTATTTTGTACACAGATGAAATGCTTCAACAGTAGGGACCAAGGAAGATACATACTGATGCTCTGGAATGATGGGGGGGGGCACTCTCCTGAGAGTAGGATATATAGGTTCAAATTTTCTAAAGCTGAGGAAGGAATTGCACCCCAATCTCCCTCATTTGGAAAGTGCCTTAGCCACTGAGCTATTTGGTAAAGCACTAGCCAAGCCATTAAGAATTTCATACAGCTGCTGCTCTGGGGAGCAATTAAATGAACGCAGGCTAATGAATTAATGTTTGCAAAACATTCATGACCGTGTAAAATGCAAGTGAGTTTTAGTATTTTGTTCAAACTATATGCAGTGATCTGCCTGAAACATACAGCCACCTTGATGGTGATTTATAGCAAAAATTCAACAATATTCAGAAAATCCATTATCACGGCTTGTTAATGAGAGCGAAGACTACATTTTCTTTCCCACAAATGAAAAAAAATGCAGGTGGAAACCCCAAAAATACCAACTGGTGAATCAGTCAGTGGTCACAGCCAAACTGTAAGGAGAAAACCTTATCTCATCAGAGCTGTATGTCTTTCCTGGGTGGTGAAAGCCCACAGGGAATGCAGTGAAGCAATACTGCAAGGGATTATTAATGCTCCCCTCAGAGCAGCAGGCTGCCAACAAATCTATAGCAAACTGTAGTAAGGCCTCTTATCAAGTCCAATTATGGACAAAAATAAGTTAACTAGTTATTTCCTACTTTTTCTATCCCTTCTTAAGATCATAGCAAGTCATCTCCTATATTTGACATTCTTAAAATTCTTGGATTCCAGAAATAAGCGCTATCATGCCCAGTAGTGATCTATTAAGGGCAATGGTACAGAGGATAAAAGCCCTCGGTGATATTTATCATTCTTCCATCAGTCTTTGATATTTTGATCACAAGATTTTGTTGATACAGGTTCATAACCTGCCAAGGTTGAACAAAAGTGCCTTTGATCTATACCAATCACTGCTTTCTAAATAGTTTTAGAGGATGGTGATGGGCAACAGCTCCTCTTCCCCAGAGACTCAAAGCTCTGGCTTAAACTTGTCTCTTCCTTTTATGACATCTCTATGATAATGTCAGTGAAGACAGGACTGTAAGACAGACAGGAAATTGTGACAACAGTGATCCAGTGATAGCCATCCAAAGTGTCCTTTTTCACTATGATCACAAGCCTCTTCCAAATGTCTGACAAAACTGATATCTGGATGAAAAATAGCAAACTGAATCTCAACCCAGACAAGGTGAACAGTATAATCACTGACAAAGACAAAAGTTCTGAGTTACTAGAACAGAATTTAACTGCTACTTTAGTTGAAAGTGCTTCCTCAGCCTTGTTAAGGCAACCAATACTCTCACTTCTCAGTTCCTCTCAGTTCTTGAAAATATGGCTTCACATCAGTCATCTTATTCTTTTACATTCATCTCACAAGAGATTATGCTTTCTTCATTTCTGTTGCAAACCTTGTTTTGAATATCCATGCCTTCTGAACTCTCACTACCATAATAGGCTCTGCTGGGGACCTGAGTGCCATTTAGAGAGAAATGCTACTGCTCACTTTCTGAGTGGAATAAGCCTTCAGTGGCACATTACATTTATGTTGGCTCCCATGATGCTGGTTACTTTATGCATATTTCTAAAAAAGCCTAATACCAACCTAGTGTCAACGAATCAGTCTTTGGCAGTCTAAATAGACTTCCTTGGATGCGTTTCCATTGTGCTAACATTCGAAATATACATTTGTAACCAAAGAATCAGCTTGAATCACAAACATAGCTATAATTCTGGTGTTCTGGAGTTAGGTGAGCACGAGCAGTCATACAAAGTATATAGACGGAAGTTTGTCCTGGAAGCATATCTAATGCAACCATACTAACTATAGACCAAACACTCTGTTAACTTGTACCCAGAATAA
>NW_017729024.1:117305517-117307735 GCF_001723915.1 Gavialis gangeticus | reverse complement strand
TGCTAACATTTGAAATATACATTTGTAACCAAAGAATCAGCTTGAATCACAAACATAGCTATAATTCTGGTGTTCTGGAGTTAGGTGAGCACGAGCAGTCATACAAAGTATATAGACGGAAGTTTGTCCTGGAAGCATATCTAATGCAACCATACTAACTATAGACCAAACACTCTGTTAACTTGTACCCAGAATAAGCCCATCAAAGTCAATATGACTGCTCTAGATGACTGTAGAATATTGGCCTACTTATCTAATTCCTTTAATGAAAAAAACTTTTCTTTTTGCCATTATCAAAACAGTAGCAATTTAGGACAAGAGTGGCTGCACAATACAGTGCCAGAAAAACACCCAAAATGGCTGTTCATTATTGAACTGTTTATGTGTCATAGCAACCTGTGGGAATTTACATGACGTTTGATGACACTGATTAGAGCTGATTTCCCAAAGAAACACTTTTTTCCCTTCAACCGCACAGTAATGAGTCATACCCGATGCCTCTCTCTTATTCTTTGGCAGTTTAAGTACACATCCTTGGACATTTTCCAACTGTGCTAACATTTGAAATATAATGAACAATGCCACTCTAATTTGCCAATGAAAGAGAAAGTAAATGTATGAAGAACCATATGGAACTAGCTATTGTATTGGATAGAAGTTGCTACAGTACATTGGTAAGTGTTACTGTGGAATACAAACCATTACAGTAAAGGATGGATGACATAATTATCAGCTGATGGCAGCTTTGGCAGAAAAAAGCAACATTACAGAAGATGAAGAAACACTAATAGCATTCATCATGCCAAGCACTTTAGTCTGGAGCTCTTAACCCACTGAAGAAGTGACCCCTGCCAATCTACAACACTAACAGAGGCTGGAAGATAAGGTTAACAGGGGAATGTTCACTTTATTTTATTACTCAGGAACAGTTGTCTAACAGTTTCTCATACAATGGCTCTTTCATAGTTTCATATTTTCTAGAGTTGGAAGGGACCTGAACAGATCATCAACTCCAACCCCCTACCCTGGGCAGGAATGAGTGCTGGGATCATAATACCCCAGCCAGATATCTATTCAACCTCCTCTTGAAGACCCCCCAAGGCAAGAGAGAGTACCACCTCCCTTGGGAGCCCATTCCAGAGCCTGGCAGCCCTAACCATACAGTAATGCCTCCTGGTATCCAGCCTGAACCTAATCTCAATCCATTTGTGGCTATTATTCTTTGTTATCCCAGGTGATGCCCAGGGGAACAGAGCCTCACCTACTTTCCGCTGGTCCACCCTGGTGAGTGTATAGATGGCCACCAGATCCCCTCTCAGTCCTCTCCTGTGGAGGCTAAATAGATTCAGGCCCTTTAGTCTATCTTCATAGGGCCTGGCCTGCTGTCCCCTGACCATGCGAGTGGCCTTCCTCTGGACCCTGTCAAGGTTAGCCACATCCCTCTTGAAGAGCGGCGCCCAGAACTGGACACAGTACTCCAACTGCAGCCTGACCAGCGCCTCATAGAGGGGGAGTATCACCTCCCTGGACCTGCTTGTGATGCATCTGTAGATGCACAACAAAGTGCAATTAGTCTTACTGACCACCTCCTCACATTGGCGGCTTATATTCATCCTTCAACAATGACTCCAAGATCTCTTTCAGCCACTGTGTTGTTGAGAAGGGCATTCCCCAACCTATACGCTGCAGGTTCCTTCTCCCTAGATGCAGCACCTTGCACTTGTCTGTGTTGATTTCCTTTGTATTCTCATCCGCCCACCTCTGTATTGTAACCTTTGTTTCCAAGTACTGTGAAAAATGTGATTGCCTATCAAATATTTTAACTCTTGTAATATTTTTTAGGGTCTCTGTCAAGACCAGACTCCCAGGCTTGACTCACTCTTGGTGATTTTGGGCCACTGTCCCTCAGGGAGGTTTACCCTGCAAAATGGGGTCTCTACAGTGGTTCTGAAAGTGCATGAAAGCAATAAATTATATCTGGGGCTCAATGGGAGCAGTACAGGTTCATTTAATTTTAGATGTACACCAATTCAGGCCATGGCCACTTTGCACCTATCATTGCTCACTTTGTGGTTTCATAGTTTCATAGTTAGTAGGGTCAGAAGGGACCTGAGCAGATCATCAAGTCCAGCACCCTGCCATGGCAGGAAAGAGTACTGGGGTCAAACGACCCCAGCAAGATGATTGTCTAGCCTTGTCTTAAAGACCCCCAGGGTAG
>NW_017729024.1:117295865-117305310 GCF_001723915.1 Gavialis gangeticus | reverse complement strand
GAAGTAGCACCTCCTGATGTCTAATCTGAATTTACCCTCTGTCAGCTTGTGACCGTTATTCCTGGTCACTCCTGGTAGTGCTCAGGGGAACAGGGACTCCCCCAATGCCTGCTGGTCCCCTATGACTAGTTTGTAACAGGCCACTAGATCACCCCTCAGCCTTCTCTTGTGGAAGCTGAACAGGTTCAGGTCCCGCAGCCTCTCCTCGTAGGGCCTGCCCTGCTGCCCCCTGATCATGCGAGTGGCCCTCCTCTGGACCCTCTCCATGTTGTCCACATCCTTCTTAAAGTGCCTCCAGCTGCGGCCTGACCAGTGGTTGACAATACCTACTGAGGTAGGAATTTCAGTACCTTTCAACATTGCCTCTTGGTAGCTTTTCTGTAACTGGAAAATGGTGGTAAATCAGGTCCCATGTATTTAAAATAACATCCTCCTATTGTTTTCAAGTAACTTCCTAGAAAGTCACTAGGACACTGAAACAATTTCAGCCAGGTCAACTCTCAACTCTGTCATTTCAAATTAGATGCTTTCTTAGTTATTTTTATCCATGCCACGTAGCATATGTAGCTGTCAGCAATGAAGACTAGAGTCTTAGTTTCAGAGCACAGCACAGCCCACAATCACTCTTGTGACCGTGTTTAAGAAAATAGACCAAATTCTCCACTTGCTTACACCCAGACAGCTAAAACATAACCAAAGTAAAAATAAGTAACAGAAGCATACCAGTGGGCTGATTACCATGTAGCCAGATCTGTTTTGGAAGCAAGTATTCATGAAATAAATTATTCAGTTACTGTTATTAATTTAACAATGTATTCAACAAATCCTTTTTGTCCCAAAGAATGAATCACCAAATTGACAAAATTTGCTGAACAATGCATAATGATATTGGATTATATACTTTGACGCAGTGTAACTCAGACCAGATTTGCTCCACTGAATCTTTAACAGGTGTGGTGCTACATAAGCAAGAAAAAAATGTAGATATTCTGATCTACAAGGTAGGTTTGCAAGTCTGGCAGATAGTAAACATAAGCTTTTACATGTAAAATTACCATATTTGATCGAGAAGTATTTGACAGACAATTCTAGTTTTACAGAATTAATTTTCATGTTATAACCTTACGTTAAATTGAAGGGAAGAAGGTATTACTATTTATAATTTGTGGTTCATACATATGCTGGCATGTGCATGCATGCATGCAGGTCTGGGAATATGTTGTGATGTGAGATGGGAATTGCACTACAGGAGTCATTACTCCTATTTATTGAGTAGCAGACTAGTTATAAGAGCTAAAAATCAATATTAATGGCTGGAACACAAGTTCAGGCTGACCCTGAGCAGGTCTTATTAATGCAACAGCATTTTTTACATTTTTTTTAAGCGAAGCAAATCTATTTCTACAGCAACTCTTTCTCATTAACCTTACTTAGATAAGGTGAGCTTTTTATTTAATAACATCTGCATAATACTTACCTGCCTTAGATGGGGAAAGGAAGAAAGAAAGAGAGTGTATTTAATTGAATGAATTCAGATGAAAAGCTATAAAATTTTCCTTCTCTAAATACCATTGACAGTTTCAGTTGGATGTAATATATTTTCTTCCAGCCTGCCTTAAACTGTGAAAAGTCTTGATTGTGTAACCCTGGTCCACCCCACTGGGGGCAGGTCTTCTGCCAGTTTTGGATCCCTGGAGTGCCAATGGCCTCAGTCTTTCTCCCAGTCCCATGAAGAACTGGTAGCAGCCAAGCAGCAGAGTACTCTGAGTTCCCTTCATCTAGTGTAAGACACAACACACACACACACACACACACACACACACACACATAAATTATAGGAACTTGAATTTATAAATAACACAGAAAAGAAAAATGCATAATTAGGCTAATAATACCAATTAACAATCAATAGTAAACAACCCAATGTTCACACATTAACAAATTTGACTACAACATACTTTTATTCACACTGGTAACACAGCACTTCAAATACATGGAATACTATTATGCAGGAGGGTGACAATAAAATGCCTTTGCAGTCTCTCCAGTAGTCAGCAGGGGGTGCATCTTGGGCTCTGCTTGGCTCAGCACACACAACCTTGTCTTCGGCTGGGTTTTTAGGCAGCAGCTGGTATAGGACTCCATGCCCTCTGGCTCATCTGATAACTGATAAGTGTGTGCAAAGTGGGCCCTATTCGATTTGGATTTGGATTCAGATTCGGTCCAAATCAGGGACAGTGATTTGATTAGTTGATTTGTCCCTGAATTGATTCAGCTGAATCCAAATCTGAAGTCGCTGGAGGCTGGGGGAGCCCAGCATTTCCCTGATCAGTGGCAGCATCAGGAGCCCTGCTCAGAAGCTGTGCCTGCTGGCAGAGGAGGCTGGGAGCACAGCATACTTTGTCCCGGCCGTGCACTCAGTCCAGAAAATTCTTCCTTAAGTTGGAGGATGGAGTTGCGCGTTAATAAAGTGTGTGGATTTGAATGTAGTTTTAAGGCCAGAAGTAGGGCCTTGTTTAACTGGAAAAATGGTTTGAATAAAATAGAAATAAATTCAATAAGGATAAGTGTAAAGTATTACATTTAGGAAGGAAAAATCCAAAGGTACAAATACAAAATGGAAGAAGGACTGGCTAGGCTGCAGTGCTCCAGGATAGGATACAAGAATGATACTGGATAAGAAGGTAAGTATGAATCAACAATGTCAGATTGCTACAAAAATACTAATAGGATCTAGGGATGTATTAACAGAAGTGTCATACGCAGTTGACAGGAAGTGATTGTTCCACTGAGGTTTCACCTGGACTGCTGCTTACAGTTCGGAGCACCACACTTTAAGAAGCATTTTGACAAATAGATGAGAGTCTAGAGGAGAGCAACAAAAATGATGAGAGGTAAAGGAAACATGACATATGAGGCAGTGTGGGAAGAAATGGGATTGTTTAGGCTAGGTAAGAAAAGGAAGACTGAGGAGGATCTGAAACCATCTTCAAACAAAAAAGGGTTGCAGTGTACTATGCTGTACTGCCCATCAGTATAAAAAGAATGGCGATTAGTTGTTCTCTGTATCCACAGAGAGCAGGACAAGAAGTAATGAGATAAAATTCCAGTAAGGGAGAAGCAGGTTATATATTAGAAAGACCTTTCTAACCTTTCCAGTTAAGCACTGGAACATTTTAGTTAGAGAGGCTGTGGAATGTCCATCATTGGTAGGTTTATGGGATGCTATAAACAGGCATGAACCTATCTTGACCAGAGGGTTGGACTAGATGATATCCTGAGGGCTCTTTCAACCCTGTCTCCTATAATTCTACGAATATGGAAAGAAAACATTCTGTAATTAAAAAAAAAAATTAGATGAGGCAGAAATGTGATATAGAGTATTTATGCTCTAATGTTTATGGGCAGACCAAGTTATAAGCAACTAAAACAGTGTCTTAAAGTGGCAGGCAAGCTTTTCTAGAAGCATTGCTTCTTTAATGACTATACTAGACTCATGATGCACATATTAACAAATAATATTGTTTATGAAGCCAGCAGTTTTTTACTTTACTTTCTGCATAAAAAAGTAATCCAAAGAGGATTAAGAAAAAACCACTACTGTTCATCCTGCTCTTTGATACAGTTTTTATGAAAATGTCTCTTTTAAATCAGCAAAGAATATGGAACAATAGCATGTGACATATGAGAGTATTATTGGTACTTACAAAAATGATTGAAAAATAACAGCTCTAGAGAATAACTGAGGGATGTATTTTGACCACTAATTGTCTGTCACTCCTAATGCCCTCTTTCTGAAGGTTCTGTTGCTATTATTCTTTGAAGAAATATGCTATGCAGTATATTTGTTGTTCATGTTTTGCACAGCTGTGTGTATCTTTCTATTTATTATTCCTGCAAGAGTCAAGCAAATAATTTTGTGCTGAGTTTTGACCCATCAGATTCCACCATGCGAAGCAGCTTAATTTTCATTGGACTGTGACATGTCTTCTCACCAGATCAGTGATCAAATTTCAAAGACTAAGGTCTAACCACTGCTAAAACCAATCCTTTAATAGCAAGGAGAAAAAGAACATTAGGAATCTAAGGAACATTTTCTGTTATCAGTTGATTTCTGAGAACAGAATGGGTGTTTAAAGCATTTGCATAAATTATACAAAATCAGAAGGCTTATAATGCCTAGCAGTGCTTCCCAATTGGAATAAATGTACAGAAACACAAGCTGTCAGTGCACTGGATTTGCATTTCAGATTAACAAGCAGGTCTGTGCATTTCACTGCAACTGGTCAAGTACTGACAGTTTAGGACATCAATATGTTATCGAGGGGGGTTCACAACAGTGAAATTTGAACCTCATTGTCCCTTAATCTATGGTTATGATCTGGATTTATAACTACAAATCAGGACTGTCAACCATCTGGTTTTAAATTAAGCTTATGGGTAAGTTTTTTTTCCAATCCTTATGAAGTGTCAAGGTAATGTAGCCCATATTCAACTTCATAAAACACAGCACTCTCTATAAACACATTATTGCTCATCATAAGGTGTATTTCTCATTGTACTATAAGGGATGTCAATCACTAGTGCTGTAAAGACAAAGGGACAAGTTGTAACAAGTAAAATTAAGCAATGCCAAACAACTGATGCAAACACATTATGCTATGGCTGCCAATTGAATTGTATTGCCAATCCAGATAAAACCCACCACAGAAACGCTTTCCCTCTACAGCGTAACCTGGGAGCTATAATTCAGCAGGTTGATTCAGCTCCCAGACCATTTTCAATAAAAATATAAATGCATGCTTACCTTTTAAGCATGTGGCTGTGTTCAAGCATGTATTTAAATGCTTGAATTAGTGCCTTGGTACCCTGGATGGTGCTTGTTGTTCTCTAGGGTGGAGCATTTTCTTTGTAAAGTTCTTTCTTTTGGAATTCCTTCCCACCACAGAGCAGAATAGGCTTGAGAGCTGAGACTCTCAAGGCACTTCTACACATGCAAATGCTCCAGGGTGGGTTTACTCTGAAGTAAATTACATGTATAGGGAAGCCAGAGCAGATTTGCTGCTCATGGCAGCAGTCTACTCTAGTGTGGCCATCATAGAGGACATTCCAGTTTTGTGCTACTCTGTCTTCTATTGATATGAAATCCAACACCTTTAAGTCCTCTGTTTTTCTCTTCTCCCCCTGCCGCCAACTGACTGGAAACACATTTGCTACTGGTTAGCTGTCTACACATGTAGTAAGGCCCAATAATTAATCACAAGAAAAGTTGCTACTTGTATTTACAGGTAGCAAATTTACTCATAATTAGAAGAAACTACTGTGCAGTAAGCATCTGCACATGTAGACTGTGATGATAATTGCACAGTAATTTTCTCTAATCTTGAGTAAAGCATCTTGTGTAGACCCACCTTCAGTGTATGGTTTACTCCATTTCCTATTAAATTCAGAGGAATTCTAGAACTGGTACTGGAGCAGACCTTTCACAGTTAAGTTATGGAATCAAGCAAATACCAGGACTTTATGCCCACAAATTTGTCCAACATCTCTCTCAACTATACAGCTGGCCCAGTAAAAGATATGCTCCCCCCCATGAAAATTCTTGCCACTGACAGAAGAATCATATCATCATGCTACATATTTGACTTGCTCTGACTCCCTTATAAATTCTGCATTTTTATTGTCAAAAATCATCTTGTGACATCCTCAAAACAGCTTCACCCATCTTTGTTATTTAGGAGATTCTAAACAGCATTATCCAGTTGACAACAGAAGGTTTTAGAATGTGCTGGTTTCTAGAAAATCAACATTTCCTGACTATTTTTGACCTACTAAAAAATAAGGTGACAGTTTATGAACAAGATAGAACATGAACAAGGAACAGGGACTGGCCAAAATAGTTATCTATCTTGCATAAATGCACAATATTTTTGGTGTTGGAGAACAGCATTATAAGATGTATTGAAAGCAGAGGCCAAATTCAAGGGTGATACAGGCTATAACTTAGTAAATCTGTATAAGAGTGTAAGGGTAACTAAGTTTATGTACCCAATCAGCCTGAGAAATGCTCAGCTTAAAGTTAGTGGAGAAGCTACTTTGAATTACAGCTTCTACCACTTTTCTTATAATAGCTTTTCTTATTACAACATTCTCCTCCGGTTTCTAACATTCTTCCTGAGAACTGTTTATTCAGACTTCCCAATGTGCCACTTATACCACTTTATGTATCACCTCTGAACTTGGTCCCCTGGTCCATATCTCCAGCCAATAAAAATTGGCAGAGCTGCACTGAAGCCAAAAGAGGTATGCTGATTTACACCTGATGAGGGTCTGGCTCCAGGGGTTCAAGCTTTGTGAAGATGCCATACAGTAACATAGCTAAGAGGGAGCAACTAGGGCACCAACCTTGGGCTCTGAGTTTGTGGAGCGGGGAGGTGCAAAAATAGCAGCCACTGAACTCTTAGCCCAGCCACTACCACTGGCAGCATAGCCACTGATGCTGCCATATGTACCACCACCACTCAGTGTGCAGAAGTGGCCACATACATCTCTGATGACAATCTTTATTAAAAAAAATGGCACACATCCCTCAAGGGAACTACAGACAAATGGTGAACCAGAAATTAGTTGAATTGACTTCACACTGCAATATTGTAGCCTATGGCAAAGTTCCTGGGTTGTTCAGTGATGTGTTTTTGATGGTGTGCATTTCACTTAACTGTTATTGCTCTGATACGTGCATGCCAATTTACAGTTTCATCTGTTGGAAGCTATGCTTTGAGGAAATGCTTAATCCTGTTTAGGGATAAGTAGTTTTTATTATTTTGGAGTTTGCCTTTTATAGTGCAGTAGGTTTCAGCCACATGAGGGACTTCTGCCATGGCTGAACTAGGAGGGCTGGAGGCCACTAATGCTAAAGGGAGGTCCTTGAGGAAACACTACTGCCCAGACTGTACCCTAACAGTCCTGGCATAGCTCGTAAGTCTGTCTTTGTTTAGTTTCATGTTTTAAGCATATGGCACATTCAATTATGCCTGGAAATCAAATGTACTTTTCAGAATGCTGACTGTGTGCACACTGTGACTTTGATGAATCATATTTTAAAAAGGATCATATAGTTTCTGCTGCTATTTTTAGGTTTACAAAGTCCTCTCATAGTGTGATACCCCACCCTGCCTTTTTCCCCTGAGAAAGAGAAGCTAGTTATTCCTTCGGGAGGGACTGTTTTTATAGGAACCCCTGAAAGATTCAAGGGTTATTGTCCCATAGTGTGCCTTATACAACTCCCTTTACTCTTTCCCAGCCTGACTGGATAACTACCTTTGTCTTCTCATAATAAGGCTATTATAGTATGCTTTTATAATTTATACTACTTATTATGTGAGAGCAGATTAGGAGAAGGAAAAACTTATTAGACCATTCCCTTGCAAGGGATGGGTGTACTGCAGTCCCATAAAAGAGGTAAGAATAGATACTAAACTGATATCAGAGCAGAGTCTGACCTGAAAATTACAGATGTTGAGCCCCCTGAAAGCTGGTTAATATTCATTTCAAGGATTCGGTGTTATTCTTTACAAAATAAAGAGATTCTCTTCCATTGTGCCAGAGGCCCAGTGTTTTACTCTCAGTGGAGCAAGGGATTAAGCAGAAGGCCTTTTATTCTTAGGTCAAATGCCATAACTTAGGCTTGTGTAAATATATACTAGTTGTACTGAAGCTAGTGGATTTGCACATATGTATCAGAGAATTTGGCCCATTATCTGCATCTGATCTACATACTGGTAAAGCTTTTTGCAGTCAACTGATGGGAAGATCAGAAAACCAAGTCTATTTTCATTTGCCTGTAGTAAGAAATACACATACAGGCACATACACATACATGTACACATCTGCACAACATACACTGAACAACTTCAGTGAGTGTATTAATTTGAATATCCATCAGAATTGGCAAAGCTTCTTCACAGCACAAATTCCTACTTGGCGTTCTTCAACTTACATGTCCAAAGATCATGTTCGCCATGTTAGCTTCCTGCCAGACATGCAGGTAAAGGTATGATGGGATCTGATGTGTGATTCACATAATTGCACTTCCCTTAACTACAACATTACATTGCAGGTACAGGTTCAGTTGCTGATTTACCAGATCTGTTTCAGTTGCTGATTTATCCAGATCCTTTTCAGTACTTCTGCATTCCTATATTCTCTGTTCTAACCTTCTAAATTTCATCTTTTTTTTACCAAGTTTTTCTGCAAACTGAAAAGATAAGTAAACTCGGGGAGGGATGGGAAGACCCCCCCAATCAGAAAGTCCTAGACTCTTCCAAGGCAAATGCTAATCATTTATCACACCGGCTAGGTGCAGATATTACACTTTTTCCAGTTTAGGTGGCCAGAAACTAATCTATATCCATAATAAAACACAAGTTCAGGGCACATAGTCTGATTTCAAAATGGCAGATCCTGGTCTAAGATAGACCTGAATCAATGTAGTATCAGACTTACTCGATTTAGGTTACACTAGTCTATTGAATGTCAGTGGCAGATCTGCTCGTAAATCAAGGTAGGTTGCTGTCCACTGGTATCCCCGGGTCTTTGTGGGACCTCCTAACCCCCCACCCCCACCACCACCTTGCAGGGAACTGTGAATTGGCTAAGCAGCCATGCACCTGGCTGATCCCACCCCTGAGCTTTTTGTCCATCACCTGCAGGCAGGACAGAGGCAGAGAGGGCAGTAGGGGTTTGTAAACTTTTCGGGGGGCAAGGCAGTGTCAGCAGCACACTCTGCTTTCCTGACCAGGTCGGCAGGGCACAGAATATGCTGCCTCTGTTTTTTCCAAGCCCCAGGACCCTGTGCTGCAGTGGCTCTAGGAAGAGTACATAGGATTCCTCCCAACCCCCAGAGCCAGTGCCGAATTCCTGGTTGAAGCCACTTCTCTGCAGCTACAAAGGCATAACTGCCTCCTGCCTCCCCAGGAACTAGAGTCCCCAACTGCAGAGAACAGCTTTAGCCAAGAATTTGATGCTGGCTCAGGGAGGAAAATCCTGTGAGCCCTTCCCAGAGCCATGGAAGCACAGGGACCCAGGGCTTGTATGAAACAGGAGAGGGACACTCTGGACTCTGCACTGTAATGACTCTGGAAAGGGCTCACAGATTTCCCCACCCCCTAGAGCTAGCACCAAATTCCCAGCTGAAGCTGCTTCTCTGCAGATGTGGGGTTCTGATTTCTGGGGAGGGTGAGGCAGCCATGCCCTTGCAGCTGCAGAGAACCAGCTTCGTCCAGAAACTTGGTGCTGGCTCCACAAGGGAAAATCCTGTGAGCCTTTCCCAGAGCCACTGCAGCTCAGATCCCAGGGCTTGGATGGACAGGGGAGGAACACTCTGTGCTTTGCCAACCCAACCAGGAATGCAGGGTGTGCCACTGACACTGCCTCACCCCAGCAG
>NW_017729024.1:117289632-117290865 GCF_001723915.1 Gavialis gangeticus | reverse complement strand
CATGAAACAGGAGAGGGACACTCTGGACTCTGCACTGTAATGACTCTGGAAAGGGCTCACAGATTTCCCCACCCCCTAGAGCTAGCACCAAATTCCCAGCTGAAGCTGCTTCTCTGCAGATGTGGGGTTCTGATTTCTGGGGAGGGTGAGGCAGCCATGCCCTTGCAGCTGCAGAGAACCAGCTTCGTCCAGAAACTTGGTGCTGGCTCCACAAGGGAAAATCCTGTGAGCCTTTCCCAGAGCCACTGCAGCTCAGATCCCAGGGCTTGGATGGACAGGGGAGGAACACTCTGTGCTTTGCCAACCCAACCAGGAATGCAGGGTGTGCCACTGACACTGCCTCACCCCAGCAGCTCATGAGTCCCCTTCCCCACCCCACTTCTGTCCTGCCTGAGGTGGACCCCCATGCTCCCACCCCAGACAAAGCCCAGGAACTGGCATGCTGCCAAGCAGCGGTGAGCACACCTCCCTCCACTGGCTGCCTGCACCCAGCTCGGCTGTGCTTCAGTGCCCCCAGCAATGTCTGGCAGGCTGGCAAGCATGCAGGAGCACCCCTACAGCCCCCCCCCACACACACCTTTTGGCCTCAACCACTGCAGGCATTTAGTTGCCTCCCCCAATCAAAGAGTGAATGTGAGTTTCATTTGCTAATGGTACAATCTACACAGCTTATGAAAACCTGCCTCAGGCTTTTTGTAAGTCTGTATTTAGCTACAAAAATCAGTCAAAAATGCTGCGGACAAACTGCCATAGATTTGGCTACAAAGAACTTTTTTGAAAATCTAAAAACAGCACACTTCAAGACTTACCAAAAGTGTCTTCTAACTAGAGGTTCTAAGATCTCAGAATATAGATGACTGCAAATATTGGGATTTTGAAATGAAACTGAAGACATGGAAACAGATATAAACTTAAGGATAATACATATCACATAGGAAATATATGAATGTGTTTACCATCAACCTGATAACTAAAGGAATGGAAAGAAATGTTTAGTCAGATATATTGGGATTGGAGAATATACTGTATCCCCAAGTACAAGTAACAGGTCATATGGCATAATTATGAAAATTCTGAGATTTCAGTCAAAGGCAGAAAAATTTAGAGGATTTAGAAAAATATGGAATATATGGGAAACATTGCTAGAGAAATATTCCTTTTAACTTGCAGAACCAGATTAGAATTTGTGAAGATGTTTCAATAAAAAAAAAAAAAAAAAAATCCCCCCCCCCC
>NW_017729024.1:117284249-117289568 GCF_001723915.1 Gavialis gangeticus | reverse complement strand
CAATAAAAAAAAAAAAAAAAAATTCCCCACCCCCAAATGTCTTCATCAAGGATAACTTTTTTATGGAAAATATCACTTTTCTAAATGACTTTTGATAGGAGATATCAAAGTAAAATTAATGGAAATTTTTATTTATTATCATATTCATTTTGCTTCTATTCTGAAAGTAAAATAA
Organism: Gavialis gangeticus; assembly: GCF_001723915.1. Taxonomy (NCBI): domain Eukaryota; kingdom Metazoa; phylum Chordata; order Crocodylia; family Gavialidae; genus Gavialis; species Gavialis gangeticus. The sequence continues at coordinate 117,289,393 of NW_017729024.1, read as the reverse complement.
ACAAAAATATGGTCTATTTTGGTTTGCTTGAAAACCAATTAAAATTTGTTGACATGTCATATTTCTTTCTCCCTTTCTTCACTTTTTGTTTATAATGGAAAGTTAAAGAAACCATGATATTTAGAGGGGTTTTTAGTTCTTTTTTTCCCCCACTGTAGCAGAGGCTGGGGAGCGGTCCCTGCTAGACCCCCCACAGGAGGGGCCAGATCAGGGAAAATGCACCTGGCAGGCATTGGCCACAAGCCCTAAAGAAAAAAAACAACTTACCCGGACAGGTCCAGGAGCACCACACCACCCTGCACACTGTGGGAAGCTGCCAGGAGACTGGGACTTCACTCAATGGAGGCAGAGCAAGCAGCACTGCCCCAGTGCTCCAGGGGAGCTCTTGAGGAGGGAACTTGCCCAGAAGGGGACGGGGAAACCAGGCTTCTGGGGAAATGCCAGGGGTGCAAGTCACCTGGCAGGGTCCCAGGCAGGTGGTGCTTCCCCAGCATGCTGGGCAAGAGAGTGGAGGCCACACACCTGCCCAGGGAGCACATGCCCTAAGGGCCCATTCTGATTGGCCCAGAGGGAAATCCTGGGAAGTTTAAAAGGAGAACGCTAAGCAAGGGTTGGCATTGGGTGTGGAAGAATAGGGGACACTGCAGCCAGACCGAGAGCCAAGATCCAGTGAGCTGAACCCTCATGGGATGCCAGGGAGATTGTGACTACAAGTGAGGAACCAACCTGACCTACCATCCAGATAAGTGAAGCCAGATGGCAGGGTGCTTTTGGGTGGCGCACTGGCCAGGAGATGGGGTACCAGAAAAAGAAGTACCCCAGAGAAATAGAGAGAGAGAGAGAGAGAGAGAGTAATAAACCCTCAGGAAAGAGGGTGAGAGGGGACACTGATGGCAGCTTGCCTGGATAGACCCAGGTAAAGAAGGGATTTGCCCAAAGGAACTGAGTAAAAGAGCCCATTGGCTCAGGGGAACTGCAGATAGTGGAGCTGAAGCCCAGCACAAACTCAGAAGTTTCTCTTTGTGTTATTACATAGTAATCCTGGGCTTGGGAAGTATAGCAGGGGAAAGCCCGATCCCCTGCACACCTGAGTTCTGACTGATTGAGCCCAAAAGTCAACACCTGAGACCCAGTAGCATCTGAATGTGAACCCTGGGATTGGCAGGCAGAGATTTCATCTCTGCAGGACCCACTGATCCTGGAGAGAAGGAAGACTACCACAAGGAGGGTTGAGACATTTCAGGAAGAGCAACCTGCCTAGAACGCATGGCCACAACCTCTCATGAAGCCCAAAGCCAACCTGGCTGAAGAGGATCCAAGAATTGGTGAGTTACACTCAATACCAACAGGAAGAGACAACTTGTCACCTGAGGAAAGGGGCAGGGTGTAGGGGTGGTGGAGCCCTGTGGAAGACCGACCTCACCCATACAATCATCACTCAAGATACCATCTAAACTCCCAACAACTAACCTAACATCAAAGACATGGCAGGTGAGAGGGAGGAAGAATGAGATAGAGGTTCCCGACATTCCAATGGGACAAAGAGCAGCAGGTAAGCCCACCCACTCACTTCCACTCTAACTTTTCAAAGCTTCTTTTCCTTCAAAAAAGGAGAAGAAAATGAAAAAAAATCAAAACTTGAAAAAAGTTTTGAAAATTTTCCAGTGATTAGAACTATACATTTACATTTGTTTTCATTTTTGCAGTTCTGTAACTTTTCCAAAGTGTGGAGAAGTTATGACTTTTTATTTTTTCAGTGTCAAGAAGGAAAGGAAAGAAACAGAGGACAATAAAATTCCAAATATTCTAAAAATATTGTTCTAATCTTAATCTTATATTAGAAGAACTTTGAAATCTCAAATAATTTTTTGGAAAATTTTCCAAATATTTTAAAAATATTTCATAGATTTCATAGACATTAGGGGCTGGAAGGGACCTGAAGAGATCATCGGGTCCAGCCCCTTCACCGGGAAGTCAGCTGGGATCAAGTGACCCCAGCAAGAAATTAATCCAGCTGTTTTTTGAAGGAATCCAGAGTAGGTGCTTGCACCACCTCTGGGAGGAGTTTATTCCAGACCCTGGACACAGGCACCATAAATAACTTTTTCCAATATCCAGTCTAAATTGGCCTTCCTGGAGTTTATGACTGTTAGACCTTATTATCCCTTGGGGATCTCTGGTGAACAGATGTTCTCCCAGGTCCTGGTGCACCCTTCTTATGAAGTTGTAGGCTGTCACCAAGTCCCCCCTGAGCCTTCTCTTCTCCATACTGAAGAGTCCCAAGTCCCTCAGCCTCTTCTCGTACGGCCTTCCCTCCAGGCCTTGGATCATACAAGTGGCTCTCCTCTGAACTCTCTCAAGCTTCTCCACATCCTTCCTGAAATGGGGGGCCCAGTACTGGATACAGTACTTCAGCTGTGGTCTCACCAGGGCTGAGTAAAGCAGGAGGATGACTTTCCTGGTTTTGCTTGACAGGCATCAGTGAATGCACACCAGAGCTTGGTTCTAATCTGAATATTGTTCTAATCTGAATCTTATATTAGAAGAAGAACTTTGAAACCTCAAATTAGTTTTTGGAAAATTCTTTTTTTCAACTTTTAGATCACTCCAGACCTTATCCTTAGCTAAAGCAAATGAACATAGCTCTGACTTTAATTAAGTTATGCTGACCTGTATCAAATGAGGAGAAGGTAATACATAACTCCTCTACAACCTTATTTCCAACTTTGGAAGAGCTTATACACTACTAATTTAACCTGCATAAAGTGTTTGGATGAAAAATAGGAATTTATTAAATAAGTTTACAAACACATTAAGGACTAAGATGACTGTCCTTTCTATTAAGCACCATAGTTTGGCTAAAAAATGAAATAACATACAAAAGCAGGACAAAATATAGGAACCATCTTACAAAGATATGTTTTTGGGAAGTCCAATGTAATAAAATCAAAGTCTTTTTTGATTAGATTAATATGTCAAACTATTATCCGCTTACTATGTGATGAAGATCAGTGTAACACCCTGATGAGATACCTAGGACAGATTAATATTGTCAGGCATTTTTCAATCCACCATACAAGTCAAAATAATTGTTCTATGACCCACCATATCCCCAAGCCCTTCCAGATGTTGGGGTTTAGGTCACAGGACACATTTTAGCTATTCTGTGGGCTATGAGTCTTTAAAGAAGGCTAGTAACTACAGTATGTAGGGCTAGTATTTATAGGGTTGCAGGCCCTTTCCTCCTCCTTCCAGATACTCAGCAGGGCACAGGGTAATATTATGTCAGTGGGTTGTGAACCTACAAATACAGACTTGTGGAAGTGTGCTTCCCAGCCTGGGTGCCAAGTTTGGTCCACAGTGGGGTGAGGGAACTACTCTAGTATTTTGTGATAGGGACAGTAGACTGAGGGGGGGGGGGGACTCAAACTATTCTTTCACATCCTTCCCTGTATTCCAACTGAGTTTCAGTAACAGTAATTCTTTGCATCTTTCAGCCAGTATGAATAGACCCATCACAACCTACTTTTAGGTCATGCCTGACTGACTGAGTATGCTGGAGTAGACAATAGTTGACAGATTTTTCCCCTCAACTTTTCCTCCAGATGGCCATGCATTTAAGTGAAAATAAAATATAAAATTTATGGTATTGACACAAACACAATACAAATTAAAGCAAGGAAAGGAAATATATAACATATAGGCTGTAGGCCTAGGTTCTTGTCCAAGCTCCAGTGATGTTTGTCCATTTTATCTAATGGCACTTTAATACAAAATACATGGACAGCAACAAGAGTAGAACCCAGAGCTCTCCCTCTCTCAGGGCAGTGCCCACCTCAATGGGTAAGAGAGTCACTTACTGCCTCTTATTTGCTCTTAATCTCATTCTGTCCCCATAAATACTTTACTCTTGGCTGCCCTTTCACACAAGTTTAGTAAAAAAGGGAGAATTCTCCCATCCCTGCCAAGCCCAGAGCCTAGTTAAGGATATAAGAGGGACATACTCCATTAGGGGCATACTCCTGGGACATAAGAGATGTGAAGTCAAATATCTTGAAGCTGAGATGAACCCTAGAACCCAGTTCTACATCCTGAGCAAGTGCACGAGCTACTAGAATAGTGTGCAAAAGGAAGGCTCCATTACTGCTACGACCACCTTCTCACTGACTGGGATTTGGGGATTTGTACAGTTTCCTAGTTGCAGCTGGATCACAACAAATCATAAGTGGAGACAGATGCCCAAATAGGTATTCTGGATCATTTCTGAGCATACATAGCTGGCCATGATAAATGGTCCAGAATCAATCAAATCAAATTCAGTAAGGACAAGCGCTAAGTTCTGCATTTGGGATGAAACAAATGCATGCACAACTATGAATTGGAGAAGTGACTGGCTAGGAGGCAGTACTATAAAAAAGGATCTGGAGGGGGTTATGGTGCCATAAGCTGGACAGGAGCCAACAGTGTGGTCTTGATGAAAAAAAAGGAAACAAAGGCTGATAGAATATTAGGCTACATTAATAGGACTGCCACTTGCAAATCAAGGAAATTCTCCCGCTCCATGAGAACTAACATGGAGAATTACATGCAGTTTTGGGCTTCTCACTTCAAGAAAGATGTGGATAAGTTGGAAAAAGTCCAAAGGAGAACAACAAAAATGATTAGAGGCTTTGGAAATATGATTTATGAGGAAAGGGTGAATGAACTAGGATTGTTTACTCTGGTGAACAGAAGATTGAGGGAGGATTTGACAGCAGTCTTCAAATACCTGAAGTGTAATTATGAAAAGGATGGAGCTAGACTATTCTCTGTGGCTGCAGAGGACTGGACTAGGAGCAATGGTCTCAATTTGCAGGAAGGGACATCTAGGTTGGGTCCTAGGAAGAACTTCCTGATCCTGGAGGTGGTTAAGTATTGGAACAGGTTTCCCAGAAAAGCTGTAGAGGCTCTGTCCCTGGGTGTTTTTAATAGCCAGTTAGACAGACATTGGAATGGGATATTTGAGCCAGGGATGACCCTGATGGGTGCGTCCACATGAGCACACATGTGCCTATTGCCCTGCCTCAAACCCCGCCTCAAACCCCTTTGAGGCGGGGCAACAGGCACATGCAGGAACAAAAAAATGGTCCCCCCGCTGCTAACTT
>NW_017729024.1:117270906-117283340 GCF_001723915.1 Gavialis gangeticus | reverse complement strand
CCAAATAGGGCCAGGAGGACATGCTTTGACAGTTCAAAGGAGGCCACCACACCCGGAACATCTTCTGGGTGTTAGCTTCCCAGATGGTTGGGCAGGGGGCACAAATGGCAGTAGTGCCCCACAAAGACCAACCCTGCAACCTCAGTCCTCTGGCAGCTGGCCCAGAGGGGCAGATGCCTCTACTGGCTCTGCAGTCCCCATCCAAGTCTGGCAGGTGTGCAGCAGGTCACAGCCAGGCAGCAGCCCCCATTCCCAGACTGCTGCAGTGGGTAGAAGGTACAGGGAACTCTCAGGGCTGCTTCAGCAGTCCGGCTGGGACAAGGGGTGGTGTCCCCAGGTACCAATTGGCTGGGGCCCAGAAGCTCCTGAGAGCTAGTAGTCCTGAGCTACTTGCCAGGGCAGTTTTTTATACTGCTGGGGCCAGGAGAGGGCAGCTTTTTATACTGCTGGGGACAGCACAGGTGCTGGCCCTGGGCTCTAGCTCCCCCTGGCTGAAGATCTGAGAGGAACAAGGCAGGGTTATTGTGCCCCTAGTGGCACAATTTGCCCCACAACAAAGTGCATGTCTGAGCATGTATGCTGAGGCAAAAAGCCCCTGCTCAAATTTGCACCACTTCTATTTGAGATGCTGCAAGCGCACATGCTTGCATGTGTGGACACACCTGATGTGAGCAAATGGTTAAGCTAGATGACCTTCAGGGGTCCATTACAATCTTACTATTCAAGGATTCTATGAAGTAGAGTTAACTGGGGGGGGGGGGGGGGTTTCCATCCAAGATGGAGCAGCATAAGAAATCTAGAAGACTTCACTGTTTTTTTGTCTCTTTTGCAGGGCAGTAACATTTACGTCATGGACACATTCATTATCAAGATGGACACATTCAATAGAAGGCTATGGGGCTGTACTAGCATTCAGGTGCCCTGCCTGGAGAACTACAAGCTTCATGCAAAAGTGGTCTCTTCAATGCTTTCTTGCTCCCTCTGCCTCCAGAGGAACCTGTCAGTAAGCCTGACATACTCACCAAATCAGCTGTTGCTATTCTTCCTTGGCTGGAATGGACATGACTGAATGTATAAAACAATAATGCACCTAGCAGTTGTCTGAACTGGTAATAGCTCTGGTGATATGGTTGTTGCAACATTCATGGGCAGAAACTATGATGTAGTTCAGTGGTTTTCAACCTGTGCTCCACATACCCCTAGGGGTCCACAGACCATGTCCACAAAAGATGACTATTACCACTTCAAAGGGGTCCAGACCACCATTCAAAATTTCCAAAGGGGTCTGCACCTCCATTCAAAATGTTTTAGGGGTCTGAAATTGAATACAGCTTGAAAAACTCCAATGTAGTCAATCAGGTGCCAGTTTTTTTGAGTGGGAGTGCATCCATGAACTTCTATTTGTTACTTTGGTAGAATAAGGAGTTTGTGATGATGCGATCATATTCTGAACAATTGCTCAAAAGAAGAATTCCATTGGAATTGACTTTCCCAACCTCATCCTTTCTGAGTATTCTTCTCCATAGTCCAGAGTCCTGGCTCATTGTAGTACCGAAATCACCAAGAATGATCTTATCTTCTTCAGGAAAAGATGACAGGACTTGATTGACTTCAGAACAGAATTCTTCTTTTGTTTCATCATCTGCATTAAGGGTCAGGGCATATACACTGATGACTACTGTATGTTGTCTTGCTTGTTGATGCTAACTGGACATTGCAGCATCTGAGTAACAGTCTTGCTCTTGACAGCTAAACCAATGCCATGTATCTTTATCTTATTCCTTTTCCCAAAAAAGATGTAGCCACAACTATGCTGTATGAGCGGCACCTCTCCTGCACATTTAGTCTCTGTGGGCATGTCTATACATGCAATTAATGCTATTCAGGTTTACTGCACAGTAATATGCTGCTCAGTAAACCAGCCCTGGGCAGACATCTACACACGCAGAAATTTGAGAGCAGATTTGCTGCTTATGGAACTAGCCTGCTCCAGGCTGCATTCTGCCCTGCTCTGCCCCACAAGCAGAAGCCAGGGGGAGCTGGAGGCTCTGGCCACAGCTGCTTGGGTGCCAGGGGCACTCTTTAAAAGGCAGCCCCATGCAGTACTCCCTGGCCACCTGCTTTTCTGCACCAGGCCTGCAGCATGCTGGCACAGCCCTCTATAACACAGGCTGCAGAGACTGTGCCCAGCGTGCAATGGCTATTCCACCCCTAAGCCCCCCAGCAGCAGTGACCCCACCATGGGCTTCTGTTTGCTAACATGCTCGTCACACTTCAATGCCACAGCAACTGCTGCCTAGCCCAGGTCAGTCTTGATCCTGTTTTCCCCCCTGCGCTGCACAACAACATGGCCGGGATCACTACTCCATCTGTGGCCTCCTGTCTGTGGGATTACACCAAACAGCCCTTGGGCCATTGCATGGACCCTGGTAGGGATGCTGAGGATACGCACATGGATGCCATCATGGGTGCTGTCCATAAGCTTCTGGGACTTCAGCTCCACTGCCTGTGGGCCTGCCCTGCCAGCCAGAACTGGTGACTCCATGTCATTCAGTGCACATGGGACAATGAACCATGGCTGGACTCCTTTAAGATGACCAGGGCCACAGTCGAGGAGCTCCTCAACCAACTGCACCTGCACATGGAGTGGCAGCCCACCACCATGCAGTTCTCCCACAGAGACCCAGCTGACCCTCACCCTCCTCAAGCTGGACACGCCTGCTAGCCTGTGCTACATCAGCCACCTCATTGGGGTGAGCAGACAACTGCTGGGGGGTGACATCCTGGAGGTCTGTGGTGCCCTTCAGGATGTGTTGGGGCACACCATTCTCCAGGCCCACAACTGCCTGGGGAGGTGATGGTGGTGTTCCATGCCCTGGGCTTTTCCCACAGTGTATTGAGGCCCTGGATGGGACCCACATCCCTGTCATCTGCCCACTCTGGGGGACTGCTAGTTGTGTTTCCATTTGGTTGTGCTTCAGGCTATGGTGAGCCACCAGGATGCCTTCACTGATGTCAGTGCTGGCTGAGCTGCCAGCATCCATGATGCTCACATCTTTCAGAATTCTGCCCTACCAGCCCTAGTGGAGAGTGGGCACTTTGTGCCAGGTGTTTTCGCCCTCCAGCTGAAGTGAATGTCCCATCCCTCTTCATCTGGGACCCTGTCTACCTACTCCTGCCATGGCTCATGGAGCCCGACACTGACCAGCTCAATCCATGCCAGGCACATTTCAACAGGTGCCTGGGCTGGACTCGCATGTTGGTGGAGTGCACCTTTGGCCATGTGAAGGGAAGCTGGCACAGCCTCACCCACGGCCAAGGACAAAAGCACTGCAGGCATAAGTTTCTCTACATTTGAGAGGCCCCTGGCTGCCTAGCTCGAGGGAACTGGTTGCTCAATATAGTTCTGCCCTGCCTTCCACCTTCCTCTGTGCTGTGGGGGGGAGCTCTGGGGGGCAGTGGGGGAGCTCAGACAGGCAGGGTGGGGAGATGAGGCAGGGGCAGAGACAGGGAGAGGAGGACCCTCCCCCCATATGGGACCCCTGGCTCCAGGTATGGAGCTCGGGGGCAGGTGGGAAAGCTGGTGTGGGCCTGGGTGGTCATGTTTTTGTCTTCCTCCTTCCCTCCCTCCCTCCCGGCCCCCCTGCCAGTGTGAGGCTTACCAGATGGATGTGGCAGTCATCCCTGACAGCCTGAGTCTGTCTTCATAGGCAGTGATGATATGCAGCTCCTGCCAGGGTCCTTGGGTACAGAGACATGGTGCATGGCTGTCTGGGCAGTAGCCCCCTCTGGGCAGGAATTCACTCTCATCACAGAGGCTGGTGCCGTCTCCAGGCTGTCCTCCTAGGTGAGGCTTCACACCAAGAGCTGGTGTGGCAGCCACTGGCCCAGGCTCCCAGAGCTCCTGAGTGATGCCGGGGGCAGGGAACATGCTGGGACATGCTTCTGGTGCTCTGACAGGCCCTCCCCTGCAAACAAGTCATCATTGCCAGGCCATGGCAGAGGCTTTGGCAGACCATCCATGCTGGAAAACATGGCATGACTCTGTCCAGGGTCCCAGGGAGTGAGGATGTGGTCTAGCTGCTGCATAATGGGCATAGTCCTGCAGGCAGCCCCTGACTGGCAGATATGGTCGGTGATGTGGGCCCACTGGACTTGCAGGGCCCTGACCTTTATTGCAGCATTGCCACACCAACTGCTTGTGCCTGCACTCCTGCATGTGGCCCTCCAGAACCTTATAGATGTGGGTGTTGGAGCGCCTGTCCCAGGCAAACTGACTCTGGACCTTGGTACCTCCCCACAGTGCAATGAGGTCTGCAGTCTCTGCCTGGGACCAGTTGTGGCCCTGGGACATGGTATGTGGTATAAGGGAGAACATCAGCATGGCTCCCTTGATGCCCCTTGAGGGCTCGGGCTAATAGTCCAGGCTACTGGGCCTGCATACATGCCTGCAGCACAAGGGCATGGCACATGGGAGGCAGACTGCTTGTGGAGCTGGCCCATGGGCCACCCACAGGGTCCATGAGGCTGCTCTAACCAGTATGGAGCCACTGCTGTGGGATCTGATGGCCACAAGCAGGCAGCAGATGGTAAAGGCCCCACGGGCATGGCAGACTTTTAAAGGCCAGGGTGAGGCAGGCCAAGAGATGTCCCAGGCCAGGGCTGGAGAAACTCTAAGCCTGTGCCATTGGGGCAAGCCCAAGCGTGACCCCCTGGTAGTGGGGCTGCCCAGGACAAATTTGATGCCAGTCAGCATCTGCACATGTGCTATTGTGCAGTAACAACTGTGCAGTTAATTTAATATCTGAATGGTGGTAAACTAACCGTGCAGTAGACTAATCTACTGCACAGTAAGCACCTGCACTTGTAGACGGTGAGACTTTGCTGTGCAGTAAATTAGTGTAGTGTATGGTAAAGTGTCTTGTGTAGACACACCCAGTAAGTGCAGCAATATCAGTATCAAATTGTCTGAGTTCTTTGGCCATGAGTGCTGTCCTCTGCTTCGGTTGGTCACTGTTAGAGATGTCCATCAGGGTGCAGATATTTCAGTTTGGAAAATTCATTACTCGTGGAAGTAGTTTAACAGTCAGGTGAAATGAGACAGACTTGTTTAGGATACCTTTTGTAGCCCCCTCCCCATGTGGGGTGAGCAGAGTGGATCCTAAATAGGCTTGCTCAGTCATGATTGCAGCTACCAAATTGCACACCTGTCTCAGCTCCAAGGACAAAATGGTCATCATACAATCATCACTTCCATGAAGGTCCATGACTAGGGGCTTCTGGTAATCACCAGCACCTGCCTGTTTGCCATGCATCTATCAGTGCAGGACTTGCTATTGAAAGAAGACTCCTATGTATGTCTTCTTTTAATGTGAGGATGCCATTATGCATCCACAACCATGTGATACTTCACAGGAAAGAAACCTTAATCCAATGGGAAGGGAAACCTAGACAACTGGAGGTATCTGTTCTATTGCAGCCTTCATTGCCCTTTGCAGCCATTGTGACATATTCTTGTGAATTATTCATCAGCCTAGTCTGCCAGTGAGGACATTTATTTCCATTTTTGGACTGTTATTAGTCTGGAAACCTTCCTTTCAACCTTGCCACCAGGAGTACAAAATTCCAGATGGCATTGCTGTTGAGGTCACTGGTAGCATGTAAGCCTCTCCACCATGTAATGGTTATGATCCATTCTCACCCAATCTATTTTTCTTTCCAGATTAGGCTAAAAATATTTTGTGTTGATATTTGTTTCCATTCACAATTTACCACAGGCAAACTTAGGCTACCAACATTGACACCAGATTTTTATCCAGAGATAAAAGCAAGTACATATAAACTGCTACTTCCTTCCTAAATGTGGGTATGTATGAATTGTTCCTTCTTGATAGGTCCTTAGCATGTGGGATTTGTTTTGTGTTGACAAGGTAGTACTAGTACCATCAATAATAAAAGATTCTATCTACCCAATACTCACATACCAAGGCAAGTTATGTAGTCAGTATTTTATAGCAAGTTTTTGAACATCCTACCTTTCTAATGTCTTGTCCAACTAATAAACTTCCTCTACTTCAAAGAGTTTGGTTATAGGAAACTGGGGAAAGGGACCATATGTTTTTATTTCAAAATTATTAAGCCTAAATCTTTCAATAAACATAATACACAAATCCTAGAGAGGGAATGACAAAAGATGGGGCAGGTCATCAGAACTTAAGACAAGCAAGTTGCATTGTATTTCTCTAGTTTTCATCCCTGTTTAATATCACTGAATTATGTTGACAGTACTAATTACGCCCCAATGGCTCAGAACAATTTAAATGAAGAATTTATGTGAAGAAAGTCTCTCCACTAAAAAAGCTCAATAATTAATTACATTATATCAAAAGTAAAAAAAAAAAATGAAGCTTGCACTTTGGGCAGGCCAGCAGCAGCAGATGTTTTTTTGGCAGCTAAAGCAGCATCAAGATTAAGTTATTTAGTATAGCAGCGAAGTCATGCGAGCCTAAAATATCTCATCATCTCCCAGGACATCTCACATTCTGTCTAGTACAACTTCATCATTAGCCCCTTTGCCAAGATGCTGCTTTTCTAGGACAGTCCCCATACAAAATGAAAGAAGAATTGGAGAAGATCAGCACCTATTTCAGGAAGGCACCTAAGTACATGACTAACTTTAAGCAGGTCTTGATGACTTTAACAACAGTAATCAAAGACTTACAAATAACCATGTGCTTAAAACACATACCTTGCGGAAAAAGGAGCTCCAGTCAACAATGCAGCCAGAACTCAATGAAGCTAGGACAATATGTGCCATCTAAGCCAATCTAAGATGTAAGACATTTATACTTATGTACAATATCTAGTTATTACTAGCGTTGCTATCCATGGGTCACATACCAGAAAACAAGTTCTGCATCCAAGCAGCTATTCATCTTTTAGGCACTATAATTTTCTTAAATGCCAAACAAGTACTTTGAGTGACCAGATGGACTGAGTTATTAACTAGGTTGGTTGTCTGATGGAGGGAAGATATAGCCAGCAAATCAGTTGTTCCTTCTTTTTTCTCTCTGTATTGTAGACCTATATGTTTGATATCCTTGCATTTTTCAATGCTTGAACCATCCTGTTGTTTCAGCAGAATTCCTTGGCTTTGCCATCTCAACATCCTCATTTGTAATATGCCTAAATGATGATTTGCACACTGACAAGTTTCCAGAGACAGCATCTGTTAACAAACATTTCAAACATTTTTCCTATTGAATTCTCAATTCATTGAGTACACCTGAGCACTACAGTAGTACACACTACTTACAGTCTAATGGTTACAGTAATTACAGCAACAAAAAAGATGCATTTCAAAAACCAAGCTGATTTAGTATCCTTATGCATTTTTTATCAGTTGTAACGGACAGAAATGGAAGTCACAGACAAGTGCTTTCAGGGCATCCTTGAGAACTACCAGTCTCTGAGGTAGGGGAAGTACACCAGTGTGCAAGGGCAGCAGCAGGCATACAGATAGATAATAAACGCTAGTGCAGTGCACATTCATACTACCAGACCTTCCTTGCTCTTTATCAAATGCTATCTGGACATTTTCTGTGAAATCCAGGTTGTGCCTTTAAACTATAAAACTTCCTTAATCAGCAAAGTACACACCATGACTACAAATCAAATGTCTTGCATTCAAAAAAACCTCATCTAACTTTATTCCAACCATGCAGTTGGTCTAGTTAAAGTTATCATCCCTCCCAAAATCCTTCACACATTTCCTGGACCATTACAGCAACAACATCCCTCTAACAACGTAAAAACTCTTTTCAAGTGCAAAGCTATTTTAGAAAGCTACATTAATTGTGTCCATTAATTTTGGTATCCAATATATGCTCTCTCATTGAGCTCCTCTCTTTTACAACTGAAGATTCATTTTTGTCTTTTTAATCTGCTAATCGTTTTTGCTGTTCTCCTATTTGTCCAAGTTTTTCTTAAAATGTGGTGCACCAAATCATCCACTGCACTCTCCATAAAGCCTCACGAGTGATTACTAGAGTGGAAGACTCACTTCTCATCACCTCCATATAATGGTCCAGTATCCTTTTAGCTTTTTTAGCAATTACATGACACTGTTGATTTACACTAACCTTGCTATCTAATAACAGCTTTTCTGAAGCACTACAGTAATTTTCAATTTTCTTTTTGCACATTTGCTTGTTCTTCCCTAAATGTAATACTTCTTATTGAATTTTGTTCTACTTGGTTTAGAACATTTTTTCCAGTTTAATCCAGGTTGTTCTAATCCTGTCCTCAAAAATGTCCCCAGCTAGGTCCTCCATAAAAATTCCATCCTCTAAGTAAAGGACCATATTGAATAGTTTTGGAGCGAGGATAGATACTTAAGGAACTCCACTTGACCCTTCCTCCCAGTTTGAATTTGAGCTGTATGTGACTGCAGTCTAAGAATTGTCATTTCAAGTATCCTCCTCCTCCTCCACAACACTAGCTCTTTTATCGAAAAAGGAGATATGTCACATCTGTTTCTAGACCAAGAACACACATGTCATACGTGAATACCTCACTTATTTTTGGTAGTAACTATGGGATCTAACATGTTCAAGTGGCACACTTTAACTTCTCATTCTTTTGTTTGCCAACCATAATCCATTCTTTGCATTCAAACTGGCCAAGAATTATAGGCTCTTTGGGCAGAGTCATTCCCCTTGAAATGATAATAAAGCAGTAAATACACACTATGTGAATAATAAATAATGATGTTATTTGAGACCTCAAGAACAACTTGTGTTTTGCCAAGCTATAATCACTATTTAAACTCCTCTCACATGGTGAATGCCATTATGCAGGTAATACAAGGTAGTAAAGAGAAGGCTAATCCCACACCAGACTCCCTTGTAATTGCAATAGCAAACTAGATGTAAGCCCAGAAAAGGGGAGCTGACAGCGAGATTCTATTGCTGGAGAAATTCACTGCAGAGTTAACAATACTGTAAACCTCAAACCTGAAATCAAGCCCAATACTAAAATGGAGATTGCGGGTACATACAGTGAGGTTGACAGTATTCCATGTAGAGACAAATTATCAGATTAGGAAGCATTATGAATGAGACAATGTATTTTTTAAATGGGATGCTATTTTAAAAGTTCAGAGAACTGGATGAATGAGGGGCTGGATTCATTTCAGGATAAAGAATCCCTCACTATTTAAACCCAGCGCATATTCCCTCAGAGATGAAAAGAGCTGAAAGTTGCTATACCCTGTGCATGTCTAAATGCAGTAACACACTTTAGTTAAAGTGCATGAAATCTAGTACCTCCAGGTGTCTATACATGTGCTCTGGGGTGCAGGGGTGAGCGCCTTAATTAGAGCAGCTGCGAGAGCCACTCTAATTAAAGTACCCACAGTGTCTTGTGTATTCAGCATCCTGCAATTGGAAATGGTAGAGGGGGCACTTGAATTAAAGCTTGTTCAATTAGCTTTAGTTAAACCACTCCTGACACCATTTTGAAACACAGGGAAGCTGAATAGATGTGAAACAAAAGCTGTTTGAGTGTGTTAATTAATATGCACCAGCAGACTTGATTAATTGAGTCTGCTCCGAGTGCTAATTAGCATGTGTCAGAGCAGATGTCCAGCACATATATAGCTGCATTGTGAGGTACTAGGAAAATGCACATTAGACTATCTTACTGCTCATTAACTAAAAAGCACAATTTTTAAGTGATGCTTAAAGCTCATTAGCCTATTTTACATTTACTAAATTGCACTTTTCGGGCTTCTATACATGTGCAGAGAGGCTGCTCCGATGCTCTGTAATTACGCCATGTTGGTACAGACTTGGCTAATTAAGTCTGCTGGAGTTTGGTAATTTCTGCACTCCAGCAGATTCCAGTGTCATATGTACCAGTGTCCCTGTGCTGAAAAATGGTGTCAGGGTGCTTTAAAGCTGGTTTGACAAACTTTAGTTCAAAAGTGCCCTGCCACCATTTTTCAGTTCAGGGATGCTGATACACATGACACTCTGGGTGCTTTAATTAGTGTGGCTCTCAGAGCAGCACTAATTAAAGTGCTCACCACCCCCCACCTCTTACAGCCCATCTATAAAAGCCCTTTTTTAGTAATGCTTTAATGCACATTAAAATAGGCTAAGGCGCATTAAAGTGCATGCACAAATGCACCTGGACTCTGAGGCCTGTTTCATGATCTAAGCAAAAATGAATTAATGGCCTTAGCCTGGCTCCTAACTGATGAATTACCACACTACAAACACATACTTTGAGCCTCAGCAGAAAGCCCAAAATCTGGCTAAGATCTTCCTCGCCACTGAAAGAATGTGGTAAAGTACGTTGATGGGTCAAGCATGGAGAATGTTGTATACTTCCATGCTGTGATCAAGGTAATATATAATATCTCACAAAAGGGACTTTTAGTCCTAAAAATCTGCCTGGTGGCTAGAGGAAAATGGACGATGCGTGTTTTATTTTTTAGCTAAAGAATAAACAAACCTTACATGATACAACAATTTGAACTCTTTATGGGCCATGTTTTTCCCATCGGTAAGTCAGAGACTTTTCACTGAAACACTTCTTTCAATGAAAACAAAATTTTTTGAAACACCTCATGAAAGCATTCTTAGGTGAAATCTACATATGTTTTCTTGCTGAATAGCATAACTTATCAAATGAGTGTCCATTTGCCAAATTAGAATGCAGCTGAATGCCTGTGTATTTTAAATGGCTGGCTGAATATAGAGATCATTTGTCAATGTCCTCTACTAAATTGTTAGTGAGACAGAATTGTACACATTATTTGAGACAGAACACAAATAGTTTGAGTTATTCTTCCAGTTATAGTGAGGGGTATATATTCACAAGTTACTGTGTTTCTTGAATCCATTTTTTTTTCTCCTCCAAACATTGCATATGGCATAAATACTGAAACAAAGGTTTCAACATCCATACAATTATATGGCTGAAAGGAGGGATGAATCGATAAATGTCAATAAGTGCTTTGCATTAAGTTAATGCCATAAGGCTCCACTCAAACTTTTGCGGGCAAATTCTGTTTTTATTTATAGCCATAAAGACAGTGGGAATATGCTAGCATGACAGAGCACCATTAGCTTTCTAACTATTTTGTTAAATAGTTAGGTTTACAAAAGGTACTCTGGTACTCTGGAGCTCATCTCATTTAAACCCATTTTATGCTGGTATGACTCCAGTAATGTCATTATTGGAGTTATTCCTCTTCTCCATTGGTGAAAGGAGCTGAGACCTAGGCACACAGTGAGTTAGACCTAATCAAATAAATCATTGTGAATATGTTATCTGACAGATTTAGCTATCCCATGAATTATTCATGAAATAAGATTAGTAGACCAATCTTAAAGTCAATGATTGTCTGTTATTTGTAGTTACTCACCCAATACATTATTATGCACACCAATTTCAGTTTATAGGCTATTCACAAATTGTTCATTTCTGCTATTCGTTATTCCTAATGTGTGACTGGTTGCCTATTTGATATAGTGTTATTACTACTCTATTATTGGCTGATGTAAACTTTAACAACAAGAAATACACTTGTAAGGTATCAAAAGAACCTGAGTAATTTCAATGCCTACCACCCAATGAAAGCCAACAGGACTTATGTCAGTTAAACACTTCTGAAAATTTTAACCATAGCAAATATCCCACTGCCAGTACCAATTGTGGATGAATATTCAGTAATGTTAACATTTATTAAATCTGCTGGAGCCACCAATATTTTCATGAGTAAGCTCCCATTGTCTGAAATTTTTAAACTCTGAATATGAATCATATTCTTTAAATAAACAGTGGGGTAAACTCACCATGTTTATTCACAAATATATTCACAGATCAGTTTTGTTATCATACAAACTTCTCTAAAGTTATTTTTAACAACTATGGAATATTATGCTGCAATGAACAAGGCTTTGGTTGTGGCAGACTATGGACAATTTGCTAAATTGGTTTCCATTGAAGTCTTAATGACCAGGGAAAATCTTAGAACTAAATTCATATTAACAAAAAGCTCTGTTGTGGATGAAGGTTTATGATTAGCCTAATCTAAATTAAAATTCAGAACTCCTTTTCCTGTCAGTACCAATGGTTTTAATTTATTTCTTAGAAGGGATTATGCCAGGTATCAGATAAGATTAAAGTAGACACATTTATTCTCCTCACAAGCATAGCATGATAAAAACATAGGTAAATGTCATCTCCATTACACGATATATTAAGAAAATCTGGTACCGCCCTTTTTTCCATCCATGTGACTTGAAAAAATGAAGGTATGGAGAAATGGACATTTTAGCTGCTCTTAAAAGACAGGGGAGGGACTACTTGGGAACATGCATGTGGGATTCTCCCTTCAAGATTTCGTAAATTGTTCAGATTGT
>NW_017729024.1:117259119-117265906 GCF_001723915.1 Gavialis gangeticus | reverse complement strand
AAGTGTTATGTCTTCATGATCCTGCAGCTATAAATTGATAGCAAGACAATGCTATTTAGAGGTTTGTTTTGGGAATTGGCTTGTGGGTAAAGTAGATATGCATTAGAACAATGGTCCATGGCAACAGCAAGGGTTAAATGATTTGTAAAAGCCTGCTTGTGACAGTTTCTTCAAGGCCCACTGTGTCTGACACAGGCAAGCAGCAAGCGGACACACAGGCTGGGAAATTGAAGATGTGTACCACACTGTTCCATAACATGAGATAAGGGACTCTGCTGCATTGGCCAGGTCACAGTGCCCAGCTGCAGAGTCCTTGGGATTTCTGGTTTTGGGGAAAAGACCATATTAGGAGAAGACCAGTAAAGCCCAAATTAGGATGTGTGCATGTGATGGGTTTGTGAAACAAAGGAATATGCTGACAGGACAGAATATGGGCAGTATGATGACCATAGAGATACCAATCAGCGATACCCAAAGATGAAGAGTCTTCACAGAGGGAAAAAGATACAAATGGAGGAATTTCAGAACGCAAAGGGTCCCTGAGAGGAGAACCTGAGGCCACTATGGAGACAGGGCACACCACCAGCCCATCTCACCCACCCGACTGGGGTAAGGAGGGAATGGGCTTTGGCCTCCAAACTCCAGGATGCTGACATGTGACATTCAAGAGAGAACCTCAGAGTGAAGCTTATATAATGGCAAGATGCATCTTGACTCTGTGAACCCTGGGGCTGGTAGATATAGAACTGCTTGTATTATTCTTATCTGGTATCACTATGCATCAATAAAATTCACCTATTATAGAATGGAGAGGTTGTGGTTGGTCTGAGGGTTTGGGTCTGCCTGGAGTAAGGTATCTGGGTCTAAATCCAGTACCAACATACAAGGCAGTTAAATCTCTCTAATTTGATCCCTGAAAGATGCATGGCTAAAATTGGAGAGATTTTCCTACACTTGTATCACTACAATGTCATACAGTTGTAACAGTTGCATCTTCTCAATGTGCATGGATATCAGACAAGATTGGTATAACTGTTACATCTGTCTGTATCCTGAGTTGCTCTTGCCCATCATAGGTTTGTGATGGGTATGAAGTTGTCTTACCACTATAAACATTGTTAAGAGTCCATTGAAATACATCCGGTAAAGACTCTTTAAACTCTTATAAATTCCTTGATTTTGGAGCAGAAATTAATATCCTATATCAGTGGTTTACAAACTTCCTAAAGCCATGGAATCTGTTCGTATCACTTCTTCCACCACAGAACCTCTAACCTTGGCTTCACAGGCCATTTAAGCTGACGCGGAGCCAGGCAATCTGGCTCAGCGATGGTGGTGCAACACCTCCTGGTCTTCTCCACCATTATCTCCAATCTCTTTATGGAAACCTTGATGAACTAATACAGAAACCCATGGTTCCACAGAACACAGCTTGAGAACCACTGTTCTATATTATTGCAATTGACAATTGGACAGCACTCCTGTGGGGGCCAGTTTGTCACATGGTTAATTATTTGTATTACCTAAACTGACATAAAACAGTGCTCTCCCTACCCCAAAATCATCAAATTTAGCACACACACCCCATCATGAGACATCAAATGGATAATCTGGATTTAACACCTTGTGTGGAACATCCAAGCTAACCATACTGACAGCTGCCAAACTGCCTAAAGAATATGAATAAGAATGAGAGATGTGGGTGGAGATAGAGATCTGTATATGACACTGAGGACAAACAGAATTGCCTATCAAGTACAAATACATGCCAACACTCAAAAAAATATTTAGAGATTATTACAATGAGTCATAAATCCTCGTCACTAACATATAAGTCTCAGAGTTGGGGACCATTTTAAGCAGATTTCATATAATCTACTTCAGGGTTTGGAAATTGGTTCTTTTACAAATTCCAGGTGTGAAAATGAACTCAAGATGCTGGGTTTGGTGGTGGGGGGTGGGTAGGGAGAAAGTGGGAGGTAGGGAGGGAGAGGAGGATTCTTCTTTTATGACTTTGCTTTCCTATTATAAAAAAAAAATGGCATTAATGTAGTAATTACATGTTCCAAGTCACTGGCCCATTAGGTAGATTATTGCCTTTGGGTATTTAAGATACATATAGAAAATTATTTACTTCTGATACAGGGGTGGGCAAAATGCAGCCCGCAGGCCAGATGTGGCCCACTAGACCATTTCATCCGGCCCACAGGACCCTTAAAAAATTTGGAAAATTAATATGTATCTGCCCCTGTCTGCCTGTCATGCAGCCCTCGAAGGCTTGCCAGTAAGTGGCCCTCTGCCCAAAACAATTGCCTGCCCCATGGGTTCTAATTCCATCAATGTTTTTTATGACATTTTAACAATGGGCATGTCTGCACAAGTTTTTACATGCACCTAAACTTAATGTGCATTTGCCTAATGCACAGTAAGGCGATTTAGGTGCACATCCACATGCATACATGCTAAGGTGCATGACTGCGGTGTGTGGATCAGCTTGGGACTAAAATTAGTCCCAAATCAGTCAACATACACAGTGTTAATGCATCTTAGTATATCTACACATGCATTAAGGTGCTTTAGCTATTCATGCCTGGATCTGATACCTACTTTTGCAGGTATCAAACTTAGGTGTGAATAACCTAAAATTGTCATTTTTAAGGCACATTAAGGGTCTATACATGTAGGCCATGACCTTAATGTGCCTTAAAAAGGGCAAATGCACCTTAAATTGGCACATGTAGACACACCCATTGAAACCTAAAGGCTAAACATATGAGGATGGTGATACAAGGGCACTTGTGCTCTTTACTCTCAGGTTATTTGTCAAAAAAACAGGCTAAATCAGACCATTAATTCCCCTAAATCACTACTGGCTGATGGCAAGTGTGCAATACTCTTAAACTAATTCCTACTCAGAAAAAATGCAAATGAAGCAAGCAAAACAAAACATCATAACTGACAAGAGGCCAAGTAATAGAAAGAACCTGGAGGTTAAATGACAGTGTAGCCCAATTATATACATATTAGAAAACAAATACAATTCACTTAGATGCATAATATAATGCTAGCCCCAATTTGTTAGCTGTTGTTTATATTTTAACAAACATTACTTTTTTGAATACTGGTTAAGTGTTTAAACTGGTTAAGTGCATAGCAGCCCCATTATCTACTTTGTAATATGATGCCAGTTAACTACAGTACTCTAGTTAACCGCACAGAAATGGTAAAAAGGAAGAAGCTGTCATAGGGCTGCTACTGAAAGCCTTCAAAAAGATGGGAGCTAGCCAGGATCAAATATTCAAGACTTCTAATAGCCCCTGAAGGACTCTTAGGACATGTCCAGATGAGAATGGGCATTTGTTTTCCTAGGAACAAGTAGCATTGGCACACCTTGTGCTGCTGCTAATTGTCCCTGGGGAATGGCTATGCCACATGCACTGTGGCCAACTCTGCTGCCCCTAGCAGCCTCATGGGAGCCTCTCAGGGCTGCAGCTGTGGTAGAAAGCCTGGCTGGCAGACAGAGCATGGCTCCGGCTGACCAGGCTCCATTTTTGGGTGTCAAAAGCTGCCACCACATGTGCCACCCCATTTTCCGGCGTGGTTTTTTTTTGATCCTGGGACATCCCAGGGTCAAACCCTCTTCCCCACTGTGCTGCAAGGTGGCACCATAGGGAATGCCTGCATGTGCAGTGTGTGGCACTGCAGATGGGTCTGCAGCGCCACATACCACATGTCTGCATTCATCTGGACACAGCCTTAGAGGCCTTGAAAATAAGACACTAATCAGTTTTGACCTTGATAATCCAACACTATTGACAGCACTGGGTGCATACAGGTGTTATACTTAGATAGACCTGAAAGGTACTCAGAGGGGTTATATTGGGCAACAAATGGTGGGCCTGATTTAAATTAATGCACCTCAGAAGGTGAACTAACTTAGATCAGGACCTGGTTAACCTGATCTATCAAATGCTTATACATGTTTGAAGTGCAACCCCTGTGGCTGGGAATGCCCAGCTCCTCACCTGAATCCTGGATGGATGTGTTTTTATTCCCACACTTCCCCTCCTCTCCCAACACTGACTGGGTTATTTTTTGCCCCCTGAATCCTGCCTCCTCCCACTCCCAAGGCAGACAATACCTCACAGTGGGTTACTGAAAGTTAAGGTAGGTTTATTGCTTTTTGGACCAAAGCATGGTCTTGTCTTTTGGAAATTGCGGGAAGGCAGCTGAGCTTGGATTTCACATACACTGGCTGCATCTACACAAGACACTAACTGTGCTGCACAGTCATTTAGTATTTGCATACACAAGTACAAACTGACTGTGCAGTAACCCCAGTTACTGAGCAGTAGCATCGCCAAACAGCTTTTAGATGACGCTGACTGTGCAGTAGCATCATGTCACGCTTTGTGCCACATGATGCTACTGCGCAGTAGTAATGAGCTACTGCACAGTCAGTATCTTGTGCAGCCACTGATTCAGTAACAAGCAAAATTTGGAGACTGTTTAACTTCTTTTCCATTCCACCCCTTTTCCTTCCCTTGTGAATTACTGATCCAGCTGGCTTATCTCACCATTCCTAAACCTAGCTATTGCTGCTAGGCTGTGGTGGATTTGAGGTTTTTGTCCTGTTTGCTGGGTACTGCAGCCCAGCTTTAAAGTGACACTTTCCAGTCTACATAGAGAAAGGGTGACACTACCAATTTACTTGAAAAGAAAATGTCACTTAAAGGTCCAACAACTACAAGAAATGCCAAAAGGAACCTCAGATCTGAGTGTGCAGCATCAACATACTTTCATACTAAATTATTTGTATTAATATAGAAACTATTTCTATATATTTAAAACACGCAGGTAACAGCTGACAAAGTAGTAAGCAATAACACTTTCACAGCTATAAACAAACAATATGTTATCAGTATAGTTTTAATACCTTGGGCCTGTGCATGCTGCAGCAAAACAGTATGGGAGTCACTACCACCATACCTAGACTCCTGGTGGCCCCAGACAAACTTTTAGTATCTTCACGAGAGATAATGATAATAATAATCATTATTTTCACTATTTGGGCGCCCTCTTTCTGTCTGGGCCCCAGTCAGCCGCAGAGTTCCCCCTTGCCTGTGTCCAGCCCTGGGAGTCACAGCTCTAACTCTGAATATTTTGGCTTATGAGACCCTTCACATTCTTGTAGCATAATATAGGGTGCATGTGATGTAGTAGAAATATGGCAATTCATCTGCACGTAATACTATTCCCAGTGTAAATCTCCCATTACTCCCTTATCTGCACTACCAGTTGTAGTGAAATTGGATGGGGCCCATTGTTTCTGCTTCTCTTTGTGCTAGACAGTAACTCAGGTCTTAGTTCTTATTTAATTTTGAGGCATTTCTTCCTATTTCCTTAACAAATATTTGATCATGTGACAATTTAATAATAAATACCTCACAAGAAAAAAAGGCTGAACTATGAGCCAGGTCCAAATATGGGGAGCACCACTTCAGGCTGATGTGAATTTTGCAGGTGCTCACAGAGACTGTTTTACATGCATATACAAAGAGAGACTTATTTCATGACCCCGTGCAGTGAACATTTTCCCCCTTAGCTTAAAAGTGGCTCTAAAATAAACAAGCCCTGGTGAATAGAGCCCTTGAATGCCATTATCATGTTTGTCAGCAGTTTGTTTTTAATCAACATAAGGAATCAATCGAAGTGGGAAAGTTTGATCAAATCAAATTCTTACTTTTCAAATGGAGTTTTAAAGGGAACTGTGCTGCATTTAGATTCTCCCTTGTCTATCCCTGTCTATACCCCAACACAGTCCCAGTCGGTACCACCCCCTCACTCCAGCATGTTTGTTTTTGTAACCCTGTCTTTGGGACATGACATTTTGTTCCTGTTGTTTGGCTGGCTCCCAGTCTCAGCTTAATTTTTCCATGGCATTTTACTATTTTGCACAAAGTCCAGATTCCTGCTTCTTGCCCAGAAATATACAAAGATCATAATTTTTTTGCTGCCCGTGCCTCAAAATCGAGAGGGAATGAATTGTGTGGAAAGAATTATGCTGGGAAGAATATTTCCCTGTAGAAACAAAACAAAACAAAACAAAACAAAAAACCCCTATGAACTGTAGATATTCTCAGCCTCAATGCATCTTAATTCTCATGTGATATAGGCTAGATCCTCAGCTGTCATCAGTTGGCTTCCCTCTATTGAAGTGAATAGATGATCCTACTTTATGTTAGCCATGGTTTCGCCCTAAAAGAAAAGAGTTGGTTAAGAATTGTTTTCTAGTTGTGATGATGCTGCATTTCAGACTGCTTTGCTGAGGCTTTCACCAAAAGGAGTTGCTGATCTTATACTTAATTGTTCTGAGAAGTTATTCAAAACCCTCTGGATACTTACTGCTGTCCCACCTCTGGCTGTAAGGGAAAGAAAATGGTGTGTAGACATTATGGTTTGGTTGCTGCTTTGTTGTTTGTCTCCATTTAATGAAAGAGTAAACCAGACAAAATCCAGAATAGTTCACTTGGCTTTAAGCAGAACTGATTTA
Organism: Gavialis gangeticus; assembly: GCF_001723915.1. Taxonomy (NCBI): domain Eukaryota; kingdom Metazoa; phylum Chordata; order Crocodylia; family Gavialidae; genus Gavialis; species Gavialis gangeticus. The sequence continues at coordinate 117,259,353 of NW_017729024.1, read as the reverse complement.
CTTGCATTGTTCACAAAGGAAAAACCCTGTTAGTACTTAAATAATACAGGTAGATGGAGGAAAGGCATTAATAGAAAGGTTACTAACTTGACTTTTCTGAAAGCCATCTCCAAACAGGCATGTGCAATTGAGATAAGGATTTTAAACTATTGAGAGAACCAAGAAATAAATAATACAGAAAAACTTTTTATTACTTCATAGTTTAGTTTCATAGTTTCATAGTTTCTAGGGTCG
>NW_017729024.1:117254662-117259108 GCF_001723915.1 Gavialis gangeticus | reverse complement strand
CTAGGCTGGGCTGTACTTGTGGGTGTTGCTTGGTTTGGCTGTCCAATGCTTCCTCCGCCTTTGTCTTCCCCTGCCCCCAATGAGGCTAATTTAAAGCTCGCCAGAGGAGATCCACCAGCCTAGAAGAAAACACACGCTTACCTTTAGGGGAAAGGTGGAGCCCATCCCATCCAAGCATGTCTCTTGTCGTGACGCATGGGTCATTGTCGAGGAAGACAAAGCGTGCCTCAAGACACCATTCCCAATTTGACAAGGTTAATGACATTTTATTATTTGACAGGGTTAATGAAAGGACTCTGAGGTAGTATCCTTTTAAAGTGTCCATAAAGACTCCCATACCAGAATTCTTAATTTATTTCCAGTGAGGATTTCTGTAGCATTGTAACATATGGAGCCAACATACAATGGCTGCTGCAGCTGATTAAACACCAAAGCATTTAATCATTCACAAAGGCTTCTCCTTTCTTGTATACTACAAAGTAATGGAGAATATAGTTGTGCTGGTATAATACATTGTTCAGAAGAATAAGAGAAGAAAAGTGAAGAAGAGAAACAGAGGGCCCAAACCTGCACCTGTTTAAGCCAAAGTGTTCTTTGATTTTGGATTAATGCATCAGGTTGCTGTTATCATTACTGTTTTTGCTCATGGGGAATAGTTAAGATGGGGTATTTGATAGGTATCTTTCTGGGTAGGTTCCTGGCCCAATGCTATTCAAAAGTGTTACTGATGATCAAAAGCAAACATAAATAACTGCTGTTGAGATTTGCAGATGACGCAGATATTTCTTGAGTAGTAAATAATGATGAAGCAAGTCATTATAAATAATGGCGTGGATTGTTTAGCACTCTTGGAACACCACCACGACCTGAAATACAAGGTAGGTATGAGTTGCCAGCATGACATTACATCAAAAAGAATTAATATGGACTTTGGATATAAACTGGGAAATATCAAGTGGGAGTAAGAAATTATATCACCTTTGTATGCAACAGGACAGAATTCACAACGAGGACAACGTGTTTATCTTGTGTTCACAATTTTAAAGTTTATTAGAAAACTGGATAGGGTCCAAAAAAGAGCTACAAGAATGACCCAAGGTCTAGAAAATATGCCTTAAATGAAAGCTAAGTAGTACAATCAATTTGGCTTTAAGTGCAAGTCAAAAGATAACATAGTCTATAAATATATAGACAAATAAATATGTGGTCTATAAATATACAGAGAGGGACATTATCTGAAGAGCTCTTTATTGTGAATCTGGAAGATAAATGCAAAACAGAGGTTAAAAGTTGAATTTGAAAAAAATCAGATTGGAAGTAAGATGCAAGTTTTTAACAGTAAGTGCACTGAACATTGGAACTTATCATAGGATGTACTAGATTCTCTGTAATTTGAAGCTTTTAAATCAATATTGGGTATCATCTTAAAGATACTTTAGTTCAGCCAAAAGTTATTGGCCTTAGTGCAGGAATTACTGAGTGAAATTCAATGGGCCGAGGTATACAAGAGATTGTGCTAGATTGTCATAATAGTCCACTGTGACCTTAGAAATCTATGCATGTATATAACAAGCCTTATCAATCTCTTCTCTGGCTGATGCATATAATGACTTATGCTTGCTATACTTGCAATGAAGTCAAAATTCTGCTCGACTTTAATTATACTAAGGTTTGGCCCACTACTTTTATACACTTTCCCCCCCATTACACTTCTGGAAAATGATGTTTTATCTATACAACTTAGTTCTGCTTTACTCTGCAGCTTTACCCTGCTGTTGGCTGAACCTCAAAAAAGGTCAGAGTTTCAATTAAGATAAGCACCTAGCTGTTTGTTTATTTAAATCTTTGGCTAAACCTCTTGAACCTGCAAAACTGGGAGGGAGAACTACAACAGTGTCTGGTAAATTCTGCTTCCACAAAGACCAAAAGCCTGAGCAGAAAATGGAGTAGTGGTGAGATGCAGAAAAAAAATTTTAAAAACCACGTGTGCTTGAAATGGGACTTCATTGGACTTAAGGGGCATGTCACATCCAGATGAGTGCAGGTGTGCAGTATGTGGTGCTGCAAACCCATCTGTGGGGGTGTGCATTGCACACATGGCACATGCAGACATTCCCTTTGCAGCACAGGGAAGGGTGTGGGGGAGGGGTTTTGACACTGGAAGATCCTGATGTCAGAAGAACCTGCGCCTTAAAAAAGGGGGGCAGTGCAAGTGGCGGCAGCGTGCACTGCTGGAAACCAGAGCCTGGTCAGCTGGAGCCACACTTTGGCCGCGGCCAGGCTCTATGCCGCTGCATTGCCGTGGCTGCAGCCCCCTGGAGGCTCTCAGGACCCCAGGTAAAGCTGCAGAAGTCAGCCCAGGTGTTGGCCCTAGCCTTTCCTAGGGCACTATTAACAAAAAACCGACCTAATCTTAGGTCCTGAATACCTCCAAGCACTCTGAAAAGTAACTTAGGCACCTGAAGTTTATCCATGGCTCATGTTCAGAGTTACTGCTATCTGACTGTCTCTTGCTTAGGTTGTCTGTGAACCCCTAGTTAGGTATCCCCACACCTGTAACCCTGATCCAGCAGGCGCTTTATGACCTTACCTGCTAATGACTGATGGCACTGATTTCAGTACTGTCTAACAATGTCATTGAAAAAGCAGTCAGAGAGGGTGGTGTAGATTTCACCCTTTTGGTCAATAGTCTAGTGGGTGGACCACTCATTCAGTAAGGAGGAAACTTAGGTTCAATTCCATCCTCACCATTACTACTAAATGGGTTGCAGCTTACGGGGGGAATATATATACACACACACACACACACACGCGTGCGTGACCCTCACCATTTGTGGGGGATACGTTCTTGAGATCCCTGTGAATGGCAAAATCTGCAAATAAGGCACTGCATTCATGAACGCAGTACCCCCAGCAGCTGGGGGCAGGGCAGGGCGTGGTTGTGCTGGCAGCACCAGGAGCCCGATGGCAGCAAGCGCGGAGCTCCTGAGGAGCTCCTGCAAGTGTATTTAAGATCAGGTTTTGGCATTTGCAAATATTTGAAACCATGAATGTTCGAACCCATGAATAGTGAGGGTTTCCTGTGTGTGTATATATATATTTCAATATATGAGGAAGAATATGGTTCCTAAAGGGACTAGATGATGAAACAGGGTGTTGTTTCTTGTTTCTCTGGATAGGCTAGGGTAACACCAAGAATCAGTAGCCAATATGTAATATCCGATTTTTTTTTTTTTTTTTTTGTAACTATTATTCACTGGGCTTCATCTCTGATGGTGTAATTTTGATTAATCCTCTTGCTTTAATGCTAGTGCCACCCTTTCTCTAAGGAACATATGGTTTCCACTTCAGTTTTTTTTCTCTAACACATTAACCATAGGGTATTTCTGAAAACGAACACCTTGCCAGGTGCTTCTGCATTTGATTAAACTTGTTGACAGTTCTAGATTCACTGTGCCTGTGATATGTAAACTGTCAGCCAGGAAAAAAAATTAACATACACAAAAAACTACAGACTGCATGTTTGAAGCATGGATGATCATTTTTCCTGGGGTAATAGGCTCCCCTTGGTGAAAGAAATTGCAAATTACTATTAGTTCATATGGCAGAAAATTGCAAATTCAAAGGAAAATAAATATGTTCTTCCATTGCTAGAGCTTACAATTGACTATACGGTAGGAGGGTGTAATACTAATAGGAGGCTATCGACAGAACACAAACGTTAAATTACATAATCAATTTAATGCTCTTGGTCTGTTGACAAAAATCTGTTCACTCTTGTCCCTTGTTTCAAAACCTTCAGTATCTCTTCATGTGTTTGTCTGCATTTTGTTCAAATTTCTTTTTTCATCCAGAAGTGTCCCATGTATGGAACTCTGTAGGAAATGCCTGTTGCAGAAACAGCTGCAAAGATGACAGAATTCTATAGCTATTTTGCCCTTTGAAAGTGGGAGTGACAGTCTTTACAGGTGGCAGAAGAGAGGAACCAGGGGCATTTATATATGTGCTCCCAGAGTGGAGGGCTGCTTTAATTAGAGCTTCTCTGAGAGCCACTCTAATTAAAGCACCTGGAGCATCTCACATACCAGTGCCCCTGTAATTGAACGAACTTTAGATAAAGTGCCCCCACCACCATTTTTAAGCACAGGGATGCTGATACACGAGATGCTGGAGGCTTCTGGAGGATGGTAATTACCACACCCCAGCAGATTTGATTAATCAAGTCTGCTCCAACATGCTGTAATTACAGCATGTCAGAGCAGCCTTGCTGCTTGTGTATAGGCACCCAACAATGCTGACTTATACTGGAGAAGATTGCAATACTCTCTTGCATTGCTATTGAATTGTATCATGTTACAGGTTTACCATAGCACAGTGGTTCTCAGTCTTTTTGGGCTTGAGGGCTCCAGTGCTCCTCACTCCTGACCTGCAGCTCAGTCTCTGCCA
>NW_017729024.1:117236587-117249662 GCF_001723915.1 Gavialis gangeticus | reverse complement strand
ATTTGATTAATCAAGTCTGCTCCAACATGCTGTAATTACAGCATGTCAGAGCAGCCTTGCTGCTTGTGTATAGGCACCCAACAATGCTGACTTATACTGGAGAAGATTGCAATACTCTCTTGCATTGCTATTGAATTGTATCATGTTACAGGTTTACCATAGCACAGTGGTTCTCAGTCTTTTTGGGCTTGAGGGCTCCAGTGCTCCTCACTCCTGACCTGCAGCTCCGTCTCTGCCAGTGCCCCTCATTCCCAACCTACAGCCTCCCACCCTCCCAGCCCTGCCAGTGTCCCTCACTCCCAACTAACAGGCCCTCCCCCCCACCTAGCTCTGCTGGTGCCCCTCACTCCCAACCTGCAGCCCCCTGGCCCTGCTGATGCCCCTCATCCTAACACACACCCCTTGCCCTGCTGCTGTCTCTTACGCTCAACCTGTAGCCACTGGCCATGGCGGTGCCCCTCAATCCTGACCCACAGCAGAAGGGCATGTGGGGTGGGGGAGCATGGCCACTCAGGCTACCAGTGCTGCTGCCCACCCCACCTCCCTTCCAGAGGAGGTGAACATGGCCCACCCCCGTGGTCTGTTACTCCTCCCACTTCTAGCAGCATAGCTGGTTTGGCGGTCCTGGCAGCAGCAGCAATGAGTTTCACTGCCCAACTCCGCCCTTCTGTGATGGGTGCTGCTGGCTGGTCTGGCCAGGCTGCAGTCCCATGACCATGGTGAGCACAGAAATTGTGAGTACAGAAATTGGGAGGGGTTATGTGCCCCCCGCAGCCGCTCCAATACATTGCCTGTGACACCTCCCAACTTACCTGTGGGGAGTTGCAGGAGCTGCTCTCCACCACCACACATGCACATGGTGCCCCCTGCCATATCATCTTCCCCCACCCCAGCCCCAAGCAGCCTCTTGCAGGCTGGAATGCTGCCAGCCTACAACTGGAAATCCACCATTTTTCTCCTTTAAAGGAGAAAATCCACATTTTTCTGTGAACGTGACAGCAGCAGTGGTGGCAAGCTCAGCCCAGCCACAGACCCCCAGTTGAGAACTGCTGCCACATAGCATACCCTACTATCATTGTATTACTGAAAAAAAATCTCTTTCAATGAAGCTTTGACCTCAACAAAATATTCAGCTAATGTGATAAAGACAGCTAATAAAACATGACAGTAACTGATACAGAAAAATCATTTTACAATAGAGAATTACCTTATTTTCTCACCTATAACATGCATCTTTTCTCCAGAAATCAGCTCCCAAAAATTGGGGTGTGTGTATTAAGTGGGGAAGCTCATATTCTTCCCAGGATTCAAACACCCTACTTTGATTTTGGCAGGAGATGTTGCATTATTATTGTATTACACTATGTTCCACTAATCCAACTAATTTTTCTTATGGCAGTTTTCCTGTCTGCTAGCCACTGGTGATCTCTCTCAAATCATAGATCCATCCATGGAGACCAGTCTATAGCAGCAACTAGGGTTTCAGCTTTAGTTAAGTAGGGAAGGAAGGGTGAGTCCACTGAAGATTAGGCTGTCACTACTCTATGCAGCTATAACTCTAGACATTTCTTTCTTCCTTTAATCTCTCTCTCTCTCAACCAGTGTGTATATTGTATTCTGCTGTATGCAAGAAAATATCATTGCAGAATGGGTTAACTTAAAATGCAAGTTTAACACTGCAAATCAATTGGCCAGATTCTCATCTTTGGAATGTATTTAAGATCAGTAGGAGAACAGAAAGAAGCTTTTAATACTGATAATCAAGACAAAAATGAGACAGATTATTTTGTTTGTTTTGTTAAGATTGAAGTATGGGCCAAATTTGCCTTAGCACCTGACTAAACCGATCTCCTGGATGCAGTAGTAGATACTTTTACTTATTCACAGCATTTGATGTGCAAGTATATCATGAAGGCAACCCCTTGCTCCAGACTTTGTACCTTGAGAACATGCTCCTGCAGCCCAAATCTAGTCTCCTATTTTTGTCCAGTGACGTCTTATTAATTTTGCTGTCAGGAAGCGCATTGCAATGGCAGAGGCAGGGCTGCTTTCTAAATCCTCTTTCCTTTAATGAACTGGCAGGTTGAACAGGAACATTTTTTGGTGTGTATGTCAGAGCAGGGGTGGGGAATGGTTGTTTGTTTTTGTTCTTGTTTGTTCTTTAAGAAAAATGAGATGAATTAATTTCTCTTTATTTTTATTTGGTAAATATCCTTATTCTCTGTTTTGCATCACTATAACTCTATCTTGTTCTGAAATCTTTAACTGAACAGATCAATGCTACTATTGCACCCTCACTCCTTCCTTGGAAAGTGCTAGCAACTTTATTGAGAAAAATGTCATAACCGCATAGAAAATATTTTTCTCTCTGGTTTGTACTTCAACTGTGTAATGATGGGAACTGATTTTGCCTATGTTCTTGCCCCACTCTTTATCAACATGCTTATGAGCAATGCTAAAAACACAGCCAGTAAAGAGCAGGATGTTGAAACTCATCTAATGTTCCGTTCTGCTTTATATGTGCCTGTAAGTGTGAAAACATTAGGAAATTTTCTAAGGACTGTATTTCCACATTTAAATGCTTTTTTTCTAGAGCAGTAGTGCACAGCCTCTGGTTTCCAAGAGGAGATATGGTGTGAAAAAGGAAATTTGTATGCAAGTCTGAATTGAATTTAGTCTCTAATGAAGAATGCATGGCTTTCTACAAGAAATGCCTTAGTTCAAGAAGGAGTTATGGCCTGTGCTACAGAGGAAGGCAGACCAGATGATTGCAGTCATCTGTTTTACTCTAAAATTGTGCCCACTATTCCCCACCCCCATCTGTTCCTGGTTCCACTGAGGATAACAGCAACACTCTTATTGTCTTCAATGAAAGCTGAACTTATAGCTCCCTTAGCTGTCATAACTGACACAGAGACTGAAATGCATCTGAAAGAATTTAGATTCAGGGAACTAGTTTTGTCCTGTTTTTGATTATGTAATCTATTAGGAATAACACTTGAGTATGACTTAAGTTCTGCTTTACTAAAATACCTTATCACCCCCTCTTTCATCTTGAATAATTACCATTCATTTAGACATGGTACATACATTTATACCATACTGATTTAAACTATCATGTGAAATACATGTGTATTAGTAGATTAATCCTATTTGTATTTGCATTACTTAACAGATTGTATGTGTACACCCAATTTCTTCTTATTTAAAAATACTACTTATAACTATAGATGGATATAAATAAAAAATGAATCCATTCCAAAACCCCTTTTGCAGAATGTCAGATTGCTGGATGTTTCATTTAGATTGCTGTGTCAGGTGCAAGGCTTGCAAAGCCACATGTTAATAATTAGTTATTTATTAACTAAGCATATGAATGCATTCATGGGTGAAATCTTGGCTCTATTGAAATCACCAGGATCACCCCCATAAACTTTCATAGAGCCAGGATTTCATCCTATCTATGTTATTTATTCTAGCACCTGAAAATCTTACACAAGAATGATTGAGCATCTCAGCTTTTGGATGTCCAACCTGAGATACTAGTGGTCCAAGATCTCCCTCCCCCTCCCATATGGCAGGAGTTTTTAAACAGTTGCCTTTAAGTTTCTGAAGCTAGGCATGAAAATGCCCAAAATATTGCCCTGTGTTCATGGAATACATTTTTGACAATTTCAATAAAGAATTCATCAAGGAAAGGTGTGCTAGGACATATCCTTCCCTATTTGCATGTTGCCTTTTTGTTATCTTCAGGCACAGACACGTGAAACAAGCATGTCTGGACTAATATGCTTTTGGAAAAGTAAAAAAATCCCAGTGGAGCAACAGTTCAGTGCAGCTACTGCTGCTACCGTCTCAACCTCATAGATTATGCCACTTGTAGTCGCTACACATGTGTGGATCCAAGATCAGAGCTTACCCATTGTGAAAAGACATTTTGCACGCATAGAAAAGAGCTTATTTCACAAATGAACAAGCTGTTTGGCTGATTTGAATATCTGAATAATATCCAAAAGAGATTTAATTGAATATTCATTTCACACATCTTTAACTGACTGAGTTATAAATGAATTGATCCCATGAGCAACAGTGGGAATGTATACAGGCATTTAATGAATGAAGTGACAGTTGCTTCCACCAGTATGCTGCATAAAGCAGTAATAGCAAAAGAACAAGGGATTTGGGTTACATCATAGTGGGCATGTCTACACATGCAATTAATGTGAAGCAATAAACTCCAGTGCTTATTGCCCTCAGTCAGTATTGGGGTGGGGGGGTTAGAAGGCTAAAAATGGTTCAGTCAGGGCGCAGGAGCAGAAGTGCAGCCCCAGGACTGGCATGAGCAGCTGGCTTTTCCTAGCTCCAGTGCTCTGCTCTGAACAGATACAGAGGTTCATTAGATCAGGCTAATGTGTTTCTGATTTAACTTAGGTCACCTGAGGAGATAAGGTAAGTTAGATCAGGACAGACATTTTTGCCTGGTCTTACCTCCCTGAATGTCTGTACATATCAGCACTTAGATCAGCCTAACCCTAGTGTAACATCTACATGTACTTTTAGAGAGAAATAGTTTCAGAGAGACATAACCTTTCATAGGTGACAGCCTACTTCATCAGGTGTTATGAAAGCTATGTTATGAATAGTTTCTTATTGTCACTACAATCTAGACAGTTAAAGGGATTCAGGCACCACTGAGATGTTCAAAGCCTGCACTCAAGTACAACCTAAATTGGCATGCAGCCACTCAGATCTCAAGAGCACTGAATGATCTATATCTAGCCAGAGCTAGTTGTTCAAACCTGATCCAGTACCAGCAGGCTTTCCAAGAAGATGCTTGGAAGTTTGTGGGGGAAGGGAAGGGAATACATCCAGGAGATGGGAATGGCTGGGTGGTAGAGGTTCTTCCCCCATAATCAGGGGCCAAGTAGTTTGAACACTCACTGGAATACTGAAATACTCATGTCTGAATGCATCTCCTCCATAATTTAGAACATTAATTGGACCCAGATCTGTCACTATTCAGGAGACAGCCTAAACCATTGTGTTGAGATATCTCTCCTGGCAGTCATTTAACTTTGCATTAAATACTCAAATATTCCTTAGGCCAGTGAGAGATTCTGAAACATAATTACTCTGCAGCTGGTGGTTAGGGAAAGTATCTGAGACACCCGAGTTCAAGTACCTACTCCAGTAAATAGTATGTATTTTACAGCAATCTGTCAGCAACAGGACAGATTGAAAGGCCCATGAAAGACCCATTTTAGAATAGAATATTAGCTCAGAGGTTAGGTCATATTCCTGGGAAGCGAGACACCTGGTTTATGTCTTTATTCTAAGTCATAAAAAGGAAGGAGGTAAGCCTTGTATCCCAAATCTTAGGCAAGTGTTCTAATCACTAAATTGTTATGTATAAGACAGCTGTGATTCTCACCAGGGTGTATAGGTGCAAGAAAGATGACTATGAATTCAGCTCCATGCTGGCTGCTCCTGGCTGCTGAATGGCCAAAGCTGAAGAGGGGAAGGGAGTAGACAGAGAAATGGAGCTCCCTCACTTCTTGGGCCCACACTGGCTCCCTCCAATACCCCAGACCATGCAGGTGGTGGGGAGGCCTGTGAGATGAGGGGGCTCCATTCCCTGCCCCCTCCCCATCAGCTCTGGCCATTCAGCAGCCAGCTGCTCTCTCCTCTTCCTCCTCCATGACAACCCCGGGGGGTGTCCCTGCCCTCCCATGCAAAAAAAACCTGGAGGGAACACAAGTTCCTTAAAGCATTCTGCTTTTGAGTGCCTTAATGTAATACCTGATTTGACCAGGGTTAATTTTTTGTGCAATCGGCCATTTAAAAAGTGCTGTGCAGCTGTGAACATATATTATGACACTGCTGTAGAGTGCCTTCAGGGGCCAAATTGCTCAAAAAATGTCACTTCTGTCTGTGCCCTATGGCTGTGTCCAGATATGCAAGCACGTGCGGTTTGTGGCATATAGGGCAATTTTAAAACATGTCTCATGCTGTAAATTTGCAACATGGGGCCAAAATTTGCTACCAGGAAATCTCAGTAGAAAAAAAAAGTAGTGGGAAAAATGTGGCATGGTGCTCCTGAAGACACAGAGGCTTAGTCCTTCTGGGAGACATTCTGACTGCCAGCCCAAGTATCTCTACTTCTCCATTTGTTTCCCAGGGAGCTCCTCCAACATGCCGGGAACTGGAGTGGGACAATTTGTCCCTCCACAGAGTGCAGGTACAGGGCTGTGGCAAAAAGTAGCAGCACAAATTTGTGCCGCTGCTATTTTTGCCACTGCAAGCACACACGTCTGCACATCTGGACGCGACCTATGATGCTTAAATTATACCTGTGGTGGGCCAGTAGGGGGCGCTCCTGCGTTGAGCCGCCCACCTCCCTGCGCCCGACCACCTTCCAGGCTCCGAATGCCTCCCTAGGGGCGCCTTACTTCCAGCCAACCCCTTCCTGGAGCACACTCGCTAGCCTGGGGGTAACGTTGCTGCCACCACCCCAAGATGGGACTGTCTCTTGGCCCTGTGTCCTTGGGAAACACAGGCCTAAAGTCCAACGGGCACTCGACCCAATACAGGCACTTGGGGTACTTCCCCAAGTCCGGGGGCAAAAAGTAAAGTCTCCCTTAGTCCGCAGACCTAAGGGGTCTCTTAGGCATAATTTAGACCCACCCCTCAATAAGTCTCCCACACCGGTCACAAAGGAGGACTTTATTGATTACAGGGGTAGGGTGAAAATAGGGTACAAGATTGAGCAATATCCTAGAAATCCTGAAGAGCAAACAGTCTGGCTGAGGTAGTTTTTTGATCACGCATCTGAGTTACTGCCAGCTAGATATCTAATCAGATCTTGAGTAGCTTACTCACACACTTCATCCAGAGGCTGGTGAGATCCCCTCTAGAGTCCAGCAGTTCCTTGTTCATGAGTTTTGGGGAAGAGAGCCAGTTTCAGATGGTAAAGCTCCTTTGAGTCCCCTGCATGGCTGCTGCCTCATGGCAGAAGAGACCTCCTCCTCTGCAGTCCTAACTCATATAGCCCCTGTGACCTCATTCACCTGGTCCAGTGGAGGCCAGCTCCGGTTGGCTGTCAGCCAACCAGTTTGAAATACATCACCAGTTGCCGGGCAGATTCCAACCCACCAGGTAGATGCCCCTCACCCAGGTAGCTGATGCCAGTCACGTAGGCAGAGGGAGCAGGTTTCCCCCCTCCCTCAGGAATGCAGCCAGCTCAAGTTACCTAAAGAGACAGGCTGAGGGTGTGGTCTCTTCTGCTGGGCCCACCCTAATCAAATGGTCACAGCACAGAGATTTAATCACATTGTCACAGGGCAGAGATTTTGGGGAGAAACCAAGGTGGCTTTCTGCCACAATACCCTTGTTGACATATCCTGTCAGGTAGCTAAGGCACTACTATGCTGAGCAAAACTCACTAGTGAAGATGCTGGGTCCCTAAAAAAGCCCACAATCCTGAATTCCCTGTGTGGATTGAGACCCTGTCGCACTGAGGCTGAGGGGCACAACTGTAGCTCTACAGTACATTAAGCTAGCAAAATCTGCAGGCCTTGCTGTCACTTGACTTACAGATGCCTTGAAATTGAACTATTTTCTACTGGAATGTTACCATGATTTGAAGAACAATATCAAGGAAGAATTTAAAAGCCATCTCTGTCGCTATCTTGTCTCTCTTGAAATTCTGCATTTTGCTGTGATTAGGAAGGCTACCTATTACCTAAGTACACTTTGCCCATTTTTACCCTCTCCTCCAAGATTAACCCCTCAGTAATTGGTATTCCTTTGCATTTTTACTGAGAATGTTCAGCAGCTGGCAACAAGAGACTATGTGGAAGGATGATCTATGCTGAAGGAACGACGTTATAATACAGGCATCTCACGTAACACCCCTCTTTGCTTATTAGAATCAGCCAGTAAGTCCTTTTATTCTTCTCACTGACACCATGGAAGCAACTATGCTAGGCAGGGTTTTTTTAGCAGGTACTAAGCAGAAGGAGCAAGCACATTAAAAACATTAGCATTTCATGCACTAAATTAAGACTGCACTACAAATGCCACACCTACAAAATCTGCAAAACACCAGATCCTTGTTGCTCTGGGAGCTTATTTGTCAGAAGCATTCAGCGGTGAAAGAGCACAATGCAGATGCTTTAATTAGGCAATGTAAGACTTCAGCTTGCATTAGTCTTGATTTTAGCCTCTGGACATGACTTCAACTCAGGCAAATGCAAAAAAACCTATGGGTCTACAACCAAGGTAAAACATGCACCTCTAAGGAAATTACAATCAATTTTACCTTTCAGTTATGCAGGAACAAGGCTGGGCAGTGACCAAGAAGCTTCTGAGCAAACTACAGCTAAAATATCAATTTTCCTTCCACTCAAATTGCCTATCAAAGCATGAACAGAGATACGGAAGATAGTGAAAGGACTGAAACATACCCCCACCCACAGATAAGGTGGGAGATGTTTTTTCAATCCTAAAATCCCACTTCAGTTAGAAAATAATTGTAATGAGCAACTGTGGCAAAAAGGAAGTGAAACTTCTGGTTAGATGACAGGTTGAAAATTAGGTAAGCTGCCTCCAGACCTCTTTACTAAGGGTACAAGACTATTTGTGTAGGGCTTACTGAATTCTAACATTGGTTTACAAGGAGAGACACCACTAACTACATCCTTAGTTAAGAGTTTTACTTCCATTTATAAGCTTAATTCAACTGTTCTACTAGTCAGGCTGAACCCAAACCAACCCACCCAAAAGTCTACATTCAAAGCCTTAAGCAAATACAGAAGATTTTTGGAAAGAGGAAATTGAGTAAGGCATTGGTAAGATAAGAAGAGGCAATCATAAAGAAATCATACTTTGTGAAAGTCATCTTTTTTGAGACAGAGGGGGCAGAAAGGTCACAGTTAAAAATACTGCAGCCAGAAATGCTACATTCATATATCAACTATCCAGGTAGAAAGTTGCAATGATGTGTGATGTGCTAATGGTAGAAGTCCAAGGCCAGGTACAGAAGTTACACTTACTGCATGATAGGCATGCAGAAAGCGCTCTACAGCTGTAATGAACAGACTGTTAGGGCCCAGAGCATGCAGTAAAAATGGTGGATCCCACTCTAGGTGGGTATCAGACTTCAGGGCAGTAGATCAAAACATCTGTACTACAACCCATTGCAACACACGGTAGGTTGCATTACTCCAACATCCCATGGAGCATTGTGGCAGCCTGTTCACCCCACCCCCCTTGCGGGGTGGCAGTCTAGCCAAGGCCAGAGCTTGTCTTATTTGCCTGAGCATCCCTGGGCTGTCACTGACAAGAGTCAGCAAAGCCCCTGTTTCTAACACCTTCCTATACTCCTTGTTCCCTCTGGTTAGCTATAAGCCACTGGCTGGTATTGAAAATATTTATTTTTAATAATTTTTAAAATTTAAAAATAATAATGCCTAGTATTAATTTTAAAATATTAATAATATCTGATATTATCACTCTGTATGCAGATTTCATCTACCCCATCTGGGCATTTGTAAAAATTACAGCTTTTGATTAAGTGCTGTGTTGATTGTGGACAACAAGATGGTCATCTTATACAGTGCTGTTTTAAAGTGTTCATATCCAAATCTTGGTCAGTTAAGATTGACCCACACCTCCCTGTCACTGCCCAGGAGTGCAGGGAATACATCTGTGTATCTGCAAGTTGTGCAGCCTGTTATGAGTCTCTGCACAGCTAAGTACAGTGTCAAACTCCTTGGTGTGACAACTTTTGTCCCATACAGGAGCACAGTAATCTGCTGGGGCCTATACCATTGCAAGTGCAGCGGTTCCGAGCATTTTAAAGTTAGCACACCATGTCACGCTAGATAAACATCTTAAAGCAGCTACTCATCCGGAGACATTACTTCTGACCTTCTGAATGTGACGTTTATAGGTGAGGGAATGGTCTAATGTGATTCCTTGGTAGCCTGGGATATGCTCATAGGGAAGGATGTGGTTGCCTACTCTGATATTCAGCGTGCTCTAGGCTTGACAATTGTTCATGTAGAAGACTGATGATACTGATTTATTGATGTTCCTCACTGATCTCATGCCTTTCAAACTCCCCTGCCTTCCCCCAAACCCTGCACCACTGACCTAGAATGAGGGTATGAAACCAGGTTTTCAGTTTCCCCTACTGTTGTTGGGGGTTTATCAGTCTGCAGTACATAGGGTGGGGCCATAAATCTGGGTAATTGTCAATAGATCGCTCCAGCCCTCAAGGTTGCTTTTCTCCCCTGAGGGAGGCCCAAATTGGAGGTACCAAATTTAACAAGCTTTAGAAAAGTTGTTTAACCAGATCCACCTGACACAAACTCCAACCAAAACAGACCCCAATATACACTGAAAGCTCTTTTTGAGCCCCACAGCTAAGGAGTAACCAAAAGACAAATCTGTGCATCTCTACTGGTAATCCACCAGGTGCTGTTTGGCCAAGCAGCTATGAATGAGCACTGCTACCAGCAAAGCCCCCCTCCCTCCCGCTCTCGTCTCCCACAGAACCAGAGAAGGCTTATGCCTCTGGGGCTTCATGCTTGGGTTTCCCAGGCCTACTGGCTCCCACAGCAGAGAGATGGCACCCAGGTGTCTGGGCTTTCCCAGCTGGGAGGCAGAGAGCTGGTGTTCTGCGCTGTGGTCAGTACTGGGTTGTGAGTGGCTATGTGGGTTCTGGCCCCAGGTGAAGGTAAGGTTAGTCAGTTCTCAAGTGGTTTTAGAGCATTTGCCTAGGACAGAGGTTTTCAACCTGTGGTCCGTGGACCCCCAGGGGTCTGCAGGCTGTGTCTAAGGTGTCCATGAAAGATGACTATGATCAATCAAAAATATGTGAAGACCCTCACTTACAATTTAAAGGGGTCCGCATCTCCATTTGAAAATGTTTAGGAGTCCACAAATAAAAAAATCCAATATTCAATGATCTAAACAAACCTTCATTTGTGCCCTAACTACTGGACAATTGATTATGTTAGGGCAGTAGACATCCTCCCTAACCTCTGTTCCCATCTTTTTTATGCATGCTTATAGGTGCCTACAGAATTAGGTGGCAGCTGAGTGGTGAGCTTGAGGATATCAGTAGTGACTAAATGGTGGATTTAAGTGCCTTCACAACTTTGGGGGGGGAGGGGCGTCTAGGCCTTAAAATACTCCGCATAAGATATAGATAATTCTCCCCCTCCTCCCTACCTCAGGTGGGTGAGACAAGAATAAAACTCATTAACACCGGTGATAAGTGAAGGTTAAACAATACTTAAACAGGCATTTTATAGATCTCTGTAATACTGAATATTGAACCAGTGTACATCTTACAAAATTCTCAAAGCCTGATGTATATTTTATATGGTCTGCGTAACTCTGGTGAATGAGACAAACTTGATAAAAGCTGCCTAAAGCAGAGACAGGATTTTTTAATTCCACATAACCCAATGGAGACATTATAAAGTCAACATAAAGTCAACATAAACTGGTGTAGCCATTGCAAACTTAGAATAGTGTCATTGCATAACTTAGCAACTGCACATAACCCCAACACCTTAGGCAAATGTTATAACATCCATTTGTCCCCATGTGTACTTTGAAAACTGATTTTTTTTTAAGCTCTTACTAGTGTTTTTCTGAAGGCTGCATGCTTTTTGAGATGACCATTTTTGTATTCAAGGCAGACAGGAAATAGGAGCAGGAGGGAATCACACAAAATTAACTATGTTTACATTATCTCCCTGCTAAACCCAGTGGTACTGATGAGAAATAAATCTTGCTTGCTCTGCACGCACCCAAGCCCAGCAGTCAGGTTATGTAGACAGCTGAGAGGTTCTGAGCATATACCTTTAGAGTGGATGCCCTATGTATCCAGCTGGGTGCTCAGCACTAAATCTAAACTGTCCATGTTGCTTAATCATCAGGCTTACATACTAGGGCTGAGTGGGTGTGTCTACATATGCACTTTGATGTGCAGTAGACTATTTTACTGCTCATTAAAGCATCATGTAAAAAAAATGGCATTACACTAATGTGCAGTAAAATAGTCTACTGTGCATTATCACTAAAAAAGCATGCAAATGCACTACTGTGTATTAGCACAGCCTGATGTGCATTTAGTACCTTACATTGGAGGTACCAGATTTAACAAGCTTTAGAAAAGGCGCATTAATGTATGTGTAGATGTACCCAGTAAGTAGCACTCATTTCTTGGTGGTGGTCCCAGGATCAGCAGTGAGACTGTATAGATATGGCGATCAAATACATACCTGGTCTGAGAGGTTGTTCTAACATGTGAACAGGGAAGAACAACAAGTGGGGAGAGGGAATTGAAGCCTATGGAGAGCTAAATTTATCCTTGCTCACTCTGCATCTCAACTTAGACTTCAGTGGTATGTTGCTGAAATGTTTGAAATAATCTACAGAAATTTATGGGCAAAAATCTTTGAAACTATCCATAATTTATATCAGGAAAAAATGCTTTCTACTAGAGAAAGAGTGGTTTTACCTCAGTAAATCTATGATTAAGTACATATGAATAAATCCTTTAGACAGTAAATAAGACTGGAAACTTAAAATCAAGATTCAACTTTACTTTAAGAACAAATATTTGAAAGCATGGAAACAAACAATTAAGACTATCACAGCAATCTTAACTCACTCATTTGCATTGCTTTTAGACCAGCCAAATATTTGGAGACAGTCTAATCCTAGAGAACCTCAGAAATATATTTAATCAGTGACTTTTAGATTATAAACACATATTGCTTACATATAATCCTTGAGAGCTGTAACACTTTTCTCACTGGATGCAGACTTCACCATTGGTGTTTATATCACAAAATAACTGGCCTTTTTTGGGATCATGCACAGTTCATAGAACTATATGAATAAAAAAAGTGGAATAGGGACAAGTGAAGGCGACAAATGTCTGGAGGGACATCATTACCATATGTAAACATACTCCTAATCCCTGGTTCTTAATTACAGGACTTTCATAGCAGAGCAGAGTGATAGCAAAAGGCAATATTCATTATTGAGGCAG
>NW_017729024.1:117228726-117231587 GCF_001723915.1 Gavialis gangeticus | reverse complement strand
CTTTTCTCACTGGATGCAGACTTCACCATTGGTGTTTATATCACAAAATAACTGGCCTTTTTTGGGATCATGCACAGTTCATAGAACTATATGAATAAAAAAAGTGGAATAGGGACAAGTGAAGGCGACAAATGTCTGGAGGGACATCATTACCATATGTAAACATACTCCTAATCCCTGGTTCTTAATTACAGGACTTTCATAGCAGAGCAGAGTGATAGCAAAAGGCAATATTCATTACTGAGGCAGTAGTGTAGTAAAGAAACATTCTAATCACCACATCCAATGAGAACATATAAAATGGGTTTTCTAACTTATGGCTGGAAGCTTATCTTCATTCTGAACTTTGCAAATTCATTCATACAAAACCATCTCTTAGCTAACGAGTAATTTGAAAGGGGCCTTATGAAAACCCTTTAACAGCAAGCAAGAAAATATAGTAAAATAGCTTACCATCTAAAAGAGTTGTAGCCAGCAGCATTAATTAATTCATAGATTCATAGATTGTAAGGCCAGAAGGGTCCTCCAAAGATCATCAGGTCCAGCCCCCTGCACTGAGCAGGAAAGATAACTGGGGATCAGGTGAGCCCAGCAAAGTGACTACTAGTCACTTTGGGGTTGTAGTTTTTTTGTCTCCACCAAATTTAAAAGGCTAGCCACACAAGGGATGCTGGGAAATAAGTTCCCATGAGCAGGAGTTAGTAATGCTTAGAAAAATAATATTAGAAGGTGCTTCTGAGTAAAAGGGACTGCTTCTGTGTAGCATGCATCACCACTTAATCAAAGGCAGAAGAAGGTTGTTTGGATGAATTAAATTAGCTTAAAATGGTTGATATTTATATTTCTAAACAGAAGCTTTATTTTAAATTTCTAGGTTAATGTTTGTGTGCTTTACAGAAATAGCAATAGCTGTTGAAAAGTTATTTGTATTCTTGCAGTAACTTATAGATTCTTTCCATTCAAATAAAAGTTTACAATAGTAAAATTACTACAGTCCTGAGAAGCCAGATGCCCTCCTGGCACATTATGCTAAAATACTTGTTGATACTTTGGTAACCTAGGGAAAGCATTCAGTTTCAACACATATAATATTGTGCTGTTTATAATACTCCCTGAATTTTCTACCGAATGTCTGAGAAAGGAACAAAAATTTGAAAATGATCAACCATAGGGATAGGTTTTCAAACTTACTAGTCTCTTATTCTAGTGTTTCCAGGATTTTTACACTGGTTACACATCCTTTTGAAACTTTCACCAGATACAATTCTAATAATTAATTTTTTTTTTTAAAAAAAGCAGAAGCAATTAGGCAATCAGGAGTTTTTTTACTTGTAAGTACCTCTTTCCCTATCTTTCAATGTAAGAGAAGGGAAGAAAGGTTCTGGAATAGCCTGATCAGGGCTTTATTTTATTTTTTTCTGCCTTCACTTCACAACTAGGTTTAAGCTGCAACTTGAAACGTATAAAAAAGAGATTATAGAAGGGGGCTGGACTTGACTTGATGACCCAGGAGGTACCTTCTAGTCTCATGTCTTATGTTTTTAAAATGTGCAATATTTAAGGCAAATATGACAGGCTCTTGCTTCCATGAATCCAGAGGTAATGTGTTTTTTATCAGCAACTTGCCAGAGAGATATAGAGACAGCTGAGAAAGGGACTGTTTAGAAGACTGAAAATGAAAAAAAGGGGATCAAATCAAGCCTAGCCAGAGTCAAAATGACTTTTGTATACTTTTTTTTTTTTAACCAGCGCTGACAAAATGACTTTTTTTCACCAGCCCTAACCTGCCTAGTGGCTTATATAAGATGTGCTCTGTCCAGTTTCTTCTGGCTGACTACTTAGAAGGGGAATTCTGTCTCTAGGGAAACTGCTGGTTTCGCTGGGTCTTGGGTTTCGCCCCCAAGCTTCAAAAGCTACAACCAAAAATGGCACTCTCAGGAGGTCAAGCAAGCACTCAGGCCTAAAAAGACAGTAGACTTGAAATTATATTAAATGACACCTTGGCGCTGGCTATAAACACTCCAACCTCCCCCCCCCAACCCTTCTCCTCTTAAAAAAACTGGTACAATGCTGTGCCTAACCTGCCAGGTTCTCCTTTTATAGTTGGGTACCCATCTGGTAGAGGCATGTCTGAAACTTGCCTGTTGTTTAATTTGTGCTTTGTTCTGAATAAATTGTGCAGTGCTTTGGGGCAGATAGCCAGTCATTGGTGAATCCACTCTTTGCCACTATGAGAACAGTACTTTAGGTGCTAAATCACTCAGACCTGCTGAGGTGATCACAGATTGTATTGTAAGGCCCTCATCTAGATATGGCAGATTTTGAGATTCTGTTCTGGAAAGGGTAATAGTGGGAGGCTTGAGACCACAGTGAAGCAGTCTTGAAGAGGCCACAAGGAGGTTGGAGGTAGAGTTAATTCAGGAACTATGACCCTTTTATGCTAATTTTGCTTTCGTTCAAAAGGGGTTCTGTTCTGTTCTGGAGGTGAGTGTTTCTCTAGGTCTGTTTTCTTATGTGTGGCCTAGAGTTAGGCACTTTGGGCGCTGACAGATAGGCAGATCCCCACTGTAACTCATGGAATGCTTCATGTGTTACAGCGACACCTCCTCCCCCAGATATTTGCTGTTAGATCAGGGAAGAGTGGGGGATCAAGCTCCACTTTGGAGCCAATACAGAAGGAGCTGTGTGTCTGCAGCCTCTCTCCCCTACCCCAGCCCCCAACTCTGGTGCTATCTGCAGGACAGCAAGGGAGGGAGGATGGAAGCTCTGGGCTGGGGTTTGCCCAGCCTGCAATGGAGTGGGGGTGGATGGATTGGAGCCCCCCCAAGGAACCCCCACTCCAGCACAGGTTGGGCAAACCC
>NW_017729024.1:117220389-117223726 GCF_001723915.1 Gavialis gangeticus | reverse complement strand
CCCCAGATATTTGCTGTTAGATCAGGGAAGAGTGGGGGATCAAGCTCCACTTTGGAGCCAATACAGAAGGAGCTGTGTGTCTGCAGCCTCTCTCCCCTACCCCAGCCCAGAGCTCCTTCTCCATCCTTCACCCCCATCCCATTGTGCAGACAGCATGGGGGGGGAGGGGGTTGGGCCATATCAGCCCAGCCCCACCCCAATTATACAGAAGTTAAAGAAGGCACTCTGCTTTGGAGTGCCTTCATCTGAACCTTCATTTAATGAGAGTTAATTTTTAAGCATGATTGGTCACTGTTAAAGCACTCTATAGCTATGAACTTCTGTCAATGCATGGATGCAGTGCGCTTTCAAGGGGCCAATCATGTGACAGATATCACTTCTGTCAGTGCCCTTAAATAGATGTTTAGGAATCTAAACATGCTGACCCCCCACAACTCTCTGTAGCCCTGAAAATCAGTTTACTTTATTCGTATCATTAAATAGGGAGTGATATGACTAACATTAGGAGCTCAGATTTGAATATTTTGGCATGCATGCTTTGAAATATGATACTCTGTTCAATGTGAAGTCAGAAAGCAGTGGACACCTGCTCTTAGATTACTCAATGGAGAGTCAGGGAATGTGCTTCAGTATTGTCTCTGAGCTGTCACATGACTATGAATCACTTATTTTAATATTCTGTGTCTCCCCATCCAGTTTCTACCTCTCTCATCTATTTAGAGTGCAAACCCTTTAAGGCTGCAACTGTCTCTTACTATATGCTTATACACTACTTAACAAAATGAGATGTGAGCTCATTTTGGTTCTGTAGGAGCAGCTGGATTACAAATAATGGCAGCAACAAAACAGTAGAAAACTTAAAAGGGCTAAGTCTGTAACATTCATGTATTTTTGGATTTTTTCCCAATGAAGGAAACCCTACATTTGTACTTTTGTCTTAATGGTTCAGAAACAGGAAGGCATTTTCAGGAAGTTTTAAACTGACTTGAAAGATTTATATTCCAGAACCAATAAGGCTGTTGAATATATAATGCACTGCTTTTATTGGCAAAGAAAGCCTGTTTGCTTGTTCCTGCTATAATAATAAAGACTTTTTTTTCCTTATGTTCTGCTGATAGAAGCAAGCTGAATGCATTTTGGGTTCAAAAACACCCTATTTATAGCCCTGATGCAAAATGATCTCTATTCATTACAATGTCTCATTTGCAGGTTATCATTCTGCACTTCTATGAAAGCTAGTCAGCAGATGTTTTTTACCAGTCCTTACTCACTGCATTAGGAAATACACTGGCTCTTCATATGATAACCATTGTAGGCAGAATCAGGGGGGCAAAAACAGCCTTTGTTGAAAACAAATGAGATTTTGCAATAGGAAAAGCATCCTGCCTTGAATACCAATGTAATATGTATCATTCAAAACCTTTTGTATTTCAAGAAAGAAAAAAATCCATACCAAATGCCATATTATCTAAAACTAACTACAGAATATTAGAATATTCAAGTATTTCTTAATATTTCATGCCTTTAAAAAATCATAAACTGAGGCGTTGTTACTAAGATGATTTTTGGTACTATACAAATCTCCAAATATCAAAGTGTTTAATTTTTCATTCAGACTGACAGTGAAAAAGATATTATTCTATTCTCCATTCTTTAAAACTAATTTTCACAATACGTACTGCAAGTAGCACTGGCTCAACTACAATTTAACACCCAGTTCATTTTTTAAGGCAATGTTACCAATGTGGTTTAATTTTAATGTTGCTATATAAATATCACTTAAGAAACTGAAACTGAAATGTCAACTTACAGAACTAATTTCAAGATTTCTGTGTGTATCAATATTGGTGAGTGGGGCGATACATATACACACTGTGGGGGCTTTGTTATATGGTGGGAAAAAATTAAGCTAACAGCTATAGTTTGGATTCCCAACTGTGGTGGTAAATAAAAAAAAAAAGAACTGTTTTAAGCTTAAAATCCCAACTCTTAATTTTAAATGAAACTGAAGTAAAATATTTAATGCAGCAATAGAGTAAACACTGCCAAAATGTAATTCTGTAAGACTGAACAATGCAGGATGATTGCATTACCAATGCATACATTTTCACGCTTAAGCAACAGAAATGAGGGGTTTTTTTTGTCCTGAATTTCCTTCAGCAGTCATTCAGCAGCTGTTGGATCCCCCAAAATATAAGATCCATCTTTGTGTTGTGCCAGCAACTTACAACACAAGATGGCAGCTTGTGCTTCCAGCCCTTAAAAAGTTCTTGAGTGCTAGATCTTGTCTCGTGTTTGTAGGCCTAGCCAAGGAGAACTTAGCATTTTGTTAAAAGGGATTTCTCTTCCTAATGGCCACTTTCTCTTATTCCCTGTGTTTTAGGTTTGATACACTAAGGATAACAATCCATTTGGACTCTTCACTCATGCTTCCATCTCTTGCTCCATATCCTGTAGATGTTCAACACTTGTAGACATTTGAATGATGAAAAAATGCTGCAGAATCCATTTCATTTTTTCAGCCGTTCCAAAAAGAAAACCTGGGAAGAAGATGCCATGCGCTCAAGCTCTTGTATTGGGCCTTATTTGCCTCCACTGAAGCGTTCTTAGGTCTCTTTTGGTCCTCAACATTTGATTTCCAGTTACTTTCTTTCATGCTTGTTTTTTACTCTGCTGAGTTCTTCTACGCTCTTAAAATTACTTGGCTGAATTTGCAATCCATTGCTACTAATGAATTCCTATTTTTCTTTTCCTAGTCCTATTTTTTTCAGTGAAAATGTTATTTTGTCTGGCATTATAAGATGGCCTAAACATTTTAGTAATATGCACTTTGATGACTTTTTCTCAAGATTCAGAATTATGGCAAAAAGGGACAGCATTTCAAAATATTTATCTCTCATTTACTCAACAAATTAAAGATTTAGCATTTGGCATTTTTTTATTTCAATTTTAACAAAAAAGGGACAACACTTTTACAAAAATTAGTCTCTTTCTTCTTGAAAGACTGGTTACAACATTCTAAAGCTTTGTTTAAACTAGATTTGAGTGATTTTTTTCAGTCACTAGTATATTTTTTACCAGTACTCCTTTAATACTGTACTTAAATATTTATCAGTAATTCACTTTTTAATTTCCCTAAAATAATCAGGGTCCAGTGTGAGGAAAGAAGAAGAAAGTTGGAGAGAAATTAATTTTCTTTCTACAGTACCAGGACACACTGATATTCATTCCAGTCCTGGCAATCCTGCAAAGCATGAAACACACACACACACAAACTGGGAAAAGAGAACTGATTTGATACAGGAAAGATTCAGCTATTAAGGACATTTATCAACTT
>NW_017729024.1:117209369-117215389 GCF_001723915.1 Gavialis gangeticus | reverse complement strand
CCACACAGCCCCCCACCCCTGCCGGTACCCCTCACACACAAACTGGGAAAAGAGAACTGATTTGATACAGGAAAGATTCAGCTATTAAGGACATTTATCAACTTTTTTTTTTTTTTACTGATTTCTACGTTTTGTTTTGTTTTTTTAAGCAAAAACATGCTAGTTGGAAGTGCTCTTTCTAAAACCAGTTTATTTAAATTAAAATAATGGTTCTTACCCAAATCTTGATATTCAGTGTTTGGATAAAGTGTTTCAGTGGCTTTAAAGTAAATTCCAACTGAAAGCACGAGTGTGTTAAGGCCTGATTGAAAGCCAAGTGAAATCAGTAGGAAAAGCTCTTGCTGATTTTAATGGTCTTTGGATCAGACCTTTAAAAGGAGCAAATTCATTTATAGAAAGGTTTGAGGGTATACTTACAAAAGGCGGATTTAGAAGAACTTGCACAGATTTCATCTCAACTTACAGAGCGTTCTTGATGATTTTAGTAATCATCAAGGAGTCAACTGAACTGAAAAGGAGTACAGTTAAGAAAGTGAAGGCTGGATTCTGCCATTAGACTATTGCCACGATTAATTTCTAGTTAATAGGCTAACAGAAGAGAAATTCCTATAAAACTAGTGTTTTACTAATAACTGCAAACCCCACTAGTCTAGTGAGTCCAGTTTTTTTATGCCTCACAATAGTCTTTCTGATACATTATGTTTCTTTGGTAACAAAATAAAAACTCAAGTGATGAAATCTGCCCTTCTTATTGGGGGTGGGGAGGGGAGGATGCCATCTTTTTTAGCTAGGCTTGGGCAGCTGAGTCATACTCCACAGAGCCTGTACCCTTTACCATGTTACCTAAGACTTCAATAAAAATAAGAGCTATTTTCATAGTGTTTTGAGGGCAATCTCAGGGACCCACATTCACACTCAGTGATAGGGGCAAAACACATGGTACAGTGTAGAAATGAATTAAAAACTGTCAGGGATGCAGGCAGGCCAATAAACATGGACTGCTTTTCCTTTAATTCAACCCAGAAACTGAGTTATGACCAAATCCAAAGGAACTGCAAGAACCTGCAGGTTCATGGGAACTGAATAGGTCCTAAAATAAACCAAATGTGTAGTTTTTATAAAGTCAATTTAAGTAGTTCCTTAAACATAAGGGGCAGATCTTCAGGTGTTGTAAACTGTCATAATATTATTGAAGTTGATACAGCCATGGCAATTTATACCAGCTGTGAATCTGACCCACCCCAGCTCAAAATTCTCATTTGAAGCTAACATGTTTGCTAATCTGGAAATGCATTTTCCATTGCATAAGCGCTAGTTAAGAAGATTAATGACTACTTCATAGTTTCAATTAGGCTCCTTTATCACCAAGAAGAAACCAACTGTTTTGATTTCAAAAGCACTGCTTAAGAAAAGACGACCAGGGCTGCATAACACTGACATTTTTATTAGAATTCATTTGTAACAAATGGAACTTGTGTCAGCAAAGAACTGATTTTCATACAGACTTTCTTTCGCCACCAATGTAACGAAGTAAGAAAATAAAAAGCACGCCTTTCATTCTGTAAAACATTTACGCGTACTACTAATTAGAGGTAATTGTATTTTTTTTAACAAGCCATTTTACAAGGTATTTTTAATTTTTTTTTCAGTCTATGCATCCAAAACAAGAGCCAAGAACACAACTTCGATTATCTTTGTAAAGACACTCCAAGCTTGAATGGCAAAGCCACGTAACAGATGGTTATGACGGGACCTGTAGCCTTCTGATATCTGCCGGAGTATCAGGGCACCAAAAAGAAAGAAAAGGAAAAAAGAAAAAGAGAAAAAAAAAGGGGGGAAGGTAGAAAAGGAAAAAAGTAGCTGCATTTTTTGTTGTTGCAAACTTTTTTTTCCTTTTTACATGTTCTGTGTTATTTACATACACACAAGTGGATTTTCATAAGCAGTTTCTTACAGATGGGTTCAAGTAATAACATTATTGGGTGTAGAATCAATAGGGCAGTGCATAGTACAAAGGTATAGAAAGTGCAAATCTCCCTAGAGGGCCCCTCCCTTCCCCCAGCCATCCTCTTGGTTGTCTAACCATGCAAATCATTTTAAAAAAAGAGCTAAAATAAAGTTCTGTACAAATCATTTTTATATATTTTGAGTTTTTTCCCATTGTAACTAATTACAAAATTATACATAACTACACATACATAGGTAAATAATAGCACCGTACGGGTTATGCTGATGAAACCAATTCTAAGCTTGGAAGTTTATGGTAAATGCAGATAAAAATGCTTACTCTTTAAAATAATTATAGGATGACTATACATAAGAATACAGAAAGTGGAATGCACATCAATGATGCTAACAGTTATCTTGAGACAACTCCTGAACAGTGAAATTACTAGAACAGCATCAGTCCTATTTGTCTCTCAGGTTTTTCCCTCACTTCACCATGTTTCTTTCTCTC
This sequence comes from Gavialis gangeticus, assembly GCF_001723915.1. NCBI lineage: Eukaryota > Metazoa > Chordata > Crocodylia > Gavialidae > Gavialis > Gavialis gangeticus. Next base: position 117,212,931 of record NW_017729024.1, on the reverse strand, counting down.
TCTCTCATTCCTAGAATTTGCAAAAACTAACTGGAGAGAAAGCTGAGATCTGTTAACAGCTCTGGTGTGCAACTGTCTTCCCTAGTCTATTCTTCAAAAATGGTACTATTTAATGGTGTGTCTGTTTGACTCCCTATATTTGGCTAAAAGAACACAACTGCACTACGTAATCTGGCACTTTAATAATTCTTCTAAAGATACAAATCAAAAAGAAAACAAAAGAAACATAGTGCACATTCTTCTCTGGTTCTGATGTAAGTTACAGAATCTCATTCTGAGGTAGCCTTCTATAATACTTTTATTATTATATATATATTTATATTTGTTTTGTATTTTTTTATTTTATTTTATTTTTTTACAAAAGTGCTCAAATACAATGCTTGCTAGTGTTTGGTCTTTCATATATATCTTTCTGCTAGTGATGGGAAATGTGGAAGAAAAAAAAAAAATCTGGTAAGTTACACTAACACTGCTGAACTATACCTGGTCATCTTATCTGAAACCTTGGAGAAAGGGTTCCTTTGATATTTGTGCTCTAACACGGTACAAGGCATGACAGAGACCAGGGCTACTGAAAATGACTTCCTATAAAGAATCTCAGACAATATTTTGTGCTGTTTAAAGAATGCTTTCTCCCAAATGAGAAATCTAAAGTCTTTTTATGACGTCCTGAGGACCAAATCTTGCCTTACTCATACAGAAAGTCCCACTGAAAGCAACAGTGTCATTCCAAGGGGATTACTAGCATGGGCTAAAATGAGCGGGCGTTGGCCCCATATTAACAAAAAGATGTATGAGTACTGCTAACAACTACTCCTACTAGTGCAGCCCTACATTTCCTCAATAGTGATACTGTTACCATCAACTCTGAGAGCTAATTTGGAAGGGATCTTAAAGTAGTGGGCTTGGTCTGTTGTTGGAATTACGGAGAATTAAAGAGCCCTGACTACCCAAGAAGTGTTCTGGGCTAGGTTTTATTAGTATCCCATACTTGGTTAAAAACTAGGAATGCGTATTATTCAAAGTTTCTGTACATGTGCTAAAATGATGATACTTTAATTGAAAAGAGTAATCAATATGAATTAACTAAGGTAAATACAGACAAAAGCAAACTTAAAGAAATGTTATCAAAATAGGCATCAAATATAAGGCACTCTAAATGCAAAATAAAAATAAAAATCAGCATCTTCAATTAATGCTGTGTATGCCACAAAATGTTTCTGATTTAACACAGCAATGTGGGCTTGGCTTTGCCCCATTAGTTATAATAAATGTAAATTTCATAGCACATAATATAGACAATATACTATTGAATACACTTCTTACTCTTTTTGATAGCTAGTATATTACAACATTCTCCCCACCTAAAGGGATATGCACTGTCCTTTCCCTCATGCACACCTCTTATATTTAATGATAATTATTGCACTATAGTGTTACAAATATTGAACTTTATTGGAAGCCTTAGCCACATACTGTCTCTACGTGTTTGTGTGTATATGTGTCTGTGCATGTGTGTGTGTGAGAGAGAGTGTATATATGGAAGGGGCGGTAGGAGTGAGGTTCAAATATCACTGATGTGCATTCCTCATTTCCCTTTTAAACAAAAAAGATATGGACTTTGGAAATACAGAGACGTTCAAAACTACTGTATAGCCTGAATGTAGTATGATGGAAAACTTTCCCACCTCTTCAATTTATCCAACTTATGGAAGAACTGATCCATTTCTACGTATTTATGTGTATGTGCATGTATATCTATCTGTCTGTATCTCTAGCTATATAGAAAGATAGATATGGATAGACAATTATACATATACATATAGAAAGAGAGAGAAGTGTGTGTTTGTGTGTGTATGTGTGTGTTTGTGTTAGCAGCAGCTTTATACTTTGCGCCTCCCTGTTGATTCCAAAAGAAACCAAAAAGCCCCACTTTGATTAACTAATTACAATGAATATTTCCTTTAAAAAAAGAAATTAAACAAAACTGTAAAAGTAATATCTAACAAGAATGTGGTACTGTAGATAAATATAGGACTGCACAAAAATGTGCAAATTTTCAAATTATTTAACATTTCTACAGCAAGATATTACAGATAACAGTTCTACAGCTTAAAAAAATCTACAATTCTGAAACAAAAAAATGAACAGTTATGCAACCTTTTCTTTTAATTCACTTCATTGAATGATAAACTCTTGTTAAAAAAAGGAAAAAGTTTACACAGTTAAAAATGAAGCACAGGTCAGCAGTATCTTTACAATACTAAAAAACTAAATCAAGGACTTCCTTTTTAAACATTCCCCCATTATCCCTAGTGTTGTTATGAGCATTATGGTGGGAAGGGGTGATGTTGAAGCAAAGAGTCCATTTTGTGTTAAGAAGCCAGGTACCGGCCTTTTGACAAACATCTTGCACTGAATTGCAGTACCCTCAAAATTCATCTTTGCAACAATCATGCAATCCGGAACAAGATGGTGGTTCTTTGCAATAATTTCCTCTTCCCTTTAATTTCAACCAATGTTGGAATCCTTGAGGTATCTGTAAATGAGATCCTTCAGACGCCTCACCAGTCAGGATTCTTTTATTATGTTTCAGATTAGGTTATTAAACTGTGAATTCTTGGTCCACCTGGAATAGTTTTTGTTTTGTTTCATTTTTGTTTTTAATATTCCCACTAATTGGTCTTTAGCTAGGAGTTAAGAAGTACTTCTCAAGCACACTGTATGGCTCAGAAGAGGCTCTCTGGATCTTAAAGGGCCTGCAGTAAAAATCCAGGATGGGACAGGGGTTTTTACGTTGCATAGTGATCAAAGCTGCCCAGATATTCTAGTGCGGCTCGATAGCAGAACTGATATTGATCCTGTGAGGGGAAAAAGAGAGAAAGGAGAAAAGAATAAAAGCTCTTTTTTCTTTTTAATTGTAACAGAGATGAAAACTCTGTGAATGTACCCCCCACTTCCCCCCACAGAACAGTTTAGCAATTGTCTACTGTTGATATCAACATAACACGCTGGATTGAGATATAATAAACAAAGATAGGCCAAGATGCTCATTTAATGCAGTAACATTCTCCTAAGATGGCACCTGCTTATCTGTGAAGAGGATATACGTTTACTGAGTGTTTGCTGTTGTTCTGAATAAATATAAGAGGATTAGCAGGAAGCATTTTTGTCTTGTCCAAGGGGAGCACACTAAGATTTACCTTTCTATTATTTCATACTGTTTGAAAAATGCTAATAAAATTTTTAAACAATGTCTCACTAGACATGTCTAATATACTGAAAGATCAGATTCAAGGTTTGATTCTGCCTGGCTGGCACATAGTCTGATGCATGTATAAGCACCCGGTTAAAAAAGGCAGAGCAGAAAAACAGACAAATCCAATCTTGAGTTCATGAACAGTGCGTGCTCCTGGTGGCTGGGGGGGCACGGCTGCACTGGCGGTGGCAGGAGTGTGGTGGTGGGAGCACAGTGGCAGTGAGCGGGGAGCTCCTGCAGATGCCACCGGCACTGTTGGTGGGGGGGGGGGGAGGGGGGGGGGGGGCAACCCCCCAAAGGAAC
>NW_017729024.1:117199072-117209169 GCF_001723915.1 Gavialis gangeticus | reverse complement strand
CGGCACTGTTGGGGGGGGGGGGGGGAAGGGGGGAGTCGGCAACCACCCACAGGTACCGCCAGCAGCAGCGGCAGCGGGGATTACTGACCACCCACAGACGCTGCCGGCAGTGTTGGCAGCAGGGTGGTGAGTGGCGACCACCCGCAGGCACCACCAACAGTATTGGTGGTGCCTTTTTGCAGGGGGGGTACCACCATGCTCAGAGGGTGCACGTGCACCTAAATGCACCACCCTGCGCATCACCCCTGCCCGAGTTAATGAGAGCTTTGTTGCAGTTGTTGAGCTACTTCTGGCCAGTAGCAAAGAATAATGCCTAAGAGAGCAAGGTGTGGCTAAGTGTCCTATTCACATGATGTAGACTGCACATTAGCCAAGTCTCTTCAGACATGAGCTCTACATTTTGTCTCCCTACACATCGAAGTAAAAGTGTCACACATGCAGCAATTTATTTTGCACACATATAGTAGTCTTTTATATCGGGATGCAAACATTTTGCACAGATACTCATGTGCTGTGTCCAAGGCTTTGAAGTGAAAAAAAAATAGTTGTTTCTGAAAGCTCTCCATGAGGCTCCATTTTATATCCTTACCGTCTTGCAGCCCTTCAGACTTGGGTCTCATTTTACTTATATTACAATTAAAATGGTTTCAGTGACCGACAGACATCTTAGGAGACACCAACTTTAGTTAATCTAATGTGACATCATCAATAGTGGCTCCATTTTAGAAGATCCTAGAAGACTAGCTTTGATCTTGTAACATACTTAAGCTTATGCTTAACTATTAAGTAAATGAATAAACTTTAGGGGGACCAGCTGTATGGCTTGCTGAAGGGAGGTCTGAATGCTCAGAACATTGTGGGACTGAGCCCTCAATTTCTGTTCCACGAAAACCCGGGTGAAGTTATCACAGAGTGTGAAACATTCCTTCTTTTAGCCTGGGACTGGAGTGTGCATCATCCACAAATGAGCTGAGATGCAATGAAGGAAGCTACATATGTTGCACAGCTCAGCATTGCCCTTGTCACATGGGTTCCTGGAAGCCTGATTTTTCTATATGCTAGATTTATTTCTAGGAACCAATGGGACAGAAAGTAGATATTTTTCATTTTGCTTAATGTACATTCTCTGCAGCAAAAATGGTAATGAAAAATAAATGGAATTTACCCTTCAATTTTCTCACAGTGGGTTACTTGGCTAAGTGATAAGATTTTTAAAATGGTCTAATTTAATTGTATACATAAAATTTAATACACAAGTAAAGTGTGTGTGTGTCTCTATAAAATTGTTTTCCAATGTTAAAAGGCTGTTTTTATGTATGTATAGTTTTTAATGAACAGGTTTCATTTTTTTTTTTTTTTAAGAGGAAAATAACAAAATTTAGGGGAGTAAACATTAAACTTCATAGATGGATTTTAATTGCTAGCATCAGCCAAATAATTGGTATCTAAAAGGCTTTTCATCTCTTCTCTTCTTTTTCCATGGTCTGATCTGCTGGCTATGGCTAGGTCCAAGACACAATTTAGGGCCTTAATCATATTTAAAGGTGGGACTTAATCACATGCTTAAAGTTTGAATGTTCTTTGTGAATTACCATGGTTCTTGAGGAGGAGGCCAAAGAGTTGGTCAACCAGTTCTTCCCAAGACCTCACCCTTATTTGATGGCAGTGCTCTTGTTGCCAGTAAGATTGCTCATTCTAGAGCATCAAAAGAGCAGAATGTTTGACTATATTTTTCCTGTTAAATGACCACATTTATTTTTAAGTGAGGTCTAGAATCATGAAAATCATACAGTTTGAGTTCAAACTGCAGGCTACATTATGTTAATTGATGCATTTGTAGGCATAATTCCCCTCTTTGATTATAACTATAAATATTGTGAAGGCAAAGTGCAAAACGTTTCTAAGGGCCTCATATTAATTAACATACACAACACACACACACACACACACACACACACACAGTAGTCCCCTTAAAATGGACATTTCTTATTTTCTAATGTTTAAAATGGAGAGTAGCATAACTGCTGCTGTAAATTCACTGCATAAGCTGTATACATGGATGCAGAAATCACAAAAGGAAAGTGAATGTTATACAGTTTTTATAACTTCCTGGCTGTGGATGCTCCCACTTCCCACCACTTGCCATTCCTAACATTTTATCCACCCACACAAACACACCCTTTTTGACCCTGCCAATGCATGTGGATATTGTTCTTCTCACCTCTGTCTGTACCATGGCTGGCCGTTGTGTCCTTAACATTTTGACAGTCTGGAAGATATCTACAACACCCTCATATCTCATTCTTTCCAAAACGATACTCAGGGTTATGAATACTCCAGTCCTCCCAACGCCTGCACTGTTGCAATAAAATAAGAATGTTAGCTGACAGTTAAAATGTGGAATGAACTGGCTGACTATTTAGATGTGGATGCAAGGTACCAGATGTGCATGGATCTCCATGGGGGAAAAGGCCTTATAAATACAAGTGGTGAAAACTACAGCATCACATTCACAAAGTGACTGTTTCCTGGCAAACTTAGGACTATAGTAATGTACTTTAAAATGAAATGTGGAGAGTCAGAGAGCATTTAAGTGATACTGTTTGTTGATCAAGAATGTACAGTGGTTGCATGTGGAAGGAGAAAATGAGAGGTTTTGTTGGCCTGCCAATAATTTAACTGGAACTGACAAATGAGAGACAAGCCTAAATGTAGGTTCCCAATCTGTCCTTATCTCAACTTGTTTTTGTTCTCTTTTTATACACATATGGCATGACAGATCATTTCCTGTTCTCAGGGCCCCCCAAATATGCACAAGTCAGCAAGGGACAGAGCACCAGCCTCTGTATTTCTTTGACTTATAGTTTAATACAGAAATTAACATAGGTTTCATGTTAACATATACAATCATATTTAGCATTCACTGAAGGGTGAGATGATCCGAGGGACCTATGTATGGTGTAAGAATACCAAATGATATTGGCTACACTCTCTATATATCTGTATCAAACTGCAAAGAACATTCTGAACATAAGAATTACCATTTACTGGGTTAGTCCATAGGTCCACTTTGCCCAGTATCGTGTGTTATTCAGTGGCAAAGAGTAGATGCTCAAAGGGTGAGTGAACCAGGTATGACCAGGATTTTTTTGACTGTTCCTCTCTCACTTGCTGCCTCCCTCATTTAAGGGATAGGAAGTTCTAATTTAGAGGCTGTGGCCTTAACTCCCATGAGAAATAGCTATTGATGCCCCTTTCCTCCAAGGATTTGTCCAATCCCTTTTCTGAATCTGGATAAAAAGTGAGGCATGCCTGTAGTCTTTACTTTAACCTCCATGATGAGCTAAAAGATACTGGCCTAATAATGGACAGTCATTAATCTTTGACTGTTCATTCAGATAAGAACTGTTTGGACTAAAAGATGGCTTCCACTGAGTACAAACCTTTTTTTTTTGGTTTATAAACTCGTGAGTGTAATAATTAAGCAAACAATCACTTTGAGAGGGCTTTGATAGCTTGATGGACTGATCTGGAGTCACCTGATAAATGTGGTTACAGTTTACGATGGAAACTGTCTCACATCGGCCATTTTAGAAGATGTTTGGACAGGATAACAGACAAATACTGAATGCAGGAGAGGAAGAATGCTGGATACCCTACCAGACTCAGACCTAAGCTGAAAGATGTGTGTATTAATTAGCTAAATGTAAAGTAACTTGGAACCTTTGTAAAAACTATGAGTTATCTATTACACATCTAGAAAACGTGAACTGTAATCCATATTATTAATGAGCAGGAACTCTGAGACAGGGCATACTCAATTTATTTGTGTGTCTACAGAGATCATTGTTGGTCCTGGAGATCTAGGGTAGCTGGGCTGTAAGGCCACATTTCTCTGAAGGGGTTAGTGTCCAGCTAGTGTGTCAAGAGGCCAAGGAAAGAGAAAATCCTGCAGTCTACTCAGACTCAGAAAACTTAAAGCACATGACCTTAGCATGGTGGCACTCGCACACAAAAAGTCTGGTAAATATCCAGCAGGAGGAATTGTAACAGTGCTCTGACGAAGAGCAAAAGCAATATAATACCTATTCAAACAGTATCAAAAGTGTACAGTATTCAACAGTGTACAATAATACCTATTCAAACAATCAGTTTAAAAACTAAAATACAAAAGGATGTGGGTTTTTTTTAAAGTGTTTGATGGTTTCCAAACAAGGAATTTTTCAAATCCTTATTATTTTAACTATTCAGAACTCTGTAAACCAGCAAGAGGAAGGAATTAATTCATACTGTTGTGCTCTTAAGAAGCAAGAAAGCATCTGGAGAGTTAGTTAATGAGGAAAACACTGAATAATATGAAAAAATCTCCACACTTTTAGATCCTAATTAAGCAGCAAGTGTAACGCTTGGGTAAGGGTTGAAGAAAACGGATGGATTCGCTTACTCTAGGCTGAAGCTGACAAGCATATTTAAACAGTGTGGTGTCTTTTCATGAAGGGATATTTAGGATTTCTAAAGAGTCATAACAGTGATGTAAGTGTAAGTTCACAATAGCTCCTGCAGTGTTTAAAGATCAGTCTCATTCATTCAGTTTCAAGTCAAGCAGCGATCTCAGTTCTACTATGACAATGTATATAAGAGCTTGCCACAGAGTTCACAGGGCTGTCTGCTTAGTAAATAGTGCAGGGCCTTTGGCAGTATTCCCAAATCCAGATCACTCAGCAGGGATGGGAAGGAAGTTTTCATTAGGCAGATGTAGTGGGGTTTTAACTAGGAAAGGGATTCAGAAAAGTATTATCAGGTAGCAGGAGTAGAGAAAATTGTGCGAGACGGAATTATCAGTAAGGGTGTGTTATGATGCACTACTATGTTGTGAAGGTCTTAGATATATACCAAACAAGATACTAACAATGAAGGCTCTCCTAAAAGCACATGGTCATGTGTGATCTCTAAACCATGTATGCCTAGGTGTGTATATTGTGCTTATATCAAATCTTGCCTTTCAGCAAAAGCCCTTTGCTGACCTAACTGAATTTAATTAATTGCCTGATGAAGTTAGAATGTTTTGAATAATAACACATTGATTTGTTTGTAAAATTCCAAAAAGAACCAGAATCATTCACTTTGTGTTAGGTAGATTGCTGTAAAAGTAAGCAAAGGAAGAAAAAATATAGAAAAGAGAAAATACAAAAAAGAAGGAAGTGGGAAGTTCACGGGTGAGGAATTCCCTTGGTTTCCTCCCTCCAAAGTAAAACTCTTGAAACTAGATAAGAATCTAGTTAATACCCCCCACACCCCTGCCATTTTCATAAGATAGCCATAGATTAGGTTTGATAGCAATGTAGAGATGACCTCTTGTTTCTCCTTGGTCATGGCTGTATCATATAGCTGAGTTTGCAGAGCCTACAGCCATAGCTCAGAAATGTGACCTACTTTAACCCTTACCCAGATGATGTTCAGAATGATTCGTTACGCTAAGTTAGAGGATGGCAAGTTAACTATCTCACTGCTGAGATAGCATACTACAAAAGAGGAGGATGAACACACTGAAACTGATCTGGTTGTCATAACATCATTTGTAGGACTCCTGTGGGCTTCAGCAGTGTAGAATCAAGCCCATTATGAAAATATGCATAATGAACAGCAAGTGGTGTTTCCTACGGTGTCATAAGTGGGCAGGTAGTGAGATATGGGAAGGACTTAGGCTAATTGTTTCACCACCTGAGCCCAAGTAATGAGTGAAAAAATTGCTTACCACGCCTCTAGCACAGAAATCCTTAAAGTTAGTGAGTACAGTACATGTCTTCTCTTGGAGAAACTATGCAAGATGACCTTTCATGTCAAGGGAGTTGGCTGATGTGATTGTAGATCTATAGGCCGTCATCTTTGAAAACTCATGGCTATTAGGAGAGGTCCCATTTGATTGGAAAAAGGCAAACATAGTGCCCATATTTACGAAAGGGAAAAAGGAGGATCCAGGGAACTACAGACCAGTCAGCCTCACCTCAGTCCTTGGAAAAATCATGGAGCAGATCCTCAAGGAATCTATTCCTAAGAACTTGGAGGAGAAAAGAGTGAGTAGGAACAGTCAGCATGGATTCACCAGGGGCAAGTCATGCCTGACCAACATAATTGCCTTCTATGATGAGATGACTGGCTCTGTGGATGTGGCAAGACCAGTGGATGTGGTCTACCTTGATTTTAGCAAGGCTTTTGAAATGGTTTCCCACAACATTTTCCCAGGCAAGCTAAGGAAGTATAGGCTGGATGAAGAGACTGTAAGGTTCATAGAAAACTGGCTGGAGCACCGGGCTCAAAGAGTAGTAATCAATGGCTTGGTGTCTAGTTGGAAGCCAGTATCAAGTGGAGTGCCCCAGGGGTTGGTCCTGGAGCTGGTTTTGTTCAATGTCTTCATCAGTGACCTGGAAGATGGCACAGAGTAGACCCTCAGCAAGTTTGCAGATGACACCAAGCTGTGGGGAGTAGTAGATATGCTGGTGTGTAGGGCTAGGATTTAAACCTAGACAAATTGGAGGACTGGACCAAAAGGAATCTCATGAGGTTCAACAAGGGCAAGTTCAAAGTCATGTACTTAGGATGGAACAATCCCATGCAGCAGTACAGGATGGGCTGACTGGCTGGGGACCAGTTCAGCAGAAAAGGATCTGGGGGTTACAGTGAACAATAAGATGAATATGAGCCAAGCCTTAGCTGTGTCACTGAAGGATAACCCAGCAGGTTAAGGGAAGTAATTATTCCCTGCTATTCAGCACTGGTGAGGTCACATCTGGAGTACTGTGTTCAGCTTTGGGCCCCCTACTACAGAAAGGATGTGGACAAACTAGAAAGAGTCCAGGAGAGGGCAACAAAAGTGGTTTGGGGGCTGGGGATCATTACTTATGAGGAAAGACTGAGGGAACTGGGCTTATTTAGTCTAGAAAAGAGGAGACTGACAGGGGACTTAATAGCAGCCTTCAACTACCTGAAGTGGGGTTCAAAAGAGGATGGAGCTAGACTGTTCTCAGTGGTGACAGATGATAGAACAAGGAGCAATGGTCTCAAGTTGCAGCAAGGGAAATTTAGGTTAGATATCAGAGGCGCTACTTCACTGTCAGGGTGGCTAGGATCTGGAACCAACTTCCAAGTGAAGTGGTGCTGGCTTCTACCTTGGGGGTCTTTAAGACAAGGCTAGATGAACACCTTGCTGGGGTCGTTTGACCCCAGTACTTTTTCCTGCCAAGGCAGGGGGTCAGACTTGATGATCTGCTCAGGTCCCTTCCGACCCTACAAACTATGAAATTATGAATATTAGGAAGAATTTTCTCACTAGGAGGGTAGTAAAACACTGGAACAAGTTACCCAGAGAGGTAGTGGAAATTCCATCCTTGGAGGTTTTCAAAACCCGACTAGACAAGGCCTTGGCTAGGATGGGAATGGCCTTGCCTTGAGCAGGGTGTTGGACTAGATGACCTCCTGAGGTTCCTTCCAACCCTAATTTTCTATGATTCTATGATATGCATCACTGGGCACTATGTTAAATTCCCTGTCTTCTAAAACGTGTTTGAGGGTCTTTTAGAATCAAAGTAAAAGTGGGATAAGCCTTCCTTTAGATAATCCAGTGGATCTACTCACTTAAAATTTCTTGCAGAGGGACTGCAGAGGCCATAAATGCTTTTAACATGTATTGAAGCAGCGGGCAACTGTGCAGTCACAGGTTACACAAGGGCTGCTTCTGAATTGGCTAGGTAAGAAGCTTCTCCTTCAATAGTTCTTAAAAATATATTCCATACTAAGCATCAAGCCTGTTTCTTGGCTTTTACGTGGTGAATAGGGATTTATTCTGCCTGCAAACAAGACCTTGTAACTGCATTAACTTGTCCACCCTCGTTATATAAGCTATACCATTTCATTTCTCAAAAACATAATTTAATGTTGCAAAATGAATGTCTAAAATCCTAATGGAATTTACTGAAAGTGATTTATTAAATAAGAGATTATAGAATTTTTTAGCCATCTGTTAGAGACTTTAGAATACTATAGCCAAAATAAATTGGAATACAATGAAATTTTTAAAAAGCTAGGTTATTCTTATATGCTGATCCTTCATGCTGCTGTTGTCCTCAGCTAACTTTCAAAGGTCTAAAGGACATTTTGAACCTCAGAGAGTAGGCCATACATTCTCAGGTCCCAACTGACCAATGAAAAACATATTTGACTGGAGGCTTCTACTGCACTGAATATCTTGATGTAACAACCATTGTTCCTATGTTACTGTGGAACAATGTCTGTTTTAGAGGTAATAATCACCACCAACATAATGACCTTGCTGCTAATTACAAGTCAAAGCAAAATCAGATACATCACTCTGTGGTAAGGCATTTCCTACTGTGTGCTGAATGCAGCAGTGACCAGGGTTTCTTTACCCTGTGGCAGAGAGAATTTGCATAAGGGAGGTGGGGAGGAATCACCTACTTGTCTGAGAGCACCGTTAGTGTCAGAGTGGGATTTCACTACAGAACAGTTTTTTGCATCTCTCAAGTCTATTTTAACCCTTTGCAGCAGCAAGATGTTGTCCACCCTGGTCCCCTGCTTTGTGTGTGGAAGGTTAGAGTGTTATATCTTGTGGTCGTGTCAGGGCTGACTGTGTAATTTTGCTAATAAGTTAGACAATGGATTTGTGTAGGGGTGGTTGGTCATATTGTATGGTTTGGAGAGGGATGACCCCATGCAGGCAGCTGGATTAGATGATCTCTGGAGATCCCTTCCAGCCCTACTATTCTCTGATTTTGTGAACATCATCAAGATAAAGGGGCTAAAAAGAATCTGCATTGCATTCTTTTATCTATTTCTGACAATTAATTTGCAAAGTTCAATTCACCATTATACTAACTCACTATCTATCTCACTATCTATTTCCAAAGCCAACTACACAGCCCAAAATATACTTCTAATTCAGGAAAAAAGATCAATCTACCACTGAAGGTTTTTTTACTTACCTACAATGAACAGAGATTGGCCCATCCTGACCAAACTGCTCCTTTGTTTTATGTACTTGGCCTATGAAGTCAATAAATCCCTCTCCAGACTTTGGCACTCCTTGTTCTGGCCAGTCAGTGAACTGGAACTGCCGCACTGTTCGGGACTGGCCATCCTTTAATGAAAGACACACATAGTACACCACAAAAGTGTTTTCCAGCAGCCGAAAATCAGTCAGTCAGCAAAGCAGAGCAGCAATCATGAAAAACATAAATTGGGATTGGGGGAAAAATATGTAAAGGGCAAAGAGGGCTAAGATCATATACTTTGAATCACAGTGCTGATGAATTTATGTTTTTCCCTTATTATACCACATTGACATAAGAGTGCAATTTGATTAACCATGACACTGCTCAAATTACTCTCCGCATTAGACAGGATCATTGCCTGACATTTAGATCCTGGCAAAAGAGATGAAGACAAGGATGTTGTGAGCTACTTAAATGGTAGAGATTTTTTTTGGTGCTGGCTTTTATGTAAACTGTTGGATTTATAGTCCATAGGATACTAACTCTCTATCTCTATGAAACAGGGATAGGGTGGCCACCTCATAATGAATCTGCGGGAACTATATAGTGCCCTATAATTACTTCCTTAAAACAAGATTAGCAGATTTATTGTCACTAATGCTACAGATTACTGCAGTATTGTTGCACTTCTGATAAAGCTGCAGTAAGTGCCAAAGCCCAGTGCAGCTCTCTTTTGAATTCAATGACTATTTAATAATTTTGTATGTCCAAATTTTACGTAACACAAGAACAAGAAGTTTGTTTCTTTAAATCCTGAAGTATTGTCCTTGTTTAATTTTGAGCACTGTCAATCTGTGTAAACAGTGACATTTAAAGCAACTGACACAAATTGAGCTACTACAGTTAACCTTCATGCTTTCTGGACACCTCACACTTCCTCAGGCATCTATTTTCCTGCCATGGTAGGAGAAACAGCATATGCCATGACACTGTGCCTTTGAGCAGTAATTGTGGCATTGTACAAGGCTGGATAAAACTAGCACTAGATGTCGTGACTCCAAAATGGTCTTTTACAGAGGGAAATCAATGAAA
>NW_017729024.1:117196001-117199061 GCF_001723915.1 Gavialis gangeticus | reverse complement strand
CAGCAGGGCCGCTGGGATCTCTCCACCAATCAGGGGCAGGGGGGCATGCAATGAAATGAGATTAAAGGAGCCCTTCTGCCGTGATTTTCACGGGTCTTTAGTCATGAGAAGGGATCCTGGGTTTCTCTGATTTAAAAATATCTCCAATCAGTTAAAAAGAGTAACCCCCAATCCACATTTTGCCATGATCAAAATGAAATACCACTGTATACATAAATGCCACCATATTAGTGGTGCTTCATTTAAATCACAGAAAAATGTGGATGCTTTTTTTAACTGAATATTGGGGATTTTTTTTTTAAATCAGAGAAAAAACCAGGATCCGTGGACATAAGTACTTTCATTGTCTGCTTCTATGCTGACATAAATTATAAACATTTGTAAGACCTTTCCACAAAGGGCTTCAGAAAACAACAGCATTTGCTGAGTGAGTAGTATCTAATTTTTAAATTGCCCATCCCAAAAAAACCTCAGGTGGTATAATGATTTTAGGATATGAAAACATATCCACTCAAAAAATGCGGAACCCCTCACTAATCAAAAACTGATGAAAAGCAACCTCTTGGTAATGCCTGTCAGCATCATGGTTTTGACAATACAGAAACTGATGTGCCAAAAGTTTGTCATTCGTGGTGCAACACACCACCTTACCAGGCCTAAGAAAAAGACAAAGCCCACTAAACTGTCAGAATATTTCTTAATGTATACTAATTCAGATTGAAAAGGCTACTGAATTACCTTTGTCTTTGCAGATAGGTCACGTATATTCTAGCTTTTAAAAGCAATGGTTATCCCCCCTATAGCACTCAGTATACTACAACTGCAAACAACTTATTTGGGGTTTGAAGTCAACTGTAATTATTAGAAAATAAAAGAGTTAGAACTCTATGTAGATAGCTCAGTAAAAGTATCTTCTTGAAATGCAACAATAATAAAAAGCCACAAAATGCTGGGGCGTATATAGTATGTAGTATTATAATGATATTGTATCAATCACTCTCACTCTGTGCAGTTCCAGTGATTCCACCTTAATAAGATATAGAAGAAAAAGGAGTCCAGAAACTAATCATCGGAATGATTAGAAAGATGGGAAGATGTCTACATGAAAAAGTGCACAGAGAGGAGACAGATAAAAGAGTCATGACAGTGATGTGCTGTATTTTCTTGCATACCACTTCCTCCTCCCCCCAAATAAGTCTTGCACTGTGTTTTGGGAAAGGCAGAATGAAGAAAGCTAATTCCAGAGATATGGCTGCACAGAGCAAGAACAGAGCCTAATTTTGAACTCACCCTCCCTTTCCTGCTTAACCAAAAGCAGAGCTAAAAAGTCTGAAAAGCTGTAAAATAGGAAAGAGCTCTCTAGCTAGCAAGCAAATAATTGCCAGAAAACAGGTTAGCTTGATTCATAGAACATCAAGACTATTAAAAAGGAGAGACTATCATTAATATCTTTGGAGGGAAGTCATTAATTCAAATGACTTTCTCCATTGCCTGAATAGAAATACCACAGTCACTGCTAGGAAGCCGGGTTTTGGAATGAGCTATTCTGGGCAGCAAAAAAATAAAATAAAAAAAAATCAGCTTCCCCGATTAAGACAAGTGCCCTCCTTTTGAGTGGGTGATTTTCGGGGAAAAGTTGCACTGGTATGCCAGAAAATATGGTATTTTTGGTAATATAATCACTAATATAGAGCAAGTAGTTACATCTGTCCAGCTTCTCCTAACACAAAAACAATGGGATGGTCAATTAAACTGACAGACTCCAAAATGGTCTTTTACAGAGGGAAATCAATGAAATTCTAAATGATTATAGGGATCCCCAAAGCATATTATAGGCTGAAGAGAGGAGAAGTCTTTTATTCCCCACCAAAATATTTAGCCATTGTTGCCTTCACAACTGAAGTATAAAACTAAATAACATGCTCCTTTTTTTTTTTGCTGGTACTTTGACTTTCTCTCTCTCATATGGCAGCAGTATACGGGGAAAACACAGAATTTACATACAGCACACTCATTAACATTTTGTGAAATAACATAGACCTTATTTAACCTCAACATAGCAGCAGCTAGCTCTCCCCCAAAGTAAGCTGTTTTCTCAGTTTAAAGAATGTGTTCTGACCATTTAAAATGAACATGTGTATTCCATAAACTATACTGTGGACTCATTTGGTTTTGATTTTTAGTGGAACAAATTCCAAGAGAACAACATTTAAGATATTTCTTAGAGTTTCCCATCAGTGTTGTTTTCTCAGAAGAAACCTCTCTGCTCTTGTAATGTCCACTACCATTCTTTGCTGTCAAGGCAGGTTGCAGTGTATCCCCCGAGGCCGCTATTCCACAAATTAACTGACAAGGGATTACTTAAGTAGCAGGATGGCTCACATTCCTTGGCACCCAGTTTCTGAAAACAAGAGACCACAAACTTCTGAAGTCAACATTTTGGCAGCACATCTAGGTACTGAGATTAGTTAGTTGCATGATGACTGAACCTCAGGGATCTACTAGACCAAGAAGAGTTTTAAGAAAAATGTGTGCCAATTTAATTCAGCCTAGATAGTGGTTAGAAAGACTAACTTTATTTTGTAAAATATTTATTGATAAATTAAGATAGGTCTCATTAAAACAGTAGTCAGCTTGCTGAAAAGTGGTGTAATTTATTAATCCAACAACACACAAGTCTTGTTATTGTTCATGTTATCTGGTGAATATACACTAAAAGTAAACTCTGATGTTACACTAGCATTAGAGTAGATTGGGATGTGATCTACAGTCTTTTTGTTCTCCTTATACAGCTGGCATTATAAATGGTGCTGTTTGTTTTTAGTGAGATGTTTATCTCTATGGCCTCCTCTAGACGTTACAGGTATTGCGCCATTACCTGGTTAATCGTACAGTTACCTTAAGATCAGCCACACATGCCAAGTATTTATCACATGATAAAAAGCTCCAACCAGCTATAAAGTTTGACCTCAAAAATGTGTACTAGCTTTATACTTGAAGCTTTAATTTGCATGTGTAGCAGGGTCTCCCCTGAGGGTGGATGCTCCATCAGCTGACAGG
>NW_017729024.1:117177030-117191001 GCF_001723915.1 Gavialis gangeticus | reverse complement strand
ATACAGCTGGCATTATAAATGGTGCTGTTTGTTTTTAGTGAGATGTTTATCTCTATGGCCTCCTCTAGACGTTACAGGTATTGCGCCATTACCTGGTTAATCGTACAGTTACCTTAAGATCAGCCACACATGCCAAGTATTTATCACATGATAAAAAGCTCCAACCAGCTATAAAGTTTGACCTCAAAAATGTGTACTAGCTTTATACTTGAAGCTTTAATTTGCATGTGTAGCAGGGTCTCCCCTGAGGGTGGATGCTCCATCAGCTGACAGGGTTCCCAACCACAGGGATGTACCATGCCCAGCATGAAACTTCCAGGCCCAGAAGATTGCAGTAGTTCTGATCCTCAAGACTTGGGGGTCTGTGAAACCCGTGGGCCCACATGTGCAACTAGGACCGAAAGTCCCATCAGTCACGGGGCGCTTGGCACTGGTTGTGCCTGGTCCCTGTGTTGGGAACCCCCTCAGCAAAGGGGGATCCCAGCTGTGGAAGCTTGCATCTTGCTAATGCAGGGGGAATCCTGAATTGCTACACCAGCAATAAGGCACAATTGGATCTAATGCGTGGTCCCAGATTTGAGCCTCCTGCTATACATGTGCAGCATGGCAACATGTACAATTATGTGGATCATGCATTAGATCCAACTGTGCCTTTACCTGAACATGTAAAGGGGGCCTAACACCAAGTTTACAGATATCAAATTTTATTAGAATCTTTATTTTCAAATATTTGTCACAGTTTACACAGACAAGACAAGAAGTGCTCTTTTGAACATACAGACTGCAGTGCTGAGCAAAACAGGTACAGATTGCTTTTAATACCTAACATTTTTGATTGGCTGACCACTTTAATTTTTCTGTTTCCTCTCACAAAGGATATTCAATTGGCTTTTGATGAGGTTACAGAGTACATAATGCTTTTTTTAGACACTACTAATAGGTTGGCCCTGCATGAGACTACTCCAACATGATGACCTTCATAGTTTAGTGAAAAACTGTGTGCAAAAGCAGTCAGAAACTCTAGATTGGGGCAGTTATAGAGGTCACCCAGACTTTACAAAAGTTCACAGTGCAATAGGAAAATAACAGAAAGCTCCGTATCAGATACTGCTGCTGGAATCTACAAAAAAGCAGCACATTCCTCTGGAGATTAATTGGCCAACTTGACTCTACCAGAACACTGAGAGTTATTTTTGAGTAACAAAAGAGTTTGGAAATCAAAGAGGGAAGAATAGTTATAACAAATTTTGGATATGCTAGCAATTTAGCTGAGTAACCTCAATTACTGCTTGGACGAGTTAGGCATACAAGAAGGCAATGAGAACAGTATAGATTTTTTTATTGTGGTCCCACTCTGAAAGGTGCTAAGTGCCTATATCCTCAATGAAGTCATTCTGAGTGACAGACTCTCAGAAGCCTTGGACCAGGCAATTAGCTTGTTTGTTAGTTATTTAACAAAACTGGGACCAACACATTTTGCTTAGGGCAAAATCCGGGACTGAGCAGTTATGCAGTAGGGCTGGTAAGGGGTACTCAGTGCAAATAAAAAGCAACTAATTGTGGTTAGAAGGTTTGCTAATATTAGAACTGGGAAAGACTGAGGTAAATAAGTTATTTGAAAACCTGTCACTGGTTTGCAAACTATTCACACTAGATTGACAATGTGATCATTAATTAGAAACTCTTAGATGAGCACTATGTGAACATATTTCAGCTGAGATAGTTTGAAAAATATCCTCTTTAGTTATTCCTGTGACTCTTTGCTGCTCATTGTGTGATTGGTCAGTTATGTCGCTTAATATCTAGACTAAGAAGGAACAGTAAAAATTTTAATTATTTTGTCAAAATGGTCACCAAGGCCTTATATTTAATCACTTTCTTTCTTGTTTTTTGCTACAATGGCCCTATGCCATTCTCTCCCCACACTGAGTAAAGGAGGGTTGGAAGAGAAATCATATATATGAACCTCCCTGCATTTGATAGTTCGCATAAAATGAAAACCAGATAAGACTATCATTGACTTTTACTTTCACAAAGCCAAATCTCAGCCGCCTTTGCCCAGTCCAAGTATTAATGTTCCCTATGGGTTGGTGAAAAGACTTTATAAGCGAATTCATTTGAATATTTAAATCTGACTACACCAGTAGCTAAAATTTCACAGCAGAAACCTGATAAGAAAAAATCCGATACACTGGGAACTGCTAGTGGCAGGTTGTGCTGTTCTTTGAAAGCATTGCCCCCTGCTCTGCTGATGTAACCAATACTATTGCTGTACTGCTGCCAAAAATGGAATAGGCTAGTGAATTCTCCTGCCATATAGTGTGAAGTGTTAGAAGTCACAGTTTGAAAATTGCCAAAGCTATGCTTATAAAAATGTTTTATATGCAGTTAATCTTACATCAATGCTGAATCTTGGACTCTTGGTCCGGATACAAAATGCAGAATGAAAATTAAGAAACCAGGGGCACAACTATCTACCTCTTCTCCGCAGATGTATTAGAATGCTGAGGAATAAGCTATGCCAAAAATCAAATTATAATGTGCAAAGCTTGTCACGCTTTTTCTTAAGAATGCTATTTACTCTGCAGCTTTCAAATCATACCATATTAACCTTCAAGCTCACACAGCCTAAAGGGATGTGCGGAGCAACAACATATTTACAGCCTTGAGTGAAGAAATTTCCACAAAAGGATCGGAGGAGGGAAGGTGAATGGGAACATGGCCTTCTAATTATCTAATGCTTTTTGCCACAAACACTTATTCAGTACTTTACAAAAGTTGTGCTGGCCAGATGGTTGGTTTGAATTAGAGCCAGTTGCTCTTGCATTAGGAAGTTATAACAATAACTTTCCTTCTCTTTGGTTTCTTTCAGGATTGGTAACAAAGCAGGTTTCTAAGGCTTTGCTAATAAAAAGAAAACAAAAGATACTGGACTACTTTGAAACATTTGACAAACAGAACTATGTTGTGCTCACTTACCCTGGCATCTGTGACCTTGAATTCCCTTAGAATATACTGTGGCATGTTATACTCTGCCATAGGATCCACCACAAAGTACTGATATCTGGCTGAACGCTCTGCAGGCCAGTACTGATGGCATTTTTCCTATATATACAATAAAGAGTTCCATTTCTTGTTAGTCACACACACTACTAGGGATTGCTGTTTTTAAGTAAAGTACATTCAGTGCGTATGGCAGGTTCATTATTGATAGAACAGGAATCACATGTCTTTTTTCTGCCTATAATACATGTATACTGACAAGTCAAAGTGCCAGTGGCTCCAAACTGTCCTGTCAGTGGACTTCAGTATCAATCCTATTTTCTGTTACATTGCTGAAAAAATGATTTGCCCCATCTACTTTCTGACACTTGGGATTTCCATATTAGTTTTTAGGGCAGTCTATGGTCTGGCCTTGACTCCTGCCCAATAAGAATGACTGCCATTAGCCATTCTGTATTTTTTCCCTAACTACTGTATTTCCTTTGTCTATATCTGCCCACCACTTCTACTGTACTTGGCTGCTCCGGGGACAGGGGTGGAGGAGGGGGGATCTCCAGAGCCATTCTTGTCCATTCTGGCCAGGCTTTGTGCTAGAGCCAGGCTTAGCTAGGAGCAGTGGCAGCAGCAGACAGATCCTACCTTCCTGCCTGGTTCCCCTGGTGTTCCCTGACAGTCTGGGAGCAGGTGTGGGAAAAGGGAACCCACCCAGCGCTACTACCATCTCTAGCTGAGCCTGGCAAGAGTGGCTCTGGAGACTTCCCTCTCCCCCTAGCTCCCAATTCAGCTGGGGACAATGGCAGTGGTGGGCAAAGGAAGAGAGGGTGTGGGAGGGAGGAATAAAAGGGAAGGGTAGACTTTACAGTTGAGCACATGGGAGAAGGGAGAGAGGACTGTTGGCTGCTTGAGGGACTGCCTTGGTGTGGGCTGGGGAGATTGGGAGCTACGGTGCCACTACCCCTGCATCCCAGGTCACTGCTCCCACCTCCCCCTCTGACATGCTGGCTCCACCTGTACCCTAAACCACCTAGTTTTTCCAAATGTAGGGCCTGATTCTTACATTATTTTCTTCACATCAGTTATATCCTTGAAGTAATTCTGCTTTTATGGTAAATCAGTTACTGATTTTCATTATACAATGAGGAGCCATAATGTGATTTAACACTGTAAGCAGGCTGCTGAAACTGCAAAGATCAGCATAACAAATACATATCAAATGTTGGGGCACAGTGAAATCTAAAAATGGTGTAAATAAGTCTTTTAACCTCTCCTAAGACAATTTTATTGTTTAACTCTATTACAAATAGTGCACTATCCTGTAAGGTCATAAACACTAGCATCTTATCTGGCTTCTAAATTAAAAATCATCACAGCTCAAGAGAGTGCAGAGTTTTTTACAGCATCTTTGAATTTCAAAGCAAAAGGAAACTTGCTCTGTTTAATTCATGTCACAAGCTGAAGTACTAGCTCTGACTCGACCCTTATTGTAATATATTGATGGCAAGTTTCCATTGCCTAAGAATTACAGCAGTGCTGCCTAGCACGTTTTTGTTTGAAAACAGATAAAGAAGGTAGCAAGCTAATCCCTGAACTTTGCTCTTTGGAGATGCTACAAAAACATGTGAATGAGAAAGTACCGTTTAAAGGATATTAAAATGATACTCACTCGGCCCATTTCTCGTAGTTTAGTAAGCATGACTACAATTGTGGAATTGTGCTCCCAAAGCATTCTCCAGAAATCTTCAGTTGTCTCTGCTAAGGGTCCCTGTGTAGCTATGTAGGCTTTTTGTTGTCTATATGAAAACAAGAAGAAACATTAAGAACAGAGTGATGATACTCAAATACTCTGTTTGTCAACATTATCTTGAGGAAAAGTAAGGGAAAAATATATATTATTAATAGTAAGTGTGTTAAAAACCAATTATGATTATTTAATCAAACAATGGCATTTTTTATTTTTAGAACTTTGAAAAGGAAATTACTTTGTTAATATTATGATGTATGTCTTTATCATTATTATTTAAATTTTAATGCAACTCTAATAGCTCAATTTTGTGTGTCATAAAAAGCACTTAAGAAACACTTAGTTGTGCTGCTTCATTTTGTAGAAACGACTGTCATACAATCTATTAAGTTTATGAATTATAGCACTATGCCATTTCCTTATTAACTCCTTCCACATCCTAATGCCTAGAGCAAAAAATTGAGACACAAAAGAAAAGTTAGAGTAACTGAGAGTCTCACTGCTCTCCTAACAAATGACTATTTTTTTCCTACCAAACCATCAAAATGTGTGTGGGAGCTGAGGCAGAGGGTGTACAGAAGGAGTGATTCTGTTTTGTATCCCTTCCTGCCTTACCAAATAGAAACCTGCTTGTGAGATTAAGCCTCCATGCAGAAATGAGGTTGAAAACAAAAGCCACTCTCTGTAGCATGCTGACCCAGTGGACTGTCACAATTATTTATGTTAAAACTAGTCCAGCCCTCAGTAGTATCCACTTCATGGATTCTGCTTATGAAGCCCCTGGATAAGTGGAATAACAAACCTCATACAGCTCCCAAGAAGCCAAGGGTCAACAAACTTGAGGGGGTAATGGCTGGTGGGGTAGAAGGTCTTGGCATCAACTGAGGGCTCAAAACTCAAATTTCAAGCTGTCTGCTGATGTAGGGAGTTATAGACCTTGCCCATTCTTTTCCTCTTTTAAAAGAACAATTAGGGAAAAAAGAGGTCTCAATTAAGCAAGGTGCTTAAACATGGCAGAAACATTAACACATAAGTAATCTCATTGGTAGCACTGGGAGTAGTCATGAGACTGAAGTTAAGCATGAGATTGTTTTAACTAAGAATCAGAGTTCCTTCCCCCTCCATGAAATTTTCTTGAGAAGTTTTGGTGTAGTTCTATGTCAGCTGTTAGATGAAAATGAAAATCAACGTGGAAGGTGTTATGTATACAAACAGTATCGTATTTTGCTGCAATTCACTATAATTAAATAAATATATATGTATATAACCTGTTAAAAGTTTTAAAACAGTTCATATCATAACCCACCAACGTATAGTACCTGTATCCATCAATAAAACTGGCATTGATATAATCAGAGCCTTCTACTCCGCGGATTGGCTGCAAGCATACCCTCGTAGACTCATATGGCATAATATTGACAAGGCGATTTTTGAATTTATTACATGGAAGATTGGCACTGATGAATCTTGAAGTGTGAGCTTTAGAGCTAGCTAGATGCTGTTGAAGAGAGAAAAAGAAACTGAGGAAAAGTATAACAAGAAGAACAAGTTCAGTGCCTGATTATTTCTGCTTATGGATGATTAAAAATCACTTTTGTTTTAAATAGTAATTTCATTGTGTTTTAGATGTATTAACTAAATATTTATAGACCTGCTTTAATACCATGTACATTTTAAACTAACTTTCAATTTATACAAATGAAAAGTAAAAAAAAGAGACTTGACAGTTTGATGAATAAGAATATCAACCTGCTCCAAAAATAAAAGGTCAATGGATTGGAACATTCTGAAAAGTATTTGTCTGGATATACTAAATCAGAGTTCACTCCCTCCCACCCCCCACCCCCAGCCAAAATATATGTTCATAAGTTTTAAACTCTAGGCTCAAGAAAAACCCTGTAATTACAGGAAAGAATTAGTGTAGCATTTAGCAGCAAACAAGTATATTTATGATATCTCCCCACAGCACATAGTACCTTGAATTCCAGTTCCATTCCTGTGACATTCTCTCCTGTTTCTATCTGTGTCAGCTTCTGAATATATGCATACAGGTTTCTGGCTGGCACTTCAGTATTTCCACATGTCACTGCTTCCAGCAGTGCATCATGGATAAAGATGTATTGGTCCTCCGTTTGAACCATGTAATTCCTCTGAGCTCTCATTAGAGTTACGTGGCCATAAATATCTACAGTCTTTTCATGCTTTATTCTCTCTAACATGGCATCTATTACAATGAAACAGCCAGTCCTGCCAACTCCAGCACTAAAAGAAGCAAACAAAGAGACAAAAACTTCAAGGAAAAGAATGTTTTCTCTCATGCAGTTTGTATATCCTTATGGCACTTAAGGTAACTTCATAGTAGCTAAAGGTTAAGCCTTTGGAGTGACTCTAGGTTGCTCAGTCCCCCATTAATATCAACCTGTATTTGTTGAAGGGGTCATATGTTTGATAGACCTAAATTATTTTAACTCCTATTATGAGGAGTTGAAGTGCTGAGCACCTTGTATGAGGTTCTTGGTATCTTGGATTAGGCCTGAAAATTGTGGGAATAAAATATCTACAAAGCAACACTTTCTAGAAACACTGCATGCGTCCTGAAAGAGATAATGGGCAGAGGCTGTATTTTGTAAGGATACCCTCCAATAATGCAACAAATGTAGGCGTTATTACATAATGCAGCAATATATACAATTTATCAAAATGTTGTTTTTATTTTTCTAACAAGGCATTGATTAGTAAACGTGAATGTTATATATGTCTGATCCTTGGATCTGCATAAGCTGCTCCATAGGAAACTTTCTGCTGTTCTACTTTGGATCCTGGGTTTGGTCCTTCATACAGACTATAATCAGCCCTTCCCTCCAGCCAGGCCACCAAGATGAACTTTTGCCATGCCTGTCAGCTGGTACAAGATCAACTATGCTAGCTTTATACCACAAAAATCCTTACTTGACCACTTGTAAGCCTCCAGAGACTGCAAATCAGACCCGAGAAGGCCAGGATCTGGCCCAATATAAATACGCAGTTATTTGGTAGTTTAAAGGGGCTAGAAAGTAAAAGGACTAAAAATGTGCATAAACAACATGTCATTAGAAGGTGCAATTCTGAGTATCAAAGTCTAGATTCAGATAATCACATTCACCAAGGAGGGCCTACAATCTCTCTTTCTGAGAGGCTCAGCTTTCAAGGCACTGCTTAGTGAGTGCCACCCAAGGGACTGTATGTAAACTCAACTACCACTTGCCCAATGGGAGATGAGGGTCTCTGTATATCGCAGAATCACCTTTATCTCAACTTGGCTGAAGCCACACAAAATTCCGTTATTCCATTTCTCTGTCAGATGACACCTCAAGCACTGAACTGAGTTAAGAAGTCACTTTATTTCCTTTGCTTCAGGCGTGGATTTCAAGAAGGATGACATGTCATCAGAGTTTGGTACAAGAACTGAGACCTCCCTCCAGAAGTATTAAACCCAACTTAAGAGTTATAGACTCAGCTCAGTAACAAAACCCATTTTAAAACGGTTTGAATTTTGGGCCAGATTTTACATTTTCTAATCTTTCAGTATTCAAAGTGTTTATTGTTTTGAATATTTTTTTCATTAGTTACATTTTATGACCCCGGAGTTGCATGTTAAACCAGGCCTGTGCAACTTCTAAGTGGCCAGGGCCCACATGCTGCATGGGCTGCACCAGTGTCCCTAGCCAAATCCCCCTGGCTCCTCCTTCACATGCACTATGTGTCTTGGAGGCACCCCATCCCCCCAGTGTGCACAGATGCCCTCCCCACCCAAAAAACCCATCACTGCACCACAGGGACCGGCAGCACCCCTTCTCCCCCTGCGCTGCCCTGTGTATTCAGGCAGTCCCCACCGTGGCTCTCTTGCTGCACCATGCTGTAGATGTGGGCTGTGCCGCCCTGCCCCTGGGGTGGAATGAACAGCAGTTATAATGGGTTACATTTTAAGAAGCTCCCAGAGACTGAGATTATGTGACCTAAAAGTGATCTAGAACACCACAGCTTGTCACTTACTGTTTTGTCTTTTTTTCCTGAGAGGTTATTAGATAAAAATAAATACAATTCCCACATTTCCAGATTCGTTACTAAAGATACAGAATCTTCTCATAGAGAGGCCATTACCATGTGGCCATTTCAAAACTAATGCCAAAAATTCTTTAATTCTTCACAAGATCTCCAGAAACTCTAAACCTGTCACCCAGATAAGGGGAAATTCAGAACATACAGCTGTTTTACTCTCTTATAAGAGAATTTATTTTCAGTAAAATCCCACTAATCTTAAATAACATTAAACATTTCTATTCATCAGTTACCTGGTCCCAGAGGAAGACTCCTTCCAAACAGCAGAGGATTTGAATTAACATATCAAACCTGTCAATCAGATATTTCATGTACATCATTCTAAGGAGCACCTTAACATTAACTGCTGTCCTGGGTTTAAAAGGCAGACTGCTCCTTACTGTGGATCACAGGAGGTTTCCAGGAAGATGGAACAGCCCATAATTTTGCTAGCTAAATTTATTCACTACATGTATCATGAATTCTGCAGTACAAGAAGCCTGAGCCTGGCAAGCAAAAAATGAAAGAAAAAACTCCAGCACAACTCCAAAGAAATCACAACAAATGACTCCACTTGTATGCCAGAGAGGCTTACATGAAGATGTAAACCATTATTTTGTAATTTATGGCCAACTGTTCATCTGTACCATTCTGAAGAGATTAACTACAGTCGTGTGGTTCTTCTAGCTTCAGAATCAAAGAAAATCATTTGAATTTGTGATTTTGAGAGAGGTTTTACGTGTGTGGGTTTTTTAAAATTATTATTAATATATATAGGTATCCATAATTCCGTGTATAGAAGAAAAAATAGTTTTTGATAATTTTAAGGATGACAGTGACTGCTATTTATGACTAGTAACACAATTATTCACCTATGCCTTACTTCTTTCTCCTGCAACTGAGACAATTAAGCCAGAATTTGGAAAGTGTGACACAAGATATGTTATTACTGATTTAAGATGAGTCTCTGTTACTTCTCAGTAATGAACTAATGTTTCAGAATAGTGCTTGTACAACTTACACACCTAGGCAATAGTTCATTACTCATCTGAAACATGAACATTTGTTCTGGCCTTTACAGACCGAATAGCAATTCACTGGCCAGTGTTGTACGAAAATGAACCTATGTAAAAGCCTCATTTTTAAGTAGAGTGGGCATTTTCCACTTCCTCCTCTCATTTCTTGTTCCACAGTTTAGAAAGGCTCTTTCAGAAGCAACCTCATATATGGTAGTATCATAGCAATTCAGCCTATAAGCAGTGTGACTAAGGATGGAAAAATGTGCAACAGAATAGGCATCAACACTCCACCAGAGTATTCCTGGTCCAAGTGTAAGAAGACCACCACCTTTTTTAAGGTTTGATTCATGTGAGGATGTGTAAGCATATAAAGATGTCAGTATCCTAATGTTTCTGATTATAAGAAGCATGCATTACTTAATACCGAGGCCCAATGCATTACTTAATACCAAGGTGCCATGAATCCAGATCTATCTCCACTGAGCTGCTTAGTTCCACTACGTTCCTGACATGTTCTCTCTCTGTCAGGTTTATCCAGCAATCATTTATCCTCCTCATGGTGTTTAGAGTATTCAGACATCCCTGCAAGTAGGATAAGCTGTAACAAGGCTCCATCATACCCAACTGTTTTGAGGCACTGATGCATTTAATACATTCACCTACTTCAGGATGGCAATAAAAACATTGATATTAAGATATTTCACCACCCTTCTTGCAACCAGACCCAATGCTGCATATCCTGGGCGTCGGGTCTGGCAGGCAGTGTCCTGCCCCTAGACTATTGGTCGCGGTTCTGAAATGGAATGTGATGAAGTTCAGAAGGTTTGTACTACTGAAGGAAGTCATGTAGCCACTCACTCCAAAGTTTCAAACTATTTGCAAAAAACTTACCAGTATGGTGATCCTGCTGGAGCAGTCTTTGGGAACCATGCTACTGCAGTAGCAGCACACAGCGGAGGGCGTGGGGGGCACAGGTGGAGGTTACATGGGCAGGGGTGGGAGGACATACACTATAGGTGGCCAGGGGGTGGAAGAATTAAGAAGGGTTAGTAAATTAAGAGGAGAATATTGCCTTCCTCCCTTATTTATTTTTGTTAAAGTAAAAATAATAATTTGCAGACCCGAACTGTGGTTGGCTACCTGTGGCTACTGTATGCTGTGAGGGAGGAGGCACCTACTGGCTACAGGCCAGAACACAGCACCACCTCGTGGCAAAGGTCTTTGAGTTCTCTGGCTGTTCAGACGAAACAAATCCATAGCCTGGGCAGCGTAACTGGGGAGCGCTGCAAAATAACACATCTCTGAGTAGTGTTAGTTTAAGAAGCTAAATGGACTTTTAGTGTGTCAGGAAATCCCAGGTTGTGCAAACACAAATGCAGTTGCATCGACATAAATGGGAAAGATCATTTCGTCTACACATGCCCTAGGTCAGGGGTGGGCAATTATTTTGGACGGAGGGCCACTTACTGAGTTTTGGTAAGCCATTGAGGGCCACGTGACAGGCAGCTAGAGGCAGATAAATATTAATTTTCTACATTTTTTTAGGGGCCCTGTGGGCCGGATAGAATGGCCTGGCGGGCTGCATTTGGCCCATGGGCCGCATTTTTCCCACCCCTGCCCTATGCTCTAAACTCTGACAGAATGCCACATGCAGCATGACATCAAGAAACTTGCTTGGTTTCATCTCCTTTTCTATACAGTACAGATCCACATTTCAACATCATGTACAGCTTGTCCACAATCTAGGCACTATGGATGGAATTCTTTTTCCCTTTAGTTGTCTAAATGGCATTTTTGGCACTTACAGTCAGGTTTCCCAGACAGGTAGACCTGCAAGCGAGCCCTGGAAGCAAGATGAAGGTAGAGGGCCCTCCAATGCTTTAGTTCCAAAACAGATGCTTAGGGAACTCATCTGGGAAGCCACAGAGCTGTGTTTTAGATGTCCTTCTCCCAGAGGAAGTTTGAACCTCTGCTTTCCCAGCACAGCACTCTAACTGCAGGGCCACGGGCCAGGCATTTTCCAAGCCCAGCTCCTTTAGAAGCTAGTGACTCCTGTTGCATTTAACCACATTGGGAATAAATGGATGGAGAGAAGCATAGTTGTGAAATTTCTCCCTCACTTGAAGAAAGGCTCCAGGTGAGAATTCAGACCTCCCCTGCCACTTCTCCTCCAGGGCAGCATCCTTTTGATTGAGCCATACATCCTCTGGCTTGCTCTTTTCTTCTTGTCCCCACAGATCTCCCTCTCTTGAGTGCCCAGAAGGCCAGCTTCAAAAGGTGAATCAAAAAATGGCTTGGATATTGCCTGACGTGACATGGTGGTTAGAGCATTGTGCTGGGAAGTCTGAGAGATACAGCTTCAAACACCCTGGAGGCAATGGGGTGAATATAGGTCTTTTACTTCCCAGGCAAGCGCTTTTACACTTGGATACTGGGGTTAAAATACAGGAGGGTCTGTCTGCTCCTCCAGAATCTAACACCAGTTAGTCATGAGTTTTAAACCACCTACAGTTTTGTACCTTATCCATTGGTAGATGTTCACAAGGTTCACACCTTCATAGGAGCATGCATACCCACCTAGTACATAGCCTACTGTGCATACTCAACCTGGGCATGTAATGTGTGTAGGCACTTACATGACCTTACTGTCAAAAAGTAAAATTATTATTGTACTTGTCTAAGTGACCCCTACAATCACAGAGAAGTAGATTTTTCCCCATGGGTCTACATGTATCTTGAGACATAGATCACAGGAATGTGAACTTTCTAAACTACAGCTTACATTCCCATGATATAGAACTAAATCTTTCAACTAGCATCCAGTTACTTATACTGCCCAAAGTTTAATCTTGCACACTCCTGAATATTTTACAATTTAGAAACCTGTATCTGATTTTAAAGTACATGCAAATCTCTTAGAGATGCTGTAAGACCTTGAAAAAAAAAGAGAAAGAGAAAAAACTTTCAAAATAACATTGAATAAACAGGATTATACATAATCTTATGTACACATCCATCTATTCCTCCCCAAAAGCAGTGTATGTTATGTTACAACCTGCTGAAATAAATACAGGGATCAAGGAAAACCAAAACCACAATACTGAAGAGAGAGACTAAGATTTAAGAAAAACATTTCCATTAATCTCTGAACTGTTGGAAGGCACAGATATCTACTTAAGCACTGCTCTCCATTTCAAAAGAGTGAGAACTGATAGTAAGAGACATCATTCTATTTCATCCACAGGTCAAATGATCTGTAGCTCTCCTAAGGGCTCTACTTGATTTCCCTGAAGTTGAAACCCAGGACACAGGAATGTGGATCTATTATCATTTAATTTTCTTTGAAAAATGGCCAATATAAATGTTTCTGTTTAAAGCAATCACTTAAAAAGATAATATGTATATTTGTATGTCTGTTAGCTTAATTCTACAGCCTAGGCAGTAACAAACTTTACATCAGCTATTACCCTGTGAAAAGAAATATTTAGTACAGCTTTGCTAATGACTTCAGAAACAAAAACATTTTCTTATTACTAGGTGACAAAGCAAGATGACATTTAAGTCTTTCTACAATTATCTAGAAGCGACACTGCTTGGTCACTGTTATTTCATCATTAAAAAACTGAACTCTAGTAATCCTGTTTTTTCCACTGTAGGAGCTGCATTTTTGTCTGACTCACCACATTTCCTTACCAACCTTTATTTCACTTTTTATTCTGCCCATCAGTATCAAAGTGCATTTCAAGATTTAAGCTGAAGGATTAGAATGCCAAAAGAGAATTCATTTCTCTTTGATCCTGGAGAACTAAGCTCCACATCATAGTGATAATGACAGAACCCTATTTGTGCTTATTGTTTTTCATCTTTTTAACAGCCTTCAACCAAAAAAAGCATGATAAGAACAGCACCAATAAACCATCTCTATTTTATCTACTTTCTGCTATTCTGCTTGCCAGGCACAAAGGCTGATTCTCTTACGCCTTAGAAAGGATTATAGTATGGAAACATCAGCTGTAGGCTGAGAACACCATAATTCATTTATTATATTTTAAAATCCTTAAACAATTATAGTAACTTATCAGTAGAAAGTCATCAAATTCTAATTATCAAAAGGGGCGGGGGGGGGGGGGG
>NW_017729024.1:117160519-117176955 GCF_001723915.1 Gavialis gangeticus | reverse complement strand
GAGGGGAGGAACCCAAACCAATCCCTTCTCCAAATAATACCAAATCTGCAATCAATTAAAAAAAAAATATTGACCTATCAATATAAAATTCAGCATGAGGTAAGATTAGGTGATCTGTTTGCATCTACATACCAAAGGCAAATATTTTTGCCTATTTGCTTTCCACTAAGGATAATGATTCAACTAATGAGAATCAAAACACAAATGATCTCTACAGTTGTATGAGTTTCTTAGCTCATTTGTACCATTTGAAATTACTGCCAAACTTAAAAGTTGAAGAAATCCTGTTTTGGGTAGCAATAGCTAGTGTGATGTTTACAAGCTAAAAAACTATGCAAAGCCATTAAACAAACATGTCTACTAGGAAATTGTTATTGCTTCAGTATTATCATTCATTCTGTTACAACATTTGTTTTCAATTTCTAAAAAAACAAGACTGAATCAGTCCCACAAGTTGAAATATGCTTAATGTCCCGTGGTGTGATACAGCTACAATGCACAAAAAAGGAAAATTAAGAGGCATAAGGGGGCCATTTCACACTAAAATCATTGTATGGATATGTTAAAGGTTGGATTTTTGGATTAATTTGTTGCTGTTTTAATGCTGACCCTTTACTGATGATTTGATGGTCTGGCAATTAAGGCAATGTAATTACTCATTCTCACAGATCATTTAATTGGATGAAAGAGAGTAAAATATGGACCAAAAAACATTTAGGACATTTTAGGACATTTTTGACATATATCAGGGGATAATTTGATTGAATATTACAGTTTCAGATAGAATGAGGCTGGCATTTATGAACTTAAAGTACATAAAACTGAATATGATATGGGAAACGTATAAAAACGTCTGGCATTTATGGAAGATCTTTGCATGATTAATTAGATAACAATCCCAGTGAAACTCCACACTAATTTTGACAAGAACACTATTTAGACTATTCCCCCACCCCCTTGCAACTCTTTTGTGTTATGAAATACAGAATGGATTATATGTAGTCTAGCCCTGCTCAGGGAGGAAATGGAAAATGGGTAAGAGCAACAAAAAACTGTATTCTTCCTCAAAGGTGTAAATTTAGCTTAAGTCATATACAGACTTTATGGGCAGGGGTGAATTTCATCCTTTAAAAGACACTGGATAGCTACAAGTTGCAACCAATTGATGCATTTTCTAGTAGGCTATCTTTTTCCTTTGTAGCAACTGTAGTAGCACAGCCTTATTACATGGTAATTTTGGGTGGATCTTGGAGCTCTTAACACCTAGAGGATGCCTATACATGTGCAGTGAGGCTGCTCTAACGTGCAGTAATTACAGTGCATTGGAGCAGATTCAATTAACAGAGTTGGCTGGAGCAGGGTAATTACTGTACTTCAGCAGACTCCAGTATCACGTATATCTGCACCCCCATGCTGAAAAATGGTGGCAGGGGCAGTTTAACTAAAACTCGTTTGATGAACTTTAGTTAAAGCGCCACTGCCGCCATTTTCAGGGCAGGGATGCTGACACACGATACTGAAGGTGCTTTAAGTAGAGAGGCTCCAAGAGCTGCTCTAATTAAAGTCCACCCCACCCTCCCCCACTCCCAGAGCAGGTGTATAAGTGCCCAGGTGTCCATACATTAATAGCCAAAACTAGTTTTAAGCACCTGTTAGGTGGCTCAAAGTTATGCCACTCCAGGGCAACGTTATGTCTGATCTGTGTTACCCTGCTAATGTTACACTAATGGGTAGC
Organism: Gavialis gangeticus; assembly: GCF_001723915.1. Classification (NCBI taxonomy): domain Eukaryota; kingdom Metazoa; phylum Chordata; order Crocodylia; family Gavialidae; genus Gavialis; species Gavialis gangeticus. Next base: position 117,175,220 of record NW_017729024.1, on the reverse strand, counting down.
TAGTCTAGACTACACCTTAGGGTAAATACCCCACTGGCCCCACTAGATCAGGCCAACTGCCCCTCACACTTTCCCCAACACCCCAGATCCCTACTGAATGTCCCCTTGCCTTCTGCTGCTTACTTGTGGCTGCCTGCTGTATCTGTCCTGTAGGAGCCACCAGGTTAGTCTGCCTGCCTGGCTGCTGCTCCAACCGCTGCCACTGTCTGGACTGGGCTCAGCCCAAAGGACAGCTGAAGCCTGGCAGTAGTTCCCTGACTCCTGGCCTGGGAGAGAAAGCACAGGCAGCTAAAAGCAGAGTGGGGGAGGATGGGGGAACCCCAATGGCATAGGGTGGCAGGAGGGAACCCCAAAGGGGAGCGGGAAATCCCCAAACTGGGGGGAAAGAAAATCTTAAGTTTCAGTCCTCCAGGCCCTCACTGACCTGAATGTATGGCTGCTCCAAACTCAAGCTAGCACTAACACTGATCATCATTTGTGTGGCTCACAGTCTAATGTGAAGATTAGAAAGGCCCTGATACTAGTGTCATGTGTAAACTGTGGCATGGATTCTTTATGTTTAATTGCTTGCCTGACTAACCACATTACTAATAAGAAAACATCTTTACATGTAGCAGGTGCCCAGTGGCACCTTTAGATAAATATGTCATGAATGCACAAAATCATTATGTTTTTACACTTCCATTTAAAAGCGTAATAGTGAAAAAAGATATGCATCCATGATTGTCACTAGAGGATTGTGAGATTTCTTCAGTGGCACAGAAAGGAGAACACACAGAGAATAAATATTCTCAAAATGGTGCTAACAAATCCCAGCCTAGAGACTGCAGAGGTTTCACAGCAGGTGGTTGCAATGTAAGATACTCTCAAATCAAAAGCCAACCCCTGACCTTGGCTCCCTTACATGACTTTTATGAAGATTTCCCTTTCAATATTGACCAGGTTTCTGTATATTCTAAGGCAGTGCTCGACCTTTTTCCCTGTAGGCCAGATGAGAAGTGTTGTCTGGTCTGCTGGCCAGATTGGGCCCTCATGTCAGGTTTGGGCCCTGAGCAGCCTCTGCCCACCACAGCCTCAGCTGCCCCACCCAAAACAGATTTGGTCCTGGGGCCCTGTACAAATCCTGCCTAGTCCCCTGCATGCTGGGATCAGTCTTGGGGCTCCGTGCCACCTCCACCAGGCTCTGAGGCACCATGCTGTCTTTGCATGATGGCATTTGACTCTGGGATCCCATAACAGCCACGCACACCATGATTGGGTCACTGTGCCCCACACTGCCTGTGGCCAACCCTGCACAATGAGATAGGGCCTCAGTGTCCTGTGTGCCTGATCCAGTGCACAGGGCCCCACTACCCAGCCCACTGAACTCCCCAGAGGTCCAGAAAGCAGGGAAGTGATGCGACCACTCTCCTGCTTCCAAATAGTTATTTTTGGACCTGTGGGGAGCTCCATGGGCCAAGTATCATGGGGTGGGGGGCCAGATTTTACCTACAGGCTGGGGGCTGATCACCCCTCTCTGTCACTAGCTTCTTTAAATGTATTTACCCCTGCATAAAAGCAGGTATCCTTAGACATACAGAGATGCAGAAGTGTATAAGCATTCAGGAAATGAGCAATATTCTGGGGGAGTTCAGTTCTGAGGGAAGAGTCTGCCTCATGAGATTTTAGTTAGGGGCTTATTGCATAGCAATTCTGGGCAACTCCTGGAGCATTTTACATCTGGACTGTCTGCATATTAACACCTGAAACTAGTTTTAAGCATGTGTTATGTGGTTCAAAGTTAGTACTCCAGGAGAGGATGATCTCTGATCCATGTTACGCTAAGTGGTAGCCACTCTAAGGGAGCAGGGGTGGATGGGATGTTCACACAGTGTGATCGCTGTGTGAAACATCATAGCTAAGAAATACGTAATGTTAATGGTTATTAACAACATCAGCCCAATTCTGTATCACAGGTCTCACGTTACACTAAGTGGTAGCCAATAAATTCCACTCCGTGTAAATACCCCACCCACCCTCGCTCCCTTGGATTGAGCTCACTGCCCACCCCTGCCCTTCCCAGCACCCCAGATCCCCACTCACTGCCCCTCATTTACTTGGGGCTGCCTGCGCTGTCTCTCCCAGGGAGCAGGGAGGGAAGGGGTTAGCCTGCCTCCCCACTGCCACCACTGCTACTGCTGCTTTCAGGGCTGGGCTCAGATCAAAGAAGAACAGCAGCCTGGCAGGGGGGTGGCAGATGCATAAATAAGTGGACTCACACATGGTAGTGTATTCACAGCATCAACATTTCAAAAGATGGGAACAATACAGTCTGGCAGCCTTATACCTTGTTTAAAATGTTGTGTCTAGCACACCACTGATATATGTACTATATATAAAACTGCCTAGGTTCCCTGATGAGTTCATTGTAATATGATAGAGCACCATGCCTATGTGCCTTTGTAGCCATAAGGCAGACAAGGTTCTTTGGGTGAATCTGATATCTTTTATTAGGACAACTTAAATAGGTTTTACCAACACATGTCCACCACCCCCACAATCACTACACCCCACAACAGAGCCATCAGCATTCCCAGACCTTACAGCTGCACCTCCAAAAATGTAATATATCTCATCCAATGCACCAAATGCCCTGATGGAAAATACGTAGGAGAGACCAAACAACAACTGCGCACCAGAATGAACGCACACCGGAAAGCTATCAAAGACAGGAATACCCAATTACCTGTGGGGGCACATTTCTCACAAGAAAACCACTCTCTCTCCAATCTCTCAGTCCTGAACCTCAAAGGAAACTTACAAAACACTTCCCAGAGACGAGCCTATGAACTCCACTTCATCAGCCTCCTGGATACTAAAAGTCATGGACTAAATATAGACATTGGATTAATGACGCATTATAACCTGCCTGACATCTGACTCCCCAGGTATTGCTCCACTATGCATCCCCCTTCTCTCCCCCTAACCCAGCCTGTCTGTCACCCATTGACTGCTCAGTCTACAACTTCACTGACTGCCTATCTTGTATGCATACCAGCCCAGCTTTTGGCTTCTTTACTTTTCACTCCATCCAGGAAGAGCACACACCAAATGCAGAAACTTTCTTAGCCTGACGAAGGGTTTTTGAACTTGAAAGCTTGCTTAAAATTTTTTCCCAACTATTTAAGTTGATCTAATAAAAGTTATCAGATTCACCCAAAGAACCTTGTATGCCTATGTCCTTAGACCAACACAGCTACAACCTACAACCTACACCTTTGTAGCCATAATGGTTTTAGCATTCTAGTACAGTGAATAAATATGCTTTTGGATCCTTCCATGCATAATCTAACATGGGCAAAATTTGGCTCACAAACTCTGATTCTTAGCACCACACCAGTTTCTAATCCCAGCTGAATTTCTGGTGGAATATATTTGAGATAATACAATGCCGAATTGGGTTGATGTTGTTAATAACCATTAACATTTCTCATTTCCTAGCTATGAAGTTTCACACGGTGATTACATTTTAACATTTTTCTTTCTCCATAGGATCCAAAACTTGATGAACTACCCTAGAGGAAAAGTTGTCTGCAGAACAGCAATTTTTTTCTGTTGGTAGTAGTTTCAGAATTGCTGTAACGAGTGAAATGAAGTTGGACAAAATAAGGATGACAAAAATTCAAATGCCCGAAACACAGCAAAGCAAAATTCATTTAAAAATGACAATCAGAAGCAAAAATCTCTACTAAGTAACAAAACCCAGAAGTATTTTATAACATGAAAAAAAAAAAAAAAAAGCATTGGAACATGAATTGGAAAGCATTTATACAAAGATAACAGAACTATTTTTAAAGCTGCATTTTACTTCTAGAGGCACAAGAAAACAATTTTAAAAAGAGGGCTTTCAGGCTGATTACTTTAAATCAAAATACAGCCTGTTCAAGAGCAGCCAAAAATGTTGTGTAGCCAAGTTGATGAAATGTGTTCCAGTGTACTATGTGTCCATGGATATTTGAGAATATACTGTAGGTACAGCTGGGAAATCTCAGTGATACCCTTGTCCAGCTTTCAGCTATTAGGTTATAAAAATATTTTCACATTTCCTGCAGATGGCTAGATTCTTTTCTTCACTAGTAATTTTAATTCAGAATTCATTATGGACAGCTGTTGGCTCTGGTAGTACCTAATTGCTCTTTTACCAAGCTCAGCTGCAAGCAGTCAGATTCCCCTTCCCTTACTGAGTATATTATATATAAACATGGGTGGGAAAAAAGTAACCAATTAACTAAATACATATGGATAAAATGACTGATTGAGAGTAATGATCAAATAATACATAAAACTACAGGAAAAATCACAGGAAAATAACAGGACTTGTAAGATATGATAATAAAAAGATGGAAAAATTATCCATCCTAACATATATTGATGATTTGAGATAACATGTGGGAAAAAAGACATAAGTTTGGTTTAAAGAATTTTATATAGCATTATTACATTATAATAAGGGGCAGATCACTTAACTCGCTAAAAGATCATTAATCTCTCGGAGACCTATATAGCAGAAATGATTTGTAGGGATAAGATAATGCAGCCTGCTATACCTCTAGGAACAGGTCAGCAGAAAATCTGGTCAAACCCTAGGACCACTTTTGACCCTTTCTCTTTTGCAGAAAGCAACTGAGGAGAAGGTATGTAAATCACTGAAGCTACTCAAAAAGGATAAAGCAAAATCAGAAAGAGTTGAGAGAGGACAAACATACCAGAAAAGCTTGCACAGAAGACTTTTAGAAGGTTACGAGTGTTGAGTTTAGACAAGGGATGAACAAGGAAGATCACAGTAAAAATGTGTAAATAAAAATGACATTAAAGGTGGTCAACTGGTTTTCCACTTCCTCAAAACAAAGGAACACTCAATACAATTAAGAGGCAAGATCTTTTAAAATAAATAGAAATAAATACATCTTATATAATGTGTGAAATGACCCATCAGAAGACAGTATTAAGGCAAAGAAAATAATTAAAAATCTGCAGATTCAAAAAAAGAAAGAAAAAAAAGACTTGGATGGTTTTGTAAGTCTGCAGCTATTTTTTATTTATGAGAAATAAACTACAGGCAGCTTAACGAAGTAAGAGAAGGGACTGAACCCCTCATGCAGCAGGACTATACCCATCACTATCTACTTTCTGTAATGAAAGCTCACACAATAAAAGAAAATTGTCTTTCATTGGAGGTTTTACACTTTCCTCTAAAAGTTCTGAAATTCCTATCGTCAAAGACAGGATGCTGGCCTGGGGAAGATCATCGATCCTGTCTGATATGGCTCTTTATATATTACATTACTGATTTACAAAATTCTAACTTTTACCAGAAATAAAATCTTGCTGTATGCAGTCATAGCAGCTCTTTCAGGATTTTAAAACATAATCCAGCCCTGAGTCACAGCACTGGTGATATAATTCCCTGAACCACAGGGTCAGTGCCAAGCAAAGATGGGTTTATAAACATAAGACCGATTTCATCAAAGGGAATACAACTAGACATTTCTCCTTATTTTGAACCTGCATAAAGAAATGCTATTTCAATTTTTAACATACGGTTTTAACAATAAATTATTTAGTTTCTGCACTTAGAACTAGAATATGTAAAACTTTTGGAGAAACTTGAAAATAGATAAATATCAGACTGGAATAGCATTTTTGCGTGTTCAAAATAGCACCAACAATAGCTTTTTCCTGAGGAGGGGATGGTGTCCACTGAGGCAGCATCCCTTGATACCAACTTGGAGGGGGAGGGAACACAAAAATAACAGCCACTGTCGGCTGGCTCCACCACTGCCTTGTTATGCTGCCCTCTGAAAGGCCACAACTGTTTATCAGTTTGGGCAGTTCGGAAAGAGTTCAGCACAGAACAACAAAAATTATTAGGGGTCTGGGAGGAAGACTTTTAAGGAAAGGCTAAAAGAACTACGGTTATTTAGGCTGGAGAAGAGAAGATTGAAAGGGGGATTTGATAACAGTCTTCAAATACCTAACGAGCAATTGCAGAGAAGACGAAGATGGGTTTTTCCCTGTGGCTGCAGGTCACAGGACTAGGAGCAATGGCCTCAAGCTTCAGCAGGGGAAATTTAGGTTGGAGATCAGGAGGATCTTTCTAACTATAAGGGTGGTCAAGGATTGCAACAGGCTACACAGAGAAACTTTGGAATCTCCATCCTTGAAAGCGTTCAAGAGTAGGTTAGACAGACAGCTGGCTGGGATGGTTTAGTCAGGGATGATCCTGCCTGGAGCAGGGGTCTGGACTAGATCAGTGTTTCTCAACTTGTGGGTTGCGACTCAAAAGTAGGTCACAAGAATATATGAAAGAGTTGCAAACAAATTTTAAAAATGGATCAACTTTAAAAATGGATTCTCCTTTGAAGGAAAAAAACATGGGAAACTGGCTTTCCCCCTGCAGTCTGGCAGAGCTCCAGCCTGCGAGGGTTGCTTGGGGCTCCCTATGGCCCTTCCACACACCCTGCCCCACATATCTACCCCCTGCCCCACACACTGTGGGGCTGGGGCCTGGGGAAGGCAGTGGGTTGGGAGTGAGTGGTACTGGGCTGGGACTGGCCACTGATGTTTACAAATGGGTCCTGGTACAAAAAAGGTTGAGAAGCACTGGACTAGATAACTTTGCGAGGTCCCTTCCAACCCTATTTTCCTATAATCCTATCATGATCATTCAAAGGATCCATAACTGTTTATGGAAGTAGGCATGTCCACATGTATAGATTCACACTTTCCTCTTATCCAGATGATTCTAGAGTCCTAAACACATAACCAACTAACTCTTTTAAAGAATCTTAAAGGACCATCAGTCTTGGGAAAGTTTGAGGCACACCCCAGAAAGTGTGTTTACAGATAATATGAAGCTAGCCTTTCAGCTTCTGTTGAGGTGGACTGCCACCCAAGTTGCATCTCATTAAACAAAAACTGAGAAGCAATGTGTTGGTCTTAAAAACTCTTATAACTGCTAATTATGAATGCTTGTGGCCATTTGCTCAGTATATGGTCAGCTGATTTCTTAACAACCCAGTAATTATCTGAAGACATAATATCTATATGAACGTAACAGAAGACTTCTAATAGTGCCGGACAGCAGCATGATTATCAAAAGTTGGAACAAAGAATTCATGGTAGGGAGGCAGTTCTTAGTTTCCTGAATGAAGAGTAGACTCCTAAGTCACCAAATTTTGGAAGCCTCTGAGTCCTTTGTAAAAAGTACCTAAGGAGATTCAATTTCTCTTGAGTACTTGATGACTGTCAGTACTGTACTGTCAAAGTCACTGAGATCATTAAGACAGTAAGCATGAAACAAAAGTTAGGAAGCAGAACTAATAGCTATATATTTATACTAGCAGAGATGAGGAATATGTTAAGTATTAAAGTTTATAAGTCCCAAAGATTCTTTAACTCAATTTTAAGGAACATTGCTAGACATCTATTACCGATTAACTTAAAGCAGGGCTGCTCAACCCCCGGCCTGCGGGCTAGATCCAGTTCATGGTGCCTTGCCATCTGGCTCACAAACCAACCCAGCACCACTCATTTGGCCTGTACAGCCATAGGGTTGGCCACCACTGTTTTAAAGGAGAGAAACAACCATGGTATCAGCTGCACTTGACCTTTCCCTAAGGTTGCAGGGCTATGTTAGGCTGTGGAGAATGTAGCATATGATGATCTAAGGTGAGGAACAGTGAGGGAGGAAAAGGCAGGGGGCGTTGCTACAGAATGACTACATATTGTTCATAGACCGTAGAATCCAACATATAGCAGCTCTCCATTGATGGTGGGAAGAAAGCTTCTATATTTAATGCAGTAGAACAGTGGGGATAAGTATAAGGATCATAAAAAACTTCAATATTAAAACACCTTTAATGATTTTTTTCCTCTTCAGCCATCCAGGGAAGGAGACTCAAGCTTCTGAGTTGTTTTTAGGGTAGGGAGAGGGAAAGGATGAGGAAGTCTTTAATGTTTTCAGTCACCTTTGAGAGATTTCTGAATATGCACTGGAAGGATTTTTTGCACACTGAAAAAGGATAGACCTTCATCTGCAACCCATTCACCGCTGCGATTAGAAACTAAACACTTGTGTGGTATGTGGCAGCACTGTTTGGGAGGTTGCAGCTTAGAAGAAAGCAAAAAACCACAAAAAACCAAACATGGCATAAAGAGAAACCCTTTCCCTGGCAATGTGGGCTTGTATCTCAGCAATCTGAAATCCGGGAATCTTGAACTGCAGTTAGGTAAACACCCTACTCAGAAAATGGAAGGCTACATTAAACCTGTGAATATTAATCTGGCTTTGATGTGCTAATTCAGAATGCAGAATACATTACGATAGGAACTTACTTAAACCAAAAGCTCACTTTCTTACAAACAAACAGCCTTTCCTGTTTGTTACAGTAGAATTAGAAGCACACACTGAAACTTCACAAAGTTAGACACCTTTTAAAGAGATGCCCTATTGGTGCTAATATTAAAAAAAAGAGATGACTGAAACATATGGAATTGTACTTATACGTTAAGCTTTTATGTAGTGTTACTGAAGCAACTTTTAAAGTTTCTGTGATGTTTTGAAAACAAACTGCTACAAAGCTTCCAGATGCCCCCCGGTGCTATTTTCCTGTGATCTGATTAGTACCTGTTTGCCTGCAGTAATCCAACTTCAAACAGAAATGCATGCTTTCTCCATTATTCTCAGACCTCACATTACAGTCTATCCAATATGAATCCTGGGGTTTAATCCTGCATTTAGAACAATACAATTTTCTTCCCCCTTTATATCTACTCTGCAAATTAAGGCAAGTCAATGTGGAGACAGAAGCTGGGCTATGATACTACTAAACTGAACTACAACAAAGAGATAAAAGGATATCAGTTTAAAATGTAATACTTTGTGAATGAAGAAACAGCTACCTAGTTTAGGTATTTCTATTTCTAAACTGACTACAACTGTGGTACAGGAGAATAAGACATGCTATTTTCAATGACCAATCAGGACTTGCATACACAGCATAAGAAGCACCTAAAACAAGGATTCTTTGTTTTCTTTCATTTAAAAATTTCTGTCTAAAGCCAAACTTGCCTTTGAATTAGTTGCTGTATTTTACAATTCTCCCTTTACAAATCCAACTCTTTTAAAAATAACTGTTCCTTATACTGCTGTCTTTGAGAAGGCAATACTCAAGGAAGAGAAAAAGAATTTAGTATTACATATGGAAATTACTCATAAACTTGTTTAACTTTTTTTTCTTTTATGGCATAGTTACATTGCCATTTTCTATCTACTTTTTTTTTTAATAGATGGAGTCATAGCAGCATAGATTTCTCCATATCTAAGAGAAGGAAGAAACTGTAACTGCATAAGCAGTCACATAACGTGGTGGATGAGCAGGGCAGGTGACTCAGGTACCACCTAGGGTACCAGAATGAGGTGGGAATGGGGCCTTCATTCCTCTTTTCCCTGCATGGCTTGCACTTTCCAGCTGCACACTGCAGCAGCACAGACAATGCGAGTCACAGAGCACAAGGTGTTCTGGTAATCATAGTTTTATAGAGCAGCAGTGGAGTTCCCTGCTCCTGCAGGGAAAACCGACCCTATTGTTTACCACCAAAATAATCCTCCAGATAGAGGATTTGGTGGCCAAAAAATAGGATGAAATTTCCCCCAGCAGCAGCAAACTCCATTGCCAGCCTAGAGGACTACAATTCCCAGAAAACTTTGCAGTTCATGACAGACATTTCCTGCATGCTGCCAGCTGGAGGAAGGATGAAAGAGGGGCCTCAGGCACATTTTTCTCACATTATGCCTCTGGGCTTAAGTTACTTTGATATCAGTCTAAATGTGCCATGTAAGTGGTTTTACCAATATAACTATTATGGTAAAAATAAAAAGAATTAGATTCCTAACCAAATAATTATACCAGTGTCTCTTTCATTGATGGCTTAGCCCACACTTACTGCAGGGTAAGAGCATGCATTTGGGTAGTAATTGCGGAGTAGATGACAGTGGAAATTCCTTCTTTTCATGTACCTTGTGGTGACTTGTTTGTGGGCCCACAGCACAAAATTTAGAAGCTTTACAACAATTTATTCCCTTTAGAATACTGACTACACTTCCATGACATCTCACTGAAACATCCCACTCTATTAAGAATACATCTCTACTTTCTCTTCTTCTTTCCCTGTAAGTAAAATCCTTGATAGCTACCTGTATTGTAGATTTTACATATCTGCCATGTTTTTTTTTTTTAAATGATTTATTCAGGTCCATATTGAGTATTGCATTTATGCCTAGCTGTCAATTGCAGCGACCTAGAGTAATTTGTAATGAAGCCCCAATATTTCTCATGTCTGGATGCTAATAGTATATGACTATAAAGGCTATTGTATATTTTGTTAATATGTCTTTGTATTTGGCCTCATAATTCAATATCTTCTACCAGGATTTGCAAAAAATGTTTATCAGACCAGGTACCTTGCTTAGCCGAGTGATCCTGAATGCTGACTCCTAATTTTGTATCGAAGTCAAGCTAATGTAATCACTCTGCACTTCTTCCTGGCCACTGATCCATAAACAGAACCTAACCTAATAGGTGCAGACAGAAGTTACATTTGTTGTGCAACTGGCCCCCTGAAAGAGCTCTACAGCCATGCCGTGACACACATGCATTGCTGCAGAGTGCTTTTAAAGTGCCTGATCACACGACAAAGTAACCCTCATCAAATGAGGGATCAGACGAAGGCACTCTACTTTGGAGCACCTTAGGGAACTTTTGTTCTTAAGGTATTAATTTGGGGTACCTCTGAGGCTGGGCTGATGCAGCCCAGCTCCGCCCCCGGGGCTGTCTGCAGTAAGGGAAGGGGGGAGAGAAGAGAGGGAGTGAACTACCAGCTGGGGTTTACCTTGCCTCCTTGCATGGGGCCCCTCCAGCTCAAGCTGGGCGAACCCCAGCTACCATCTCACTTCCCCTCCTTCATCTCCCCTCCCTTCATACAGACAGCCCTGGAGCTGGTGGGGGCGGGGAGGGGGAAGGCAGGGCTGGGGTAGAGGGCTGGCTCCTTGACTGCAAGCAGGCTTCTTTGGCTTCTGCAGGCAGGCTTAATTACCCTCTCCCAACCCTACAGGTGAATGTTTGTTGGTTCACAAGGGGTGCTTGAACTCATAGCATTTTATGTAAAGTGCAATGAGTTAGAGCAGGGCCCTGCATGTTTTTAGTGCTCAGTGTTTACAATGTGGTACTTCAGTTGTCACTTCTCTTCACTTCAAACTCTTTCCACTAATAAGCAGACTATATCTTGGCCATTTAAGTAAATTCCTTATATGCTCAACACATTTCTCATAGGGGGCTTGCTGGCTCTATGTATAACTAGGCTAGTTTTCCAGTTACAGTGCATTTCACTCAGAACTCTTAGGTCACACTTTTTAAAATCAATTTGTAGATCTTCACTAACCTGGCCTCTAGAGGATGTGTATCCACATCCTCAAACCACTGACCACTCTGGGATATCAAAATTTCTTTTAAAGAAATGCATTGGTTTGGAATGGCAAAAGTACCTATCAACCTCACTGAGAGATTATTTGAATAAAAATAGATAAAGCAGCTCATTATTTTCCCTGTGTGCAATAAGAAACCCACATTCAAATATACCTAGGAATTCAATGAGAAATTAACTCACCACTATACTAGATGTGCTTAGTGACCCCATAGATTTCATTTTTTCTGTGCTGTGTTAAAAACGTTTTTGGCACTGAAAGACAATGCATGAACATTTTCTCCAAATTTTAGTAGGTCCTATCAAACATATAAAGAAAAAACATATCCAATGGATTTATATTTTTATAATTTGGCATATTATTGTTTGTTGACCCCTGACAATTTGCTAGGTGAAGAAGAAAACATAGTGGAAGATCACAATGAGCTTACCTTGAAGATCTTGCTTACATTCTTAGGGCTCAGCTGTGAGCCACCTGCTCACAATTGAAAATAAGATATATTGGGCAACAGCATCACCTTGTATGACTTATTTTCAAGACAACAGAGGCAAAGTAACTCTGTTTTTTTTTCTATTGTAGGAAAAGAATGTCTGAACAAGGGCAGTAGGTGACATTTCACACAGAGAAAAGGCAAGGAGTCCCAAATACAGATTTAGTATGAAACTGTGAAAAGATAATGGGAAAAAAACTAGAAAGGGTACTTTTTAAGGATTCTAAGGTGGATCACATATAAGGGAACCAGAAAATGAACTTTGTGGACAGAAGTGTAGGTAGGCAAGGATTAAAGGGAGGATTAAAAACTAATTATTGGAAATAGAAATTGACTAGAAGACAATGGAGGGTTTCAGGGAAATGAGTCATAGGTTCAGAATGGCAGGAAGAGAATGGCATCAAATCCGGAAAGTTATATTCAAAACTTTGGAGAACTTTTGTTTTACACTGCAAATATCAGACAGGGTGAAGGAAAGCAGAAAATCAAGAACAGGACAGAGCTAGCTGGACATACGGTATGAGATTCAATGAGATATAAAAGGTGTTTCTTGAGTGGGGTGATGCTGGAATGGAAGAAAAGCTGAGTGCAAGAAACCATGGAACTGTCTTATAAGGACTAGAATTTAGGAAATAGATGCTGGGGATGACCCATGGCTAAAGGCTGGTGAAATAGACTTTTCATTGGGAGAGAAGGCAAAGGAGAAAGAGTAAAGAAGAAATTTACTGAGCTACAGCAGAAAGGAAAAAAGACTAGACAAAATTACTGAGAGAAACCTAAAGCTTTGTAAAGCTAGACTAATTTTTTTTTTTTTTTTTTTAACTAAAAGACATAAAGGCAGCTGTCTTGAGCTTGATAAGAAACATTTGGGGCCTTAAAAACCCAAAAGTTTTAACTGAAATTTTTAAATGATTCTCAATGGGTATATATATTTTCTTCCAGACTGAATTTTACAGTTTGTTTTACTTAAATAATTGAACATTTGTCATTGGGAAAAATGAGGTTGAATGGAGCTCCTAAAATCTGTAACCTCTTTGAAAGCCATATGTAATTTAACCTGCTACTTTGTTACTAGTTTCCATATTGTGTATGATAAAGTTGAGTGAACATAATACTGAAAGAGAAGCAAGGGCCATGAAATCATACAAATGAAAACTGATTGCAATATTCATTGAAAGCCAGGTGCATATCTCGAGTCGCAACTGGAGAAAAAGAATTGTCTTGCAGCTTCATCACGATAGCGAGATCAAGAATTCTGCTTTTTATTTCCAGGTCCCCTAAACACAGCCAACACCATAAGTGGCGGATGGCCAGGGCTATTTGGGCTTAGCCCACCCAAGTGTGGGGCAGCAGGTAGGGCCTCAGAGCAGCTTGGGTGCAGGTTCTGGGCAGGTGCAGCGGATGGGGAGGGGAACACGGACACAGACATGCAGCTGCAGCTTGCAGCAGCCCGGCAGTGTGTAGAGCAGTGTGTAGGGAAGGGATGGGGGGGGCAGATAGAGGCCCCCACGGTAAGAGAGGGAGTGGGGTAGAGGCAGGGGCAAGAGCTGGGGTGAATGGGGCCCCAGGGCCAGGGCAGGTCGAGAGGACGCTTGGAGCCCAGGCAGCTCATCCAGGGGGAAAGCAGCTCCCACTTCTGTGCAAACCCAGGTGGAGGCCAGGGGGGCACATGCCTCATGGATCTGTGCACAGGGCAGAGGTGGGCTGCTGCTGCAGGCTGGAGTGTGCATCTTGCTGCCACTGTCTCAGGAGCGATGCGACGCCATGTGCCTGCTGCACGCTGACTGTGCCATGTCCCCTGCCTGCCCGGTGGTGACAAGCACATGCTGTTGTGTCACTCCCAAGGCAGCTGCAGTGGGGTGCGGAGCCCAACACATGGTGGCAGCCCATTGCCACGCCACACACATGGGGACACGTGCCTCCCATGCCTCTGCGGGGGTGCGTGCAGCAGCAGAAGCCTCCTTGCACCCCTGTATGAGCTGCCCAGGCTCCAAGTGTCCCACAACCTGCCCCAGACCCGGGACCCCATTCACCTCAGCCTCTGCCCCACTCCCTCCTTCATGCCCCCCTCCATGCCGACTGACTTGGGAGTAACTTCAGTCTCAAGTTGGTCCGCACGCTGCATTAATGTGCCATAGCACATGCATGTGTAGACACGCACCTAAATTGCCTTAATGCACATTAGGCAAACGTGCATTAAGTTTAGGTGCAAGTAAAACAATGCGTAGACATTAGGGCTGTGCGAAGCTTTGAGTACTGATTCGATTTGGAGGAGATTCGGCCTCATTCGGTGGCCAAATCTCCAAATCCGAATCAAATCAGGGGACCAAGAAAAAGGTCCAAATCAATTTGAAGCTCTCTGAATCCCTGGAAAAGATTCGAAGAGCTTTGATGATTTGGACAGTCCCCACCCACTGCAGCAGGGAGTTGGAGCTGGACTTGGAGCTAGTAAGTAGTGGGTGAGGGAGGAGGGGCTGGAGGAGGGGGTGGAGACCATGGGGGGACCCCTGCCAGGCCCCATCCCCTACTTGCTCCCTAAGCCCCCCAGACTCCTGTCTGCTCCTGCAGCCACCCACCCCCCATGGCTGCCCTGACTGCCCCACCTCCCAGTGCTTTAAAAAAAACGCCTACTCACAGGATGCTGCTGGGCAAGGGGGTGATCCCCACTGCCCCATACTGTGTGAGGG
>NW_017729024.1:117129088-117160498 GCF_001723915.1 Gavialis gangeticus | reverse complement strand
CCCTTCAACCCCCCCCCCCCGCTGTCCCTGCCCCCGCCATGGCCGCTCCGCTTACTCTAGCTCCGGCCCTTTAAGAAAAAAAAATGAAAAAAACTCCAGGGCTCACCAGCTCCTGCAGCAGTTTTGCGGCTTCGGGGACTCATGGAAGAGCTGCCATATGGCACAGAGCAGCAGGGTTCGCCCCCTGCTGGGCAGGAACTGGTGAGTCTGGGGTTTTTTTTCCTTAAAGGGCCAGAGCTGGGGCAGGTGGGGCAGACATGGGGGGGCTGGGACAGGGGGGTTGGGAGGGCTCATGTAGAGCCCTCCACACAGCAAGGGAAAACAGGGATTGCCCCCTGCCTGTCAGCACCTGGTGACTTGGGGCTTCTTTTTTCACAGTGCTGGGAGCTAGGGCAGGCAGAGCAGCCATTGCCGGGTTCTGAGAGAGGGGGAGGGGGGATGGGGCCTGTTTGATTCAGAGATTCAGCAGCAGCCAAATCTTGGATCAGATTTGGTGAAATCGATTTGGGACAGTGATTTGAATCACTGAATCAAATCACTGTCCCCCGAATCCGCCGAATCTGAAGCAAATACTAGCTGCTTTGCACAGGCCTAGTAGACATGCCTTAAGAAAGGTTTCACAACACCTGGCATACTTATGGAGATGGGAGGGATATATAAGCCAGCAAACACTAAATAGAGGCCTGTGTCTGAAATCCCATCTCTGTTCTGGATTTAGGTCCCTACCTGTAGTCCTCAATCTCTGTACTCGAGGTATTGCATATGAATTTTGTATTAGAGCTGTTGGATAAAACACCAAAACAGTAATGCAAGTAGCATCTAGAACCCAGGACTTCCCCCTCCAAATGGGATGCCTGCCTCATGGGCTACAGTCATGCTCCCTTTTGCTTGCTCTCTCTGCCTGGCTCCAAGATGCTTCTACTCCCTTCTGTTAAGTGGCCCATTCTCAACAGGATGAGTGAAGAGAACCCCCAGTGCAACTTAGCTGATAGATGTATGGTGAAGGCACCTGGGAGATGAGAGATGTGGATTTAAATGCAGTTCTTCACTTCCTGGGCTAGTAATCTAAATACTAGACTGTATAGTAGAAGGTAAGCATTCTTAACTTTCACTTTTGAATATAGTGGCTGTGGCTGCTGTACTATGTACTGAACTCAATGGTGTTGGCACATGTTATGTGCGCTTGGGACATACCTACTGGATTGTGGCTACCCAGGTAGCTTAGATGTGGGGATAAGCAACCGATAGGGGGTAAGTGGGGTGCACGTGCCCCCCCCAAGGGGGCCAGTGCCCCCCAATGGCTAACACTGATGCTGTTGGTGCCAGACCCTGATTCAGGAGGCACCAGTCACTCATGGATGTGGGGATGCTTAGTTTGTGTATCCCAAATGGGCTCAGGTGAGAGATCTCTGGTTCAGCCAAAGTAGGGGCGGCTATGGGCATGCATGGTAACTGAAAACACCAAAGTAATTTTACTGGCAAAACTTTAAGTGCCTATGGACATATGTGCATCAAGGCTGATCCAACATGCTGTAATCAACACATTGATTAATAGAGTCTGCTGAAGTGTAGTAATTACCATGCTCCGGCAGACTCTAGCGTCACTCGTAACAACATCCCCATGCTGAAAAATGGCGGTGGGGGCACTTTAATTAAAGCTAATTCAATGAGCTTTAGTTTAAGCACTCCCCCTGCCATTTTTCAGTGAGGAGACACTGATACACATGATGCTCTGGGTGCTTTAATTAGAGTGGCACTTGAATCTGCTCTAATTAAAGCACCCCTTCCCCACTCCCGGAGTATGTGCATAACCCCCCTATATAGTACCTACGTTTTTAGCTAAGGTTTTTATGAACTGCTAACTCCTAAACTCAAACTACTTACACTCCTAAATTCTGATCAGTTCCACTGTAGGTAGTTAAGTTGTTTCTTAGATCTGGCTGTTGCATAATCCTTATTTGTAAAAAATCAGATAATTATACTGATTTATCTACTTCCCAAGAGTGGTGCAAGGTTTAATCTCTTATTATGAGGCAATTTTTTATCCCTTCATCTGTAACTGATTCTGCAAATGTCCTCCCTGAAAACCATATCTCCAAAGTTAATGAGCACAGGAAAGCTCTGTGGGTTTTAAAGAGGGTTCAGCAGCTTTGAGGTACTTAGATGGTAGAAATGGACTCTGATCTTGTACCTTGGTATAAAATGATTGCCCCTTATGGCTTCTTTAGAGTTTCTTAAAGCAGGTGCTTCAATGTGCATATGATTATTCAGATTTTTTGAGTTTCAATTTTAAGATGTCAAACTTGAGACTCCTATGGCCTCATGCACAAAGATGTTCAGCACCTACACTGAAAAGCTATTAAACAAAATAAAACACTGCATTCATATTGCTGGAATGTAGGTAGGACCATTTCATTGTCAGAAACCAATCTGAACCAGGCTCTTAATGTTTTTTTCTCTCCTCTGGCTTTTCAAAGACCAATGAATCCTCAACTTATTTCACGTCATGATAACTATAGCCTTCTGGCTAAGAAGAATTAGATCCTAGTCCCTAGGCAGTTTATTAATGCTGCTCTTACTCTGACCAGAGAGGTTCACTAAATACAGATATGAGACACACACTCCTCAGGAGCAGAACTGAATGAATTCCCTAAATACTTCCTCTGCAATTCCATCCTCTCCCAGTTTTAAAGTGGAGAACTAAACTTGATTTTGGAACTGAAGTTTCATTTACTTTTAATAGTAGTTCCTTTTTATCTTCCCTAAATTCTATGCTACTTGTTTTAATGTGCAATATAAAAACCACAGGAAGTTGGTTATTTTAGTACTCAAAAAATATCAGAACACAATTTCTCTAACCTACAGGGTCTTAAACCAAGAGTGAACATAAGACATTACTGGTTTTTTGCCCTGTCCTGGCTCCAGAATCTGCCTTGATGTTAGCTGCAGAACTCTCCTAATAGAACTCTGATAATCTTCTCTGCTAATAGACCGCATGTTTCACAGGCAGACTCCATGTATCCCAAAATAAGCATTCATGACACAAACCAAAAATCCTCTGCGTCCATATATTTTGGCAATTCAGGCTGAAGCTCCTAGTTTGCTATTATTTACTTGTCCAGAACCATGTTACTGTGCAATAAATGTCAAATAGCCAACATTTCAGTTTTACAACCATATTAATCAGAGACATAAATGACCCTCTAGATTATCGAAGCTAATCTCTTTCAAGGTACAGGCAGGATGGAATCCTTAAGTAGGAGAAATCCCAAAGGCAGAGAAGGGGTTTATTCATAAGTTTCAAAGCAGTAATCATTAAACAATGTCATGCTCAAATTTTGAGATGTTTTGAGGAAAAGTCTGTGCCTACCTGCAGTGCACAACCATAGGTCCAGCATCTGGAGGGTTACAGGTTTTGACTCGTCGTAAGAAAGCTAGGAATGGTGTAGGATGTTCTGGAACTCCATGGTCAGGCCAGGCAGTGAACTGGAACTGCCTCACTTCTCTTTTCTCACTCGAACCATTCTATGAAATAAAAATGCCTTTAATGAAACAATGGGTGACCTATATAATAGCATCACTATTGAACAAAATGATAGCAGAGCTGGAGGCAGCGAGAAGAAGCCTGGGAACCCTAGTTAGGAACAGAGGGAAATTGGCCTGTTCCCACTAGAAAAAATATGACATATATTCTAAATTGCTGGTTTCAAGCCTCAAAGAACATGGAAGATTCTGTTACACTTCATAACATGGCACTGCCACAACTGCCAGTGCTTGAGCTAATTCTTCATTCAATGAAAACTTTTTTTAGAGTAAGAGTTCTATATTAACTGATAAACCTGGGAGAAGATGTACTGTGATAACAGAAGGATTGTTTCATTCTTCAGTGGTGCCAGTTGGATCAAGATTTAAGTAAATCCTGAAGCAATTTGATTTCTCAAAAGCAGCCTAAGTGTAAAAATAAAACATGTACCTTGTAAAGTGCAAATGTTCGAACGCAGTAAGTTGCCAATTCAACAGTGTCTAGTAGAGTCACTTGGATTAGTCCATATGTCTCTGTTCCTCTGCTTGGCCAATACTGATCACATTTCACCTGCAATAAAAAAGCATGTAATTTATTTGTTTTAAATATATTAATATTTAAAACAAACAAATAAACAAATGTACGCGTGCGCACACACACACACATCCATTTATTATAAGAGGCCAGATCATCTGCATTTCTTTTTTGGCCCACATGAATAGCTCCTCTGGTTGTATTATGCTTCTCCTATAATGGTTCCCTTTAAATTCATTGAGGCAGATCAGCTGGTAATCAGCTGTCAATCAGGTTATGGAAAAATAAGTTAATGGGAGAGGTGCTGACTGGAGAAGAGCTGACTCCTGGGAACTGTCTGACTGCCTTCTCTTAACCTGAAGGAGAAAAACACTGTATCTGGGGTAAGTTAGCCCTTTTCCATTTGCAATAAGCTGCCCCAATTTAGCTGCCACACACTGTATAACTGCAGACAGACAGATACCACGTCAGCTGCTCTGTGGCAAAGTCCAGGCCCCCCACTTACATATTTAAATTTTACCTGTCATCCATACCCTAAATATCGCTCTGTTAAAATCTATAGAGCCATCCCACTTCTCATGAGCTAGTGATCTGACCTAAGTATTCAATGACTTTTTTATTTGATCAAGAACATTTTAATCAAAGTGATGATTGCCAATTTGGGTTTTTAAATCTCGCCATCATACTGATCTGCCCAGAAAGTTTTACGTTAGTCCCAATGCATAAAAATAGGTGTTCTAATATTAATGTAAACCATATTTTACTCATATAAAAATGCAGAACTGGGAAAAATTGGATTTCTTTGGTAAAGAACAACTTTTAGTTAGTGCATACATGAAATAAAATAACACCAGCTACTATGAAATGTGTTAAAGGAAAATATAATTTCCTTCTCATTTTAGTGTTATGAAACATATCAGGACACTGAATTCAAAGGCATTTGAAATACATGGATTGACAGAAACAATTCATCCAAATTTTAAAAGACAGAAGACATTTCATCTAAAGTAATCTCTATTTCAAAACATTGCTTATTTACAAGAATATTAAGAAGCTGAAACACTATATAAAACAGATGCACAGTACAAGTGTGTGTTTATCATCTTTTCTGAATGATGGTTAAAAATATCATCTAAGATCTCTGCTGAATGGAAAAAGAGTTTCTGATCCTTTAAAACAATTACAGGGGTAGGCTAAAAATAATATGAAGCTTAAATTATTGAAATACTTCTTTTTTAATGAATAATATGTGAATTTGAGGCATAGTTTTCTGAAATAAATTCTTACCAATTGGCTTTACATACAAAATAGAAATAGTTTATAGTTGGAATCAGTCAAAATACACAATATATATTCAAAGCATGTTTTTACTGGTCACTATAGTTATGTTGCAGCTTCAATGAAAAGTCTCCCATCAAATTCAATGGGAGTTGGAACATGTCTTAAGAGACCTGGAGAAAAAAAAAAAAGAAACCACTGCACTGTAATCCCAAGAAGAACATGATCTGCCACATGTGTTAACCCTAGGTGCTGGTATTTGTTGAGAGAAGGGGTGAGCATCCAGATATGAGAAGCTGAGACTATGTACAAGTTTTGGAGTCTAGTGTTCATCTTTTTTTACTCTGAATTCCTTTAGTCTGAGAAAGATTCAGCACCTTTTCCAAACTCCCCAACCCTATGTAACTTGGTCATTCAAAATATATTTCATTTTGAGGATAACCAGGAAGGACACTGCAGATCATTAATGGTTCACAAACCATCCAGTCATCTGAATGAAGAACAGGGAAAACCTCTAACAATAAAAGCTGGGGAAAACATTCATTAGAGGAAAAAAACATTATATTGAAAGGAAATCATGCAGGTAGGATGGAAACAAAAATAAAATACTAAAATACTAAAGCAATTTAATTATTTTTGTGTTCTTAAAACAAGAAGAACAAGTAAAGAAGAATAAGCACATAATGCAACGGCAGGTGAAGGCTGGTCCATGGGCCACATTGGACCTGCGGCAGACTCCATTTCCCAGCAGCCCCTGCCAACATCACTGCAGCTAGTTTCCATGGAGACCCAAGCAGTATCAGGGCCTTGACAGCTTGGGGGCCAAGGTTTCCATGAAAAGCAGTCCCAGCAGCGCTGGCAGGGCACATGGCTGGGTGGGTTGCTGCTCCAGGGTCTGGGCTGGGATCTTGCAGCACTGACAGTATAGTCTGGAGTTGAGGAAGAGCTGCAAACCACTCCCAGCATGCTCCGGGCAGGGTCATGCAGGCACCGGATTGTGGCTTTGCCCTGGCTCTGGGCCACACTGTCACTATTGCAAGATCTCAACCCAGGCTGTAGAGCAGCTTCCCACCCAGCAGTGCAGCCTGCCAGTGTTGCTGGGGCCGGTCCCCATACAGACCCCGGCCCTGGGCTGTTATGGTGTTGCCGCTGCTGGGTTCTCCATGGAAACTGGCCATAGCAATGCATGCAAGGGCTGCTGGGAAATGAAGTTTGGTTACTGGCCAGATCCACCATTTTGCCCAGCCAACATAGCATGCATTATTTTTTTATGAAAAGGAATTATGTAATTATTTCTTTCTTCCATTTTCTGAACTATTGGGAGAATGAGTATTGGCAGTATCTCATGAATATCCTATGCCGAGTCCTAGTCTGGGAGGAAGTTACACAGGTTTTGTGGAGAGTAGGTAAAAAGGTGCTTTTCCAATTTAGTTAGCAAAATGCAGGTATCTTAATCAACTGAAAATTCTGCCAGCTTGTACAGGTTAACATTGTTAGCTCAGTTTTTGCAAATCATGTACTTGAAAGTCCCACCTAGCTTCTGGAGAATGCCACGTGTTTTTATATTTTAAAAACACTTAAATTGCTAAACCTGTTGTTTGAGTTCTGAGCAAGCCAAACACAGATGTATTACTACCTGTTTTTTTTTTTGTAAGAACCCAAATAATTCTTAAAAATTGCCATTTAGAAATATAAGTAAACCTAGTACAACCTTTCGCATAAAACACACACGAATATGCATGTGCATACACGCATACACATAAATACATACATACTTCCTTTTAGCTTTGCTAACAGTTTTCAGCGCAAATTATGTTTCCACAGAAACAGTGCCAGTTTCCAGCAAGTATGCTTGAGAAGCAGCCAGTTTAGCAGTGGTAATACTTGATAACAACAACTTTGAAAACGGCTTGGAGGGAGAAAGATAGTTCATGTTCAGTTCAGCATATTCAAGAGGAACAGCTTTTTGAAGTCAGAAAAGTATTTTTTACTTTGTCTCATTAATTTAAAGATTTAGCATGACATCTACCTTTCCTTAAGGAAAAAATATTTTGGGACCTGAACAAATTGGTAATGCTTCTTTAATGCCTTTCCTCCCCAAGTACATATATAGCTCCTTAACATTTGCTAATCAATTTCTACCTCAGACAATTAGAGCGATGTTGGAAATGCAATGAGTTAATGGTAATAATGCACTTAGACTTTAGAAGCCTGCAGAAATTGCTTCAAATTAACTCTCATGAAAATTATTCTTTTTCTTTTCTCTGTATGTGTATTAAAAAAAACAACTTTAAAAGCCATTCTAACATATTTCCTATGAGAGCTGGCTGCTCCTGAGACCCGCCGCTGGAGTGACATTGCCTTTTCAGGAATGAATGCAACTTCCAGTTCAGTGTATATGTTATGTGAAAAGGGGAGCTGCTGACTACAAATATTGATTCTCATAAGAAACAAAATGGATTTAAGTTCAGAATTTGGGAAAAAAATCACATGAACTGTAAGCTGATGGCACTACATCAAGTGGTCAGATTTTCTATTTGCCTCAGTTTAAGAAGTCTTTTTCAAAGATGTGCCCTCACCTAATGCTCAGCCTTTCCTGCTCTTTCATCATAAAACTTAAATTCCCAAGACTCCCAGCAATTTATGTTTCTGATTTCTCTCTAAGAGAGATCAGAACAAGGTGTTTTGGTTGGACTTCACTAGCACAAGAGAATTAAATAGTATATCTCAACTGTCTAGTGGCTATTTTGCTGATAGGGAACCTCTATTAAATGTTTTGGCCAAGATTTTCCAAACTGAGTAGTGGTTTTTAGTGTCCAACTTAGGATGTATGAAAGAGGCCTGATTTCCAATGGGTACATGTTCATCAATCTCTGATAAGCTAGTCTCTTTAATACAAATCAAGATGACACAAAAATCATTAGGCAGTTTTGAAAATGTTGTTTGTTACTTTTACCTTAACTTTATTTTATCTTGACTGTGCCTGAGGCTGGGTACACATAGTCTAATAATCTGAGAGGATTCTCCAAGGTTTTGTCTCCTGATAAAGAATTTTTTCCCCAAGCTGTGTGAACAGACATTTAAATGCTGAGGCCCTCAAGAGTGGAGAGCTTACAGTGCGGACACTGTAAAGCCAGGAGGAGCCCTGTGTATGCTCTGCAGGCTCCCTTAGTCTGCCTGGCAACAGATGGCAACAGTGCATATGGCGAACCTGGGGTTGACCCAGACTGCATGGCTAGCCTGAGTTTCCCTGCAGCACAATGTAGGGATTGTGAAGGGGGCATGTTCTGCTCCCTGATGGAGCAGCAGATTTCAGTACGCAACACACTGCTTCACAGGTGGGAGAAATGGAGAGGGAGGAGGAGGATTACGGATGATGATGATCTCATCTGAGAGAAGCAGCATGTTCAGACATTCACTCTGAGAGCTAGAGACAAAAGTAATGCTTAAACCAGTTTAAGTGATCAGAAACTGGCTTAAACCTGTAACAGAACACAAATTCAGTGCACATAAGCCAGTTTCAAAATGGCTGAAATTGTTTTAAGATAAACCTGGTTGAACATAGTAACAGACTTAACTGTTTTGGGTCAACCTGCTTTATGAAACTTCTGTCCCAGACCCCTTCCTGGTTTAAGTTAAATTTGAGTCCCCCAGCATGCTGTCCAGCCCTGAGCTGGGCTGTGCTGTCTGCTCCAGCAGAGAAGGGTTGCGGGGGAGGCAGGGAATGCCCCACACCCAGGTAAACCTCATCTGGGGTCTGGGGGGCAGGGGTTAAATCCCACTTCCCCTGAATAGAGCTGCCGTGCCCAGCTAAACTTCTGGCTGTGACTGTGGACTACATATACCAGAGGCACCTGAAAGCAGGAAGTAGAAGTGATGAGCAACCCTGCAGAGTCCTGTTTCTGTGATTCTGGACTGCAAATCCCAGAGACCGTGGGAGCAGCAGGAAGAGGAAGCAAACACACAGGCTATGATGGCAATAATGCCAGAAAGCTGTGCTCTAGCACCCTCCAACTTCTGGCCTGAGCCGCTGTAGGCATGTGGGTGCATTTCCTGAATAAAAAATGAAAGTCTGTCCAGTTGTTCCTCAGTTTAATCTCTGCATCTTAGACTGACCTGCAAAGACTGAATCAATTCAGCCTTGGGCTTTTTGACTGTCTGTACTTAGCCTGGGAGAAACTCTCCCAGGAGTGTTTTAACCGTGGTTGTTTCCAAGTTATTTTTTTCCTGAAGTGATGATAGATAACCACATATATCAAACTAGAATGTCCTGCCCCACATAAAGGAAAGGGTTACAACCATACCACCCTCCACCCTTGCCACTGAAGACAAAAATTTTAAATAAAGAATAGACACAAGCCAGAGAGAACATACAATTGTACTTCAAAGGCATTTCATTTTCTGTATTTAAAATACAGTCAGTAACAACCTTGACAATTAACAGGTCTACCTTCATAACCTTGGGATGATGGATTATCATGTTACTACAATTGTGGCCAGTCAGATCATACATGACATTCACTGGCACCAGTTCAAAAGATTAATGAATTTATAGGTAAGCTCATAATTGTATGTGATACAAGCCACAGAAAGCTCATAAAATACATACTCTTATAACTTGAATACACATGCACACAGACACTCACTCTTTTTTGGGTTATTTCATATAAAGATGCCAAATCCTTGTTCTCTATGGAACTATAAGCATTCATTGAAAAGAAAGCTATACAACAGAACAGAGAATGGGTTATTTTCCATGAGAAGCTGGAGACTATTTCAGAGCTGAGAGTTTAACTATCTGCATATGGTATAGAAAAATATTTGCATGTTCACACTTCAAGAAATCACTGACACCAGAGAAGGCACTGTTTTGCATCACCGGAGCTGAAGAAGGAATATTACCACAGAAGCATGCACACACAAAAAATCCTGACATTCAAGGGTAGAGAAACAATTTTCCAGTACAAAGTTCTACCAGTCAGCCCGAAAAACTCCTTTGGGGTATTCTTAACATATAAGTCAGCTATTGCAGCCCACCAAAGACTTTAAGGACAAAATGAAGTTCAAGAATGAACAAATCTGGCAAATCTGGACAATATGTCCCTCCCTGCAAGAACAGCAGATGATATCTATATTCTGAATAATAACAGTTCGTAAAAAAGGTCTTTGAATCAGTTTTCTTCATATTAGAAATCTCTACAAAGTTGTTCAGCAACTGAAGAAAAGTTATTGTTCAGAAAGAAGCTATTTTCCTGCAATATGGCATAATAATAATACTAATTATAAGAAGCACAAGTTGAGCTGATTGTCTGAGAAGTCCTGAAAAATCTCCTGTAACTCATAACTAAAGGGCCACCTCAATAGTTTATAACGCCCGTTAGCATCTCACATCTCCTAAAAGCTATTATTTTGAAGATAACTTATACTATAACAACACCTTAATCTCAGAGGATCGGACTTATCCAAGGAAGATTTCCAACTCACAGAAAGCAACCCTAGTTTCTGATATGGTGATATGATACAACGGTCATCATCATTTTGAGATTTTAAGTTTTCTATTCAGAAAAGGAAAAAAATATGGTGAGAATTTATTTGAAAAAAAGTACTTGACTGTAGCCTTTTGACACTTCACCATCTAAAAACTGTAAGATTAAGCTAACAAAATAAATACAGGCTAAGATTTTATTTAAAAACATCACAGGGGTGCTTGCAGAGGTAAAAAAACATTTTTAAATGGTGCTTTACTTTAAACTTGGTGTGCCCCTGCACCAAGCCCCACATATGAATATAAAAGGCAGTGCATTACTTCAACTCAGCTCACCTGGCATCTGTAAAGATCGAGTGCTTTAGTGAGGCTTTTTTAGTGCTTTTATTAAATAACTGATTGAATCAGGTGATTAAATCATGGCTTTAGATGCTTTCTTTTTTGGGCACTCAGTTTAAGATAGTTTACTGGGTTTAATTTTCCAAGGCTGGGTGTTCAGATGTCTCTTTCCCATTCATTACAGTTGCAAGGGATGTGTATGGGTAACCTTGTTTGGTTCAGTTAAATACTGCTGAAGTTTATTCAAACTGCCTAAATTTTTTGGATTAGCAAAATTGGAGATATAAAACTAGGCTTTCTGGCGGCACAGTTAAGGTCCTGTTAATACTATCTTTAAGTAGAAGTTAAAAAATAGCACTTAAACAAAATTCAAATTAGCATAAAGAAAAACCAATTTATAACATATTAGCCCCCAATCAAGTTTGAATGTCAAGCCCCATTAAATGTGTAGTTAAAAAAGAAAGTAGCTGAGATGTGATTAGTGATGCTAATTGTTAATACTGGAAGATAACTGATAATAGGGGTGTGCAAAACGGGCCGTGTTCAATTCTATTAGATTCAGCCAAATCTAAATCTTAAGATTCAATGTTGATTTGGAGAATCAGTGATTTGGCCATAGGTACAGCTTTAAATGTTTTTTCTACATACCTTGAGGTACCAGGTGCGGCTCATGAACACTGAAATGTTGGGTCCACTTTTGGGTCCAGCGCTGAGCGCATGGGCCCCACCCCCCATTGGCTCAGCAATTAGTCAGAGGGGGACCCTGGGTGCCCCTCAGACCCAGAAGGTACCAGTTGCCAAGATGGGGGGTGGGAGGAGGGTCCCAAACTAATAACTCAAAGGAAATCCAGAAATCTGTTCTAATCTCTTCCTTTCAATGGAATAAGCCAAAGACTAGTTTAAATAGATGCCTACTAAGTCTTTTGAATATGATTCTCTTTCTTACCCCCGTCACAATCTGCAGATGCTCAAAAGTTTTTCTCTGCATTCATGCTAAGAGTCCCTCTTCTAAATTACTATGAGAGCAGTGAAGACAGTGTCTTATTGATCCACTGTGATATATCTAGTTTTAAGGATCAGACTGATAGCTATTTTGTTTGAGGCTTTCCAAGAGCCACATTATGGTACAGTTCATCAAACTGAATGGCTTTTTGCTCCATACATAGTTTCACAGACTACAACAGGACTACTAATACCAGGTGCGTGGTAAGGACTGGTCCGTGGGCTGGAACAAACCCTGTATGCCAGGATTGGGCCCCATGGCTGTACCAAGCCCTTAATTAGGCCCCATGCCATCCCCACATACCAGAATCAGGCCCCATGCCATCTCTGTCCAGCCCCGCATTCTGGGATTGGGTCCCTGCACTGCCTCCACTTGGCCCCAGGTGCTGGAATCCAGCCTCACAGCACTATGTGTGCCTGATCTAAGTTCTATAGTCTGAACAGCATGGTGCTGTAAGTTGGAACTGGCCTGTGGGTTCAGGGTAAAGCACCTCTGCTGTAAAAGATTCTTAAGGTGATTATGTATATTATAATGAAGCCCCAAGAATAAAATACTTTTCTATCATTCTGATACTTGGTGACAGGCTCAAAACACTGATCAGGACACTCAGGAGAATGAACAAAGACAGATAAGACTGGGCTAGTATTTTATTAACATAATGTCCAAGGCCTTTAAATGGGTCCACTGCAGGGAATCACTTTGGCCTAGCTATAGGATTCAAAATATTGAATCAAAAGCCTCAAAAGAACTTAGTTTTTGGAGTCCTCCCACCCTTCTTCTCTGAGAAGGTGGAAGAGCAACAAAGTAGGAACCCAAAGTCTTCAAAGATATTGTGTCTCCCCTTCTGTCACAGGCATATAGAGTCCCTAAATCTCTCTGGGTGCTGGTTGCTTGACCTTTCATCTACACTGGATATAGTTTACAAGTTTAAAGTAAATTTTCCACAAGCGACTGATATTAATTTTTAGCTCAATATATTGCTGCTAAAGCCTATCCAGACTGCCAGAATAACTGTTCTTCTGCAGTGGTATAGGAAGGTGAAATAAACCACTGGGCCACTGCCAATTTGACCCCATAAAATGTTGATTGGTAGGTCTGCAGTTCCTTCCTTTTCAGAGTGAGGGTGGGACAACTAAGGGCAGCAAAATGATCCAAATGATTTGGGAAAAGCCTTAAGTGAATGAAGAAAAGGCATCTTTTGGTCCATGCTCTTATTGTTTAGTGTATGCTTTCTCCCTGCAACTTCTAGTGTCTGATGAAGCCCTTAATCTAGTGAAGTGGATCCTTGATATCTCTTTTACAGGAGCACAATTTAAAGGCAACTATTATGTGACCAATGTGCTTTATCTGTGGGGAGTTGCTGTCTTAAACAGGGAGGTGGTGTTAAAGATTCCTGGGGAGTCTCCAATTGTCAGGCCATGGCCTTGAACCTGAGGCCCTGGCTTGCCTAACATAGCTGCTCACTAGTCTGGCCCTTCAGGCCAAGCAAGCCAGCCACAAACCTCCATCTGGGCCTAGACATCTGCCCACTCCATGCCACTGGAGTGGCTGGTCAGGGTCAGCTGACCTCTCAGCCTCTCCATATAAACACCTGACACAGAAGAAGTGTCAGGGCAACAGGGTTTATACCAGAGCCCAAATTGCCTTGCTGTTCCCTATGGCTTGTGTCTCTGCCTGCACCCTGTTTTTCTTTCCTAGCTTCTTGACTTGGCTTACCGGATGACTCTTTGCTCTGCCTGAGCCCTTCTGCTTCTGAACATGGCTTTTGCTTAGATCCAACTGTCTGCTTTGTCTCCTGGCTACTCAACTGGCTAACCCTCTGGCTTCTTGACTTGGCATCTCTCACCGGCCTCCTGGTCTCCTGACCTGGTCTGTGCTTGGATTCTGCTCACTCCTCCTAACCCACGTGGGCACCTTGTTCCTGAAATGATCCATGATTTGGATGCCCATGCCATGGTGTGATATCAACAAGGTTCATTTTGGACTTGTTCTGAATTTTGGATGAAAATTTCTGTTAAACTAGGTTATCTGCCCTTTCTATAATACTTGTTAGCTCATGGATAAAGCTCTCTCAACCACAGGATTGTGAATTTAGGCTGTCTCAGTGGCTTCCTATGAAACCCACATAGCTGTCCAGAAGCCTGATTAACATGCCTACCCAATTACAAAGACAAACAACATAGTCATCATATGTTACACAAATACACAAGATGGGACCAAATGACAAAGCTCAGAAACTGTGGAACTTCTACATCGAGAAGGATCTTTCTCTTACTGCAGCATATTCCCCAGATTCAACAAACAAAAAATATGGCCATACTAAACTATCTGTATATTTCCCATCACAATTGGGTGCTGACACTGCTTTTCTGTGTGCTGACAGATGCAGGAACAATGAAGGAAAATGGAGTGACTGACCTGTCTAACCTTGATATCTTTATGAAGAACATGCTACACGTAAGTAACAGGGCACAGTGCTGTCATAGATTAGGAATTAGTCTTAATATGTGCATGAAAAAGAAACATAAAAGTCTATTTTAAGTGGAAGCCGGTGATTTTAGCTCATAGTGAAAATGGCTACATTCATCATGTATAACCTTTCTTTCCAGGATAGCAGGAACATTATATATGGTGAAGACCTGTATGTCTTAGTTTTCAATCTCTCCCTTCCCCCAGCTCCAAAAAGTCCCCTCAGAAAAGGAAAAAAATAAGGACTG
The DNA here is from genome assembly GCF_001723915.1 of Gavialis gangeticus. Taxonomy (NCBI): domain Eukaryota; kingdom Metazoa; phylum Chordata; order Crocodylia; family Gavialidae; genus Gavialis; species Gavialis gangeticus. Next base: position 117,145,619 of record NW_017729024.1, on the reverse strand, counting down.
CAAGTAGCTAAAATAAAGTTCTGGGGAGACAAAAGCTGTGGAAAAAAGTCTGCTACTCCAACTGAGAATTAGGATCTTTACCCAGAGCAAATAATCATAAAAATGTAGGGCTAGAAAGGACCTTGAAAGATCATTCTCAATTCCATTCCACTGCATATGAAGACAGGATCAAAATACTTAAACAATCCTTAAAAGTTGTTTGTCTAATCTAGTCTTGAAAACCTCCAATGAGGGAGATTCCACAAAGTCCTTAAGTAACCAGTTTCATTAATATCCTGATAACTAGAAGTTCTTTTTAAAAAACGTCACCTAAATCTTATTTGATGCAAATAAAATTGGTCTGATGCAAATAAAGTTGCAAATAAAGTTCCTGGTCTGCCTTTAATTGATGTGAAGAACAGCTGATCAACAACCACTATATAACAAATAACTTTTACATATTGGAGGACAGTTATCACGACAACTCACTTCCCAGTCTTTTTTTTTTCTGTACTAAACAAACACAATTTTTTCTGCCTTTCCTCATGTTTTCTAAATCTCTCAGCATTCTTGTTGCTGTCCTGTGGACTCTGTCCAATTTGCCTGTATTCTCCTGGATGAGGCATTCTATCTGCATGGTTTTGCCAGTTTCAAATGCATAATACCTTTGAGACCAAGATTTTTATATCTTTTTTGCTACATAACAAAAAAAAGAGCATTTCTGGGTTTGGGTGAGGCCTGTGTATTCTTGTTTTAAAAAGTTGTGCAGGGAAAATGGACTTAACACATACATGTTTTAGTTGGCAAATACTGTTGGAATTAGTATAGTAGATTTCTGTTATTTGCATAGCCCTTTTCCCAACAAAATTATGCAAATAAGCAGATTCTATAAACAAAGAGAACAAGAAAAAATAATGGAAATGGGTAGTGTAATTCCCTATCATAACATGGCACTGTGCACATTTTTTGTCAGTTCTCAAAGACTCTGTGGGGAATAAATAAGAAAAAATATGGCAACTGCTGTTCAATCACATCTTATGCTCCACAGTGTTCTTGTACTTGACCATGTGCATGTGTATAATAAATAAGAAAATCCCACATCTAACAAAATAGTTCCCTTTCTCTTAGACAAACCAGAGAATACATGATCCAATATCACCTATATGGTTGTTAACTATAAACATGTTAACTAGATTTAAAAAATGAAAACTGCTTATTAATGTAAAACAAGAAGCCATATGTAATCATTTCCAGATTACAAAAATGTTTCATAATTTGAAACGTTATACTAAATTATCTGTTGTGAGGTAAAAAAAAACTTACGTCTACATGTTGCTCAAACTTGGCAATATTTGATTAAACAATCTTTGCATTCCTTTTTTATAGTTTTGGAGAATGCAAGGAACCACAATATGCTAAGAGCTGATATGCAAATATGCAGATTAAATGTATTCATATTGATAGCAAATGTTTTTGTTCTATAGAAAAGTATGGAAATAACCAAAATATGCAAATAACCCATATGTGATAAAGTAGAATCTATTGCATAACTTCAGGATGACATTTTCAAAGAAGCCTAAAGGAAACTGGCATCCAAATCTGGTCACCTTTCAGTGCAATTCCAGCATCTCAGTGCCTTTGAAAATCTCTCCCTGAATAAACTGCCATATGGTTGAGTTTTACAAATGTGACAACATGAAGTGATGATACAATCAGAACTACTACTTGCAATGATAGCTGGATTGTTGCTAGTGCATTTTCTTAAAGCAGAAGAAAATCAGTACAAAATCTACAGATGTATATTACACTTTTTGTGAACCTAGTAACACACGGCCTATCAGTGGATTTGCCAGCACTGCAATTCTTTTTTGCTAGCATTATGTCTCCTCCATTCTTCTGGTTCACATCTCAACATGCTAAAGGAGTTAAAGAACAAAGTACTTATTGATCCAGAAGTAGCTGGCTTTTCACCCTAAATCAAAAAGCAATAGCAAACCAAGTACTCATCTCTTTCCATATATGATGCTAACGCTATCCAGCAAGACAGACATTCCACTTACAAACGCTTTCCTGTCCTGATAAAATAAAGACTGAGATCTGCAAATGCATAACTTCACTTAACAAAGGCATGCATATTCTTCTAGTGGAGGTAGCAAGTAAGCATTGTTGTAGCTCTGGTTTCCTGTATTTAATAAAGCATTCAGCAGTTTTCAAAAATACACAGCCACATAGCATACACTCTATATCGCAAAGGCAACGTTTTCCTGCTAACCTTTTACAATTTGTGTAGATTAAGGCTAGGGACAGACAATCAAAAAGCCTGAGCCTGAACTGATTCAAACTTTGCAGGTTAGTTTAACCTGCAAAGCTCGAACTGATTGGAGATGGATAGACATTCCCTTTTTATTCCAGAAATGCAGGCACTGGAGCAGCCCTCCCCTTGCTTCCACAAAACTGAGCCGAGGGGGGCGTGGCCAGGCCCTGGCAGGATGCTCTTATTATTTCCCCCCCTCCTGAACAGCCCAGCAGGGAAAGTTTCTCACCCCTAACTCAGTGTTTATCAATCCATTAAGAAAGCAAAGCCTCTCTCCAGTAACCAGTGGAGTTCTTCTTAAACAGCTCTTCCAAGGAAGGACATTAAGCTACCTGATGATTAGCTCCAAAAAGCTTGTTTGCCTTGTTGTCTCCCATAGCATGGACCATAGCCAAGATGTGGTCTGCTAGCTAATGCTGAGGTGTCTGTGCAAGGCGGTGGGGAGAGGAGAGGAAATAATCCCTGCTTAACAGGGACAAGCCAGGCAAATGCTCTGTGCCTGCAAGTCTCTGTTAAAGCTGCAGCCAGGGAGCACAGGGGAGGGGCCAGCTCTGCTATGGAGCAGAGCGCCCCATCCAGCCCAGAGACCATGCTGGGATACTGGGGGTGTCTGGTTTATCTAAAACTAGTAAGGGGTCTGGGGCAGACATTGCATAAACCGGTTTAAGCCAAATCAGTTAAGTCTGATACTACATTCAACCAGGTTTATCTCAAACCAGTTTCATCCATTTTCAAACTGTTTTATGTGCACTGAACATCTGTTCTGTTATAGGTTTAAGCCAGTTTCTAGTCACTTAAACCGGTTTATGTGTAATGTCGGTCCCTAGCTTAAGTGAAAGAGTTGCAGGCAGATGGTTGTGGATATACATATCAGTTACAAAGAATACTTAAATGAAAGTGGTGATGACTCTTCCACTTTTGTGGCCATAACAGTGAAGATATATGACTTTCAGGTACACTGCTATGCCTGAAGCATGCCTTATCAAAACTTTGCTAAACAGAAAGTTAAAGAAATACACCTCTCCTGGTGTTACAAATGAAACAACTATCTATCGAAGCTTGGTCCCATGTATATACCTGTTTGAAAGACCTCCGTATTTTCCAGAGAGGCAAGAAAAGAAAACCCCTAGCTTCCACAACTCTGAACTAGCTGCTGTGTATATATGATTGTTTTCTATTAGATACAAGTGGAATTGCTCAATAATATGGCAAGCCTCTATTCTACCATCAGCAAATTTAGATTCATTGCAAGTAGGAAAAGCTTGTGCTTTTGGAGCAAGAATATCTGGGAATTGTCCCCAGAGCTGCCTGGGAGTTTTGAGTACCCATCATGTGCATCATAATCCTAACTGATTTGCTTCAGTGCTGTGCTTACTAAGTAGCCTTTAGATACAACAGCCTCCTAACATTGCACAGCTATACAGCCATAAACATTCTTTAAAGTAGCTTTCCATTCTTTTAACCTGTTTGAAATGTGTGATGCAATTTAAGGCTCCTTCTCCTCACATAAAAATTCCATTCTAATCCCCAGCCTCAAGGATATCCAAGCCCTTGTGCCATTTATAGATATTGTATATTATATGCATACTTTAAGAGCTCTATTTTTGCTTGCATGCATGCTAGATTATAAACCTATCAAATGACTGGGGCATCCAACTAAGGATCTTGATTTGGTGACATGAGTTCCTTGGTGACATGAGTTCCTTCATAATTCTTGTGGGAGTTTCAGAGGGATAAGAAGGGTCCCCTGGAACAAAAAAAGCATCTATTTTGTACTATGGCACCCTCCACACAGTTTATTAAGTTTCTCCATGGGGTGCACAGTCTCTCCTGGCTATATCAAAAGGAGCTTTGCAGAAGTAGATTGTTACTGGTGCACTCAGCACACAACAAAGGAGGAGACACACAGACCCAGCATGAGGCTCTTGCACTGCTGTATGTTACATGCCATTGTTCTTTAAAAGTAGAAAAGACACAAAAGATGCTTAATTATCTTCAACAATAATTTGTCCTTAACAATGACAAATATTCCCACAGAAGCAAAGCTCAAGGACCTTAATTATTCTCAATTGTCCAAATATATGCCTGGCGCAGAGAGTCTCATAATTTCATTATTAAACTAACAGAGCTTTTAAATTGACAAATCCTTTATTCCTACTGGTGTGCAACTCCCAAGAAAAGAACAGGGCAATATACAGCATACTGTTTTTATGGCAACAACTTCCACATAACCCATGAATTATTTTTTGTTTACATTATGATATATCCAGAGTTTATTATAGCAATAATAAAACCTATCTTCTGGTAGTTAATGACTAATTTTATCAGATTAAGTCCTTTTAGCCAATGCTGCAAGCAGTATCAGTGTAAATACTACTTAGGGCCCCTCTACATGGGCAGGTAAAGGTGCAATAGGATCTAATGCACGATCCACATATGTGAATGCCAGGAGATGGGACTGTAGGATTGTGTATTAGATCCCAGTGCACCTTACTCATGGTGCAGGTGAAACCTGGGATCATAATGCCAGACTCCTCAAGCACTGGCTCCCATGGCTGAGAGCTCCACAGCTGATAGGGCTTGGTGGGGCTCACAGCAGAGTCGGCATTGCCCATGTTGCCCTCACTGCAAGCCCCAAAGCCCACATCAGCTGTGGGCCCCTGCTGTGAGCCCTGCAGTCCACGAGGCTTACAGGGGTAGCAGCATTCTCCCTGTTGCAAGCCCCACAGCTGCCAATGCAGCCAATACTGTGAGTCTTATCAGCTGCAGGGCTGGCAGCAGGTTGTGCACTCTTGTAGCTGAGAACCCCTCAGTTGATGGGACTACCACCCACAGGGGAGCACTAGGAGATATGTTCAATTCATGGCATGATTAGAACAATCTACACAGTTATTACACTTGTGAAATAATTTTGTAGTTTATGGCTTGTTTTATCATGTCATTAATTGGTTGAACGTGTTAATCACACCTTAAAGCTACGTACAGATGGTCAGAAAGAAGCTGAATTGATTCAGTCTTTGCAGGTTAATTTAATTCAGGGGTGGACAATTATTTTGGGCAGAGGGTAGCTTACTGAGTTTTGGCAAAGCATCGAGGGTTGCATGACAGGTAGCCCAGGGCAGATTAATATTAATTATTTTACTTTTTTAGGGCCCCCGCAGGCCAGATAGAATGGCCTGGCAGGCCGCATCCGGCCCCTGGGTCGCATTTTGCCCACCCCTGATCTAATCACACATTTACTTTTGATTCACAAAATGCAGCCACATGCCTACAGTGGCTCAGGCCAGCTGGCAGGGGGCACTAGAGTGTGGCTGTCTAGCATGTAGCCAGCATGGGATGTATATCCACTTCCTCTTCCTGCTGCTCCCAAGGTTTCTGGGATTTGCAGTCCAGAATCACAGCAGCATGACACTGCAGGGTTGCTCATCACTTCTTCCTGCTTGCAGGTGCTTCTGGGATTTTTAGTTCACAGTCACAGCCAGCAGTAAGTTTCAGTAAGTTTAGCAACAGGGGAAGGGGGGTTTAACCCTCTTCCCTGGCCCCAGACCCCACCCAGGGTTTGCCTGGGAGGGGGCTAGTCCCTGCTTCTCTCCTCCCGCTTCCTCCCTCCAATCTTTTTCTGCTGGAGCAGACAGCACAGCATAGCCCAGGGCTGGGAAGCATGCTGGGATGCCCAGGGACTCAGATTTAACTTAAACCGAGAAGGAGTCTGGGACCAAATTTTCATACCCTGGTTTGACCCAAAACAGTTAAGTCCGATACTACATTCAACTAGGTTTATCTTAAACCCGTTTCAACCATTTTAAAACTGGTTTATGTGCACTGAATTTGTGTTCTGTTATCAATTTAAACCAATTTCTGATTACTTAAAATAGTTCATGTGTAACTTCTGTCCCTTCCCCAAGTGTAACATGTAAAGGGGGCCTTAGTTCCTCATCAGTGCAACAAGTGCTATACCCTTCATATTGCTATTTGACTTTGATTCAGCAAGAGTTTTTGAGATGGAAGATTCTGGCCATAAACACAGTGTTAGTGATATTACAGCGAGAATCATACTGTTACTGAAGACAAGGAGGAGGTTGGATAAATATGTCTGTTCCAGAACATACTACAATGCAATAGGTTGGAGTTAAGGAATTACAGGAAGAAAGGGGAAATCAGACCTCTCTGACAACTGAGTTACCTACAGTGTGGATATGTGAATATCTCTGAGGCAAAAATATACTGACACAGAGAATAACAGAAACACTGTCCTTTCTTCCAAACTGATATTCTCTCCCCTCATCTGATTGCTTATATCACTTTATATGCTGAATGGTACATGTTGTAGAAAGGATACAATTTAGAATAAATTGTTTGCATCGTAGGGCATGCAAATCCTCATAAATAAACCAAATAGGTCTGGTACCCAAAATGAGAGGGGAGGACAGCCCCAGAACCTTACATAAAGCAGTATTAATTCTTTGAATCACGTATATGCTTCTTAACTGTATTCATAAGCTTCTTTTCCTAATCTTTACTATCTCTACTCCTTAATGTTTTCTTTTTATTTCATTCAAACTAAATTCATGCATGAAATAATGTTATCCACACTTTGCTATGCACTGCAATGTGTCTAATAATTTTTTATATAAATTGTGCGTTTGATGGCTGAATAATAGAAACGATTTTTGTCTGTGAGGTCTGGATTAGGTCAGGTGAGATTCAGGAGGTGACATTTAAAACAAAACAATAAAGTGCAAAGGGTTATAAATGATAATTTTCCTTGCCCTGTGGCTTTTCTATAGGCAAGCAAATGAATAACTAATTCACTATAACGACTTCATTTGCCGTTCTCAGCTATTAAATATGCAAGTTTGCAGAGGTATGGTAAGTCAGATATCTAACACATGCAAATGAATTGACTTAGTTTGTTTCTGCAGATGCTATTAAACAAAATACACCCTCTTTATCAATGCTGCACTGGTTCAAAAGGCTTGTGCTGAGCTGCAGGACAGAATAATGAAAGAAGTAAGGTAAACAGAAATGAAGACTTGAAGATGCAAAAGAGATGGAAAAATCCTCCAAAAAAAATGAAACTGTCTTGGCGAAGGAATAACGAACATGGCTGCCAAAAAAACAGTCAGAAAATAAGCCTAAGGACCAAGAAAATCAGAAGTAGAGAACAGCTCAATTGCTATTAGCATTTAGTTGTCTTTGAGCTAAATCCTATTTCACTTTATGTCCTGAAATGTCACATACACCACCAAGTGCTTGCAGTTTTAGGCATTTACACACAATTTTGATTTACCTCTGGCCAAGCGGATGTGCTTGTTCCTGCTGAGCATGCTCAGACGGGTTGTGCTCTGCCTGGGCAGCATTATCCAGGTCTGAGGCCAGGAAAGTCCTGAAATGTCCATTGCAAAAAACTCACAACTAATAAGTGTTAGATGCTGGAGGAAGAGGAGGAGGGCCACTTTATTACTTTTTAACTGCATATCATGCCACTTGGGAGCAAAGGACTTAGGTTCTAGGCCCCCCTCACAAAAAGGGGGTTTGAACCTGTATCTCCTGCTTCACAGCAAAGTGGTCTAACCACCAGGTCACTAATTAGGTGTTGCCAAGGTCTTTCAGTAGTAGCATAATTGGTGAAGGGCAAGTGGGACACCAGCCCCAGGCGCTGACAGAGTAGGGACAGAATGGTGTTCCTCATCTCCCTCAAGTCTTCGCCACAGCAAAACCAGCCCTGTGCCATCTGGCCAGAGAAGCTAGGTAGAACCCCTTCCCAGACCGCCCAGCAGCAGGAGCCAGGTACAAGGACACTTAGGACCACCCTGATCCCTCCAAAAATCTGTAGTATTTGGCATCCTCCTACCCTGTGGCATGGAAAAATTTTGCCCAAGGCACAAAATCTCTACTCCCCTGTCCATTTCTTGAAGCTGGTCCTCTGCATGGCAAGGGAGTGAGATATGTGGGGCAACGAGGAACACACACCTGAAGTGCCAAAAGCTGAAGTTTTGCAGATAAATATGTGCCATTTTGGTGGGCAAAGTGAAACAAGAATCATCCCTTTTTATTTCATTTGATTTTGTGCTATATATAAAGAAAGGATGATATAGAAGAAAAGTAAATATGATAGCTTCTGCTTATTTTCTTTTCCTATTAAAGGAGTCTCACTCCTGCCCTACCTCTGATATCATTAGTGACAGTAATTGTCTTTTAGGATGGGAAGAGGTAACTCAGCGGTGCTCAACCCTATTAGAATCAAGAAATCCCTTGTTATACTCAAACAACCCCTCAGAAAATGCCAGCCCCTAGTCTTCATTCATTTTTGACTAAAGAAAAATAATACAGCAATTCTTCTGCCACAAAGAACTCAGAAAGACCACAACAGGGCAGAATTGGGGATTGAAAGGATTCCTATTTGTAATCTCTAGGTTTTTCTTGTGAATAACATGTTTGTAGCTTTTCACACCCAACTGTGCTAATATCTTGAGGCTCCTCATAGTACCCTTGAAAGGATCTCATAGCACCCTACGGCCTTGTAGCAAGCACCCTGGCTGAAAATCACTGGGGTAACCTAAGCACAACATTTGCAGACTTCAGGCTTCTCCTTAACTGGAATTTCTCTCTGTGCTAAACTATGCATTAAGGTCTGTTTACATGAACTGCTGTTGACAGGGCTGAGTGTGTGAAACTCATTTCACTTACAAGCAAGGAATGAACTAAATTATAAACAAAGAAATACACAGACATACACACTGAAATGCACAGATAATCCAGTGACTAGACTGTCTGGGCCTTCATTACACTCATTGCCATTGAATGCAAATCATACGTGAAGGTGATTATTATTCTGATCAGCACTTTTCAGGGTACAGTCAGCAGAGGGTAGAGTTAGCTTGAAACTGCAATAAGCAATTAGTGAAGAAAATGAGCTGAATTTCATTTGGTTATTTCAAAACAAGTTTCTGTACTTTGGCTAACGGTGGCCTGCAATGTGAAGATAAACTGCAAGTATGTAAGTAACAACACCTTCTGCAAAGACTTGCTCATTATTGTCAGATTTTGTAGTAACATTTGTGCCATTTAGAAGTAACTTTATTATTAGAAGCAATTAGTGAAAAAATGGGTAGGATTTCATTTGCCTAGCTCAAAACAACTTTCAGTGCTGGGCTAACTAAGACCTGCAATGTCAAGATAAAATAAAGTATTCTGATAAAATTACCTTCTGCAGTGGACTCATTACCAACAGGTATGTGGGGACAGTGATATTAATGCAGGCTGCATTAACATCCTGGCACTGACTCAATTTAACTGTTATGGCTTGCTTGAACAGCAAGAAATACCTGTACTTCTTAAAGGCGCTGAAATGGTAAATACTATATATGCCTGGATGGGAAGAGCTACTATAGTAAGGAATAAGGCTGGATTCTGTTTTGCTACAATCACATTAAAGCAAAAATGTTTTCATTTTAAAAGTAGAGATTACACATAAATCATTTATTTAAAAACTACTATAGTCGGCTCCAGAAATCTATTTTTATTGATTTGTATGAGCAACACCTTCCCCCCATCTTTTCTACAGTATTTTTTACCCTAGATATTTATGCCTTTTTCTATTAAGAGGCCCAACTAGCATGTTTTCCACTGCTTTCACAATTTTAAATATACTTATTTTAAAATGCCTATTGTGTTAGACTTCAGATATGCATCCACTTCTCTCTCTCTTCTTCTTTTTTTAACGCGTACATTTCATTTCTAGTCTCCTTAGTTTTACTTTACCCTTTACAGATTATTCCTAGGGAAGGTCTCATAGCTGAAACTTCATAGATAATTTTGTCCGCATGTATTAGTAAGCTAGATTTTCTTCTTTTTGCAGCTCCATGTGCAAATACAATACCCTTATATATTTTTAACTATACAAGAGTACTCACTGATCTTAACTAGAGCACAGACACCACAATATAAATGCAAAGGCTGAGTGACAATTACGTATGTTAACTTTCTTATGGTCAAAGTCTATGCCACTGCCAGTTCCTGCTCTGCCTGGACCTGTGTGGGATTTTTCCAAGTGCAGGCACTGACCACCAGGGCTGTCCCTAGGGAGGGGCGAATTGGGGCAACTGCTTTGGGGGGTCCCGTGGAGCTAGGCCAGCTTTGCGTCTGGCCACTTGCCACCTCCCCCACTCCCTTGCCACCAAGTCCAGGCCCCACACAGGCTGATTTGCCCCAGGCCCTGCACCCTGCTACAGTCATCTCTGCAGACCACCATGGCTTCCATCACGTGTCTGGGCTGGCTTTAGTATCAGGACAGCCAGGTTGGGGAGTGCTTGTGGTGGGAGGGGGGATGCTCTCAGGAATCGGGTAAAGGAGCTGCAGGAGGAGGTGGGTAGGCTCAGAAGCATCTGTGAGCATGAGGCCTTCATTAACTTAATGCACAGAGAGACCTGTCAGAGAAGGTACTGGAAGACACAGAAGACACATACTCAGGAAGGTGGATGCTGGCAGTTTGTCACCTCTGGCAAAAGACAGCACTCCTTTTCTGAACCTGTGGCTGTCTAGGTGGAGAATAAAGCCCTGGTATTGGATCAGAAGGAGGCTACTCCAGCGCATCCATCTACCAGCCTGACCTGGTTGCTCAGGAGGTCTGCTTCCAGGAGCTCACATCCAAGATGTCATGGAAAGGTGCCAAGATTAACTGGGCCCTCTGACTACTACCCTATGTGCTTATCCAGATAGACACAAATGATACTGCCATGGGCCACCTTGTGTAGATCCAAAGCAACTACGTGACTCTGCATGCAAAGGTGATGGGGACATGGGTCTAGGTCAGAGGTGGGCTGGCAGTGGACTCCATTTCCCAGCAGGCCCAGCCCCTGCCCATATGGCTGCGGACGGTCCCCATGGAGACCTTAGCCACAGCTGTGTTGTGATAGTGCAAGGCTGGGGTTGCCATGGAGACCAGCCCAACAGGCAGGGTGTGTGGCAGGGCAGGGGGCTGCTTCAGAGCCACTGGGATCTTGCGGTGGGGGCAGTTTGATCTGGGGCCAGGGCAGAGCCACGATCTGCTGCTTGCACACCCCTGCCTGGAGCATGCACCAATTAATCACCACATCATCTCTGACCTCACAGTCAGTCAACCAGGATTTAACTGGCCACACTGTTATTGAGCACTTCTCAACCGTTTTTGAACTGGACCGAGTCACTGGGCCTCAAACCTATACTAGTGGGGCCTTTGCAATGACACAAATGCCCTTGGGGACAAGTTCAAACCACATCCCACGTTGTTGACTCATGTCCATTCACAATGCTACCTAGTGGCTTTCAGCCTCTTCAGACTGGTGATGACATTGCCTTAAGAAGGTTGAAACAATATGCTGAAACAGCATACGCTAAATAAATAAATACCGGGGGATGGAAACAAAAGTCCAGAGGTAAGTGAAGAGCCAGAGGACCTGAATAAAGCTTAATAAAGGGAAGCACTAGTGGGAGCCTTAAAAATGTTCTCAGGGAGAAGATAGGACAATCAGTTAGATACCTGAAATATGTATATGTGTGGGAAACACCGGGACTAAACAGGAGGATTTAAAAGTCCTAGCATAACTACAGAATTATAGCAATGTGGTGGAATAGTTTACATAACTGGAGTGCTGTTATGGATGGGCTTATCTTATTCAAGAAGGATAGGCAGGGGGAAGAATGGAGGAAGTGTTGCTATATATATAAAAGAGATGTACACATGTATGAAGGTGCAGTATGAAGGGGAAGATAGGTCTGTTGAAAACCTCTGAGTAAAGGTTAGAGGGAAGAGCAACAGGGGGTATGTCATGGTGGGCATCTGCTACAGACCTCCAAACCAGGAGGAGGTGGTGAATGAGGACTTCTTTAAACAACTGATGCAAGCTTCTAAATCACAGGACCTGGTTCTCGCAGGGAATTTTAATTATCAGGACATCTGCCGGGAGGGAAACACAGCAGTGCATAAGTAGTCTAGCAAATACTTGAAGTGCATTAGGTATAACCTTCTGATACAGATAGCAGACAGACTAACTAGGAGGAAAACTCTTCTCAAATTACTGCTCACAAGCAGAAAATAATTGGTAGAGAATGTGAAGGTGGAAGATAACTTAGGTGATATTGATTACAAAATGACAGAGTACAAGATCCTAAGGGAAGGAAAGGAGACCAGCAAAATAAAGAGATGGGACTTTAAAAAAGCAGACTTTCAGAAATTCAGGGAATTGGTGGACAGGATCTTGGAGGCAAGTCTGAGAGGAAAAGAAGTCCAGGAGAGCTGGCTATAAATAGGTCCTTTAAGAGCACAGGAGAAAACTTCTGAAGTGACAAAAGAATAGGAAATACAACAGGAAACTGGCCTGCCTGGCTAGCTGAAACTCAAAAAGAAATCCTATAGAAAGTGGAAACCTGTTCATATTATTATGGAAGAGTATAAGAATATTGCATAGGTGTGCAGGGAGAAAATTAGAAAGGCCAAAACAACTTAAGATGCAACTAGCAAGGGACATAAAAGGAATTAAAATGAGATTCTGCAACTATGTTAAGAATAAGAAAAGGCAAAAGAAACTCTAGGTCCCTTATGGAATGCAGGAGGCAATCCACAGAGAAGAAACTGGGGTTACAGCAGACCATGAGCTGCAAAAAAGGCCAACAGCCTGAGGAGTTGTATTAACAGGAATGTCACTCAGAGGAAGTGATTGCTGTCCTGTATTCATGACTGGTGAGGCCTCATTTGGAGTAGTGTGTCCAGCTTTGGGCCCTCAGCCTCAAGAAGGATGTGAACAGATTGGAGAGAGCCAATTGTAGAACAATAAAATGATCAGAGGCCTGGAAAGCATGACATGCAGAATGGCTAAAAGAGCTAGGGTTATTTAGTCAGGAGAAAAGAAGACCGAGGGGGGTTTGATAACTGCTCTCAAATGCCTGAAGAATGATTATAGATAGGATGGAGATGGGCTTTTTTCTAAGGTTGTAAGGGACAACAAGAGTAGGAGCAATGGCCTCAAACTTCAGCAGAGGATATTTAGGGCATTTGTACACATGCTTTTAAAAACGCCTGGCGCTGTGGCGCATGTAGGTGTATAAGCAGCAAAATACACTTTAGCACTGAGAAAGTCGCAGTGGCACACTTTTGAACTAAAACATATTGGAGGTGTTTTAGTTCAAAAGTGTACCACCACCATTTTCCGTGTGCGGATGTGCATTTTGCCACTTGTACAACTGCATGTGGTGCAGCGCAGTACACGTCAACTCACGTGCAGATCTCTAGTGTGTTGCAGGACAAACAGGTATGCGTATAAATGCCCTTAGGTTGGAGATTAGGAGAAACTTTCTGACTGTAAGAGTGGAACAGCATTGGAACAGACCACCCTGAGAAGTTGCAGAATCTCCATCTCTGGAAATTTTGAAGAGCAGGTTGGACAGACTTATCTGGGATGGTTTATTCAGGCATGACACTGCCTTGATCAGGGGGCTGGATTAGCTGACCTCACAAGATCCTTCCCAGCACTACTTTCCAATGTTTGTTTCCTACAGACATCTAAAGTTTGGATTCTCATTTTCATCTTTTGTTTGTACAACTGGAGAAAATGATTCCAAGAAAGTCAGCAAGTACAGAAGAACAAAAGCAAAAAATATTTTAAAATAAATGATTTGAAGTTCAATAACATGGTCAGTTTTTCTGTCAATTAGGTCCACATTACTGACTGGGCAAAAGTATGAGTTGGTTTTCACTCTATTAAGATGCAGTAACTGATCCCTACATTTTTTTCCAATCCGAAAAGCCAACTCAATTACCTTGTGTCAAACTGGCACAAAATATAGAACCCTAGTCTATTTGTTTTGGTAAAGAATCAGTTAGACAACTTGCCGGTTATTTTTGTAATTAGAATTAAAATCTGTCAAACGACATCATTTTGTACTAGAACACAAAACATTCAGCTGCTCTGTGTTATGAAAGGATTGTGTCTTCCAGTAAGTTTGAATAATGCCCCCTTTCCTCTATTTTGTATCACTCAGTTTTATACAATGCCTTGTGCATCTCCTTTCACAGCATCTGAGAAAGTGAGCTCAAACTCATGAAAGTTTTTGCTATATGGATTAATCAGTCTGTAGGGTACACATCTACTCTGAATTCTGCCTAACATATTATGGTCACATTAAGATAAATTAGAAATAATCACAACATTCAATTATCATATTTATCTCAGAATGTTTATATCAGGGGTGGGCAAAATGCGGCCCAGGGGCCGGATGCGGCCTGCCAGGCCATTCTATCTGGCTCGCGGGACCCCTAAAAATTATGCAAATTAATATTAATCTGCCCTGGGCTGCCTGTCATGTGGCCCTCAATGGCTTGCCGAAACTCAGTAAGCGGCCCTTTGCCCAAAATAATTGCCCGCCCCTGGTTGATATTGTACAACATCTTGAACACAAGCTTGAACTCAAATATCTACCAAATACAAGCTTATATTAAATATACTTATTGAATGCTATTTTTATATGTGTGTATATACATACATATATATGTACACATACGGACACTTACGTACATATATGTATAACCTACAAAAGCAATAATGATTTCTTACCCTGGATCTTTCCTCCAGTTTTGTCATCATGACAACAGTTGCACCCCGTTGCTCCCACATCATTCTCCAGAAATCTCCAAAGGTTTCTGGGAGAGACCCTTGAGTTGCTATATAGGCATTCTGCTTTCTGTAACCATCTATATAATTGGCATTTATGTAGTCACTTCCTGGTATGCCTGAAAAGAAAGAAGTGTGAATACATTTGAGAGATCATTTTTCATCTGGTGGCATTTCAGATATGTTTTGTTGAACAGGTAACAACTAAATCCATCATATCTTTATTAAGCAGATTCTATACAACTCACAAATAATTAATGTAATAAGGTCATGATGTCAACTACCCTGGTGGCAGGGGTTTAGACAGGGGCACTGCCTTGCTTGGGGTTTGGGGATTCCTTTGGAATCATATTTAAGTGAAATAACCTCTTTTTTGCTTAAATTGGAAAGGTCATATTGGCTGCAACTACAATATATGCTTGTCTTAATTTAAAGCAGTGTTGGTATCTGTCTACCAAAACGGTGATCAATCAGTCAATAAAATGTGTCAAAAGAAACAAATGAGACATCACACTCCAGCTGTCTGTTTGTTTCCTCTTCTGTCTTTAATGCAACCCATCACTTTTGGCTGCTTTGCTACAAAAAATAATTTACAAAAGAGAGAAAAAGCAAGCAAAACAACTGTAAAGTAACTCTAAAAGATGAAGGCAATCACTGCCAACAGTGCAGAATCTAACCTACCAAGTTTTGCATGGATGTCCTTGGGGGTTCGATGGAGAATAAACCGTCTCTTCAAAGTGCATGTAGCTTGCTATGCTCCACTGCCTACTGGCCAGTACTTATATACAGTTTATGAACTGAATGGCCATACAGGACAGCCCACAATTCTCTGATTTACTGTCAGGGAGTGGCCTACTGTGAAGCACTGTCTGTTTCTTGCTAAGTATTTCAGTGGTTGTGATCCCTTGATAGGGACAAAGGGAAAACAGTAACCAGCACAGAACAATTACTAGAGCCAATGGTTTAATTCTCTCTATGTTGTTAATACTGAAAAAGTGCTGATGGACTCAGAATGATTGCTGTGTGCATCCCTTCCATAATTAGATTGCTGTGTTATTTAAGCAGTGTATTGTTTAGCAAAATAAATAATGGAGCCCAGGTGTGAAAAAGCATCACCTACTATAAAGTATATGTCTGAAAAAAGCACTGCCATGAGTCTGAATAACAGTTAAACCAGTATGTGACAGGGGCAGACTCTAGATCCTGCACAGAAATTCTGGACTATTCTTTTGAGACAAGTGCAGAGGGCTGGTTCCACACAGAAGTTGTGAAAGAAGTACTTAGCATTTCTATATAATGCATGGGCTGAGTTAGCAAGTTAAATAAGAAGGTGCCATAGGTAGCCAGTAGTAAACCCTTAGGGATTTAGACATCTCACCTCCACATTGGGATACACAGCCTTGAAAACTTCCTTAAGGAAACCTAAGTCTTTTCTTTAAAAATAAGAATCAAGGACAAGTCAATATTTCCTTTCAAAACACCCTCAGAGAGGGAAACCATTCTCCCCAACAAAGGATGGACAAAGGGGAGGCAAACTAAACCAGGATGCGGGAGACCTGTATTCAGTTTGTTCCCTGCCTACAGCATACCC
>NW_017729024.1:117120482-117124088 GCF_001723915.1 Gavialis gangeticus | reverse complement strand
ATTTAGACATCTCACCTCCACATTGGGATACACAGCCTTGAAAACTTCCTTAAGGAAACCTAAGTCTTTTCTTTAAAAATAAGAATCAAGGACAAGTCAATATTTCCTTTCAAAACACCCTCAGAGAGGGAAACCATTCTCCCCAACAAAGGATGGACAAAGGGGAGGCAAACTAAACCAGGATGCGGGAGACCTGTATTCAGTTTGTTCCCTGCCTACAGCGTACCCTAACTACTAAACTATAGGCTATTTTCTTCATGCCTCCTGTTGGTGCTGTTCTGCCTGCAAGGGATAACTAAATATTCATTGTGCCAGACAGGGAGCATGTGGACAAGGGTTTGTCTATACTGCTTTAGTACAGACTGGTTCTGGGGAGGACAGGACTGAGCATTCCCCACCTGCCAAAGCCTTCTGAAATACTCCAGACCCAGAGGTATACCAATGGTTGCTGAAGACTAAAGGCAAAGAGCAGATACCAGGCATGAAACTGGTAAAATTCTCAGTCCAAGCTTTGCACCCAGGTGTGGGCTGGGTGTGCTCAGCCCTTTCTGCCCAAAGTACCCTGTTGCTGTGCTACACACAAGCCCAAAGAGTCCTCAGTTTGAAGGAGTGGGGGGATACTGGAGTTCCAGCCCTTACTCCAGAGAATAAGATTCAGTTTTTTACTACTCCGAATTAACTGAAGAAAAGATGGGAGCTGGGCTGGTGTGGGTACTAAGGCACACAGTTGACAGTCCAGAGGTCACAAGCTCAAGGCCGTAACAGAAGCACTCACAGTGAGGCCCTGTCAGGATCCAATGAATTTGCAAATTCTGCTAAATACTTGGTCACGAGGACATGAAAAAAGAAGAAGGGATAGAATCCAGATCTAAAGCCTAACCTCCCCAAGTGAATTCCCTACCCACTAGGCCATAGTGTCACCCAAGTCCTTGTTCAGGTCCAATGGACAGTTCTTTATTTATGTAAAGTGGAACAGTTTCCATAGGAGGGAGTGGGGGTTCCCTACTCCAAAATACCCTTTTTCTAGTGGGTACATTCTCTTCAGAGAAGGGAGATGTAGGTTTAAGGTGCAGTCTGGCCTTAACTAAAGGACATGAGTACTCTTTTGAAGACTTTACATACTAGTACTATAATTTCAGTGTTAGTGCTTTTCACTGATACTTTTGAGGAAGGCATATGAAATGCTGAGCATACTGGGGTTTGGGAAGCTGATCTGTCTTTTCTCATTGAAACATGAAAAACTACTGCATGTTTTCAAAGCGTTGGTTAGCTCACGTGGAATTGTGCATGAGAGTCATGCAAGTTTTTCTTTTTCTTTTTCTTTTTTTTTGTTGCTGAAATGACTACACTATACAATTAGGGCGCCTATACACAAATGTGGAGGCTGCTCCAATGCCCTGGAATTCCAGCCTGTCAGAGCAGACTCTATTAATCAAGTATGCTGGAGCATGGCAATTACTGTACTCCAGCAGCCTCCTGCTTCTCATGTATCAGCATCCCTGCACTTAAAAATGGTGGTGGGAGTGCCTGAACTAAAGCTTGTTGAACAAGCTTTAGTTCAAGTGCCCCTGCTGCCATTTTTAAGCATGGGAATGCTGATACAAGAGATGTGGTGGCACTTTAATTAATTAAAGCGCTGCCCTCCCCACCCCCAGAGCACGTGTCAAAGTGCCCTGTGGGCCGAGCTTAGCAGGGGAGCCAATTAAATGGTCCACAATGGAATCCATGGGAGATCATAACCAACACTACGATTTATTTAAAAAAATAACAGAATTGTACTTCTTGGAATAAATGTTATAGTGAACCATGCATCTGTTACATCTTTAATGGATACAACCTTCCAACCTCTACTTCAGGAAAGGACCCCTCAAATCTAACCTGATCAGATATAACTGATCTTACATTTTCCAAAACTTTTGTATTGGCAGTCACTCCCACTAATGCAATATGCATTTCTGCCCTTCCTAACGCTAGCTGAATAAATCATATCAAACTTTTCAAAGTAAACAGGAAATCTGACTGCCCAATTTAAATATCTCATTAACAAATCTTTCCTTTTCCTACAAATTGAGGGTTTTTTTGGGTACACCTAATTTTTCATCCTAACACATTATTAGCATTGAATACGGCTACTGGTTTATTATTATGCTAAGTAAGAGCCAAAAAAATCTGGAAAGGATTTAAAAACTATGGATTATAGGTGAGGCTAATCTTAGTCTGGATTGCCGACTTGCCTTAGAGGCTCAGGGAAGATGTTTAGATGTTTTTGTTTGTTTGTTTTGTGTGTGAGAGCAGTGATTTATTCAACTGCAACTACTACTTGGCTTTGGCTTTTAATATGTATGAAGGAAAGTTCTGATCAAATGTCTCAGGGCAGCAAAGGCAGAACAGGCAGAAGAGAGAACAGATGGAGAGAGACAGGTACCCCTGGTCACAGGAAGGCCTCCTAGTCTATGCACTGGAGCAGATGAATATTTTTGCCTAACATTTTGTTCACTGAAACAAAAAGGTAACTTGAGAAGACATCTGTTTTCATAAAAAGTCAGAGATTTTTGATAAAAATGAACAATGTCAAGTTTTACAAACCTGAATTTTTATTTTTAGGTTTTTAATGCCATCCTTTCCCCCAACTCCCATAAAAAGGATGATGGGAATACAAAAACAATCTTTGAAATTTTGCATAGAAAGACGTTTTTCCTGATCAGATTTATTGCACATAAGGATACTTTAGGTAGCCCAGAGAATGGGCCCTCACCTAACTGCTACTGTAATGTTCAGCCATAATACTCAGACACATATTGGAATTAGGGTGGCGGCTGAGATTTCTCCCCTACCTTTTAACTATCCACAGATGACCTCTTACTATGAATATAAAATTGATGCATTTTCGCTCATCCCTTTTTTCTCACTCCCCACTAGATACTTTTGCTGCAGTCATATTTCTGTACTAGCAGCTGTTTCATCTAGAGATATTATTTTCTTTTCCATTTGTCCTCAGTAAATTTGTTTGTGGACTGTTCCTGTTTGTTTTTAGGATGATATATTTTCATCCTGCCAACTGAACAATCCAACAGAGACATTTTTTAAATTCATACACTTGAAAGCCACCCCAACTGACTTCTTGATATTTCCTACTAATAAATCTACATTGAGGGGATACTTGAGAAGCATCAATTTCATTTATGGAGGACAAGATTTGGGGTTCAAAAGGCTGTCTCTCAGTAGATTGCAAGCCTTTTTCATGAACCTCTTGAATATGGAAATCTGAGTTAATGGTTTACAAAATACATCTGCTGGGCACAATAACACATATTCTTCCCTTATCAAGATGATAAAACAATTCTGCACAAAGCAGGTGAGACAGTGGGAAGGGCTGCTTTCCCCCCACGCTGACCAGCAGTTTCTCTCCTGCACTGCTGCTGCTCAGCTCAGACAGGTGAGCCTGGAGCTGGCATGGGGTGTGCAGGGTCAGGGCTGTGCATGCTGGTCCCCACCTGTACCACGGGGCTGGTGCCAGCAGCAAAGGAACTGCTGCGGCTGGGCTGCCTCGAAAGGCAGTCTTGCTGCAGAGCAGCCCCAGCCCAGCTGCATGCCCAGAGAATGGTT
>NW_017729024.1:117102517-117115482 GCF_001723915.1 Gavialis gangeticus | reverse complement strand
AGACAGGTGAGCCTGGAGCTGGCATGGGGTGTGCAGGGTCAGGGCTGTGCATGCTGGTCCCCACCTGTACCACGGGGCTGGTGCCAGCAGCAAAGGAACTGCTGCGGCTGGGCTGCCTCGAAAGGCAGTCTTGCTGCAGAGCAGCCCCAGCCCAGCTGCATGCCCAGAGAATGGTTCAGAGGGACTGAGGGACAGGCTGGATCCACTCAGCCGGTGGTGTCTGGTCATGCTGCTGCCTGCCTGCTGGAGTGGCATGGAGGAAATAACCTGTTGTGGAGGCAGGAGGCCTGATCACGGTTTTCCTGGGTGCAGGCCTCTTCCCAGTGGGGGGAAGGGGTCGTGCTGCAGGACAAGGAAAGCTGCTGTGGGTCACGGCAGTGCTGCAGGGGCCTTGGAGGGCTCTGGGTCCCAATGCTGCCGTGCAAAGTACACTGCAGCTCTGTCCACCCTGTGGACTTCTTTCAGGAGCCAGATAACATGAAAAATGTCACTTCTGTCTGTGCCCTAGTCTAACCTGTCTAGGTTGAACCAGTTTGCAACAGAACAGACATGCAGGCACATGCCTGCTGTTGCTCAGGCCAGTAGAAACTGAACATCTGTATGAAGCAAAATCTCTGCATGAAAATATGTTATCATTTATTATAACAGTAGAGTCCTCAGCCTGTCTGCTATGGCCATTATGGCCAGGTAAATACATTATACTTTTACCAGTATAAGTGATCAGAAATTGGTCTATACCCATTTACTCAGCCTCCCAGTCATCTTGTCCCATTTACTCACATATATACTCATGCACACAGGAAACTTTCACTCAGCTTCAGAAATCTTCACCTCACTCGCCCCTCCCATTCCTACAAACTACATATACTGTCTATTTTCTCAGTCACTTTCCCAAAACACATACAAATATACAAATCCCTTCTGGACCTTATCGTATTATTCTCTGAAGTGGCTAGTAATTTTTTGTCTACCTAAATGCAAGTGCACAAGTATATTAATAAACCTGTAAACAGAGAAGAAGTGAATCAGTCATCACAGGGGACTATATATAAATACTAAAATATCATTTTATGGAGTCACTTCTTTGCCCATAACCACTTCTCTGAGATAAGAAAGCTGGAAAATCCTGTGTCAAGTCTAATACCACAAAAATTATCACGACAGCCAGTTTGACTGCATTATGATGAAATCCTGCAAAACTTTGTTAGCTGTCATAGCTTGAAGGCATTTTGTCCACAAGTCAAGCAGCAATTGCCATCATTAGTTAAATCTAGGTGCAACAGGGGGCCAGTTTTTCTGGCGTGCCCGTTTCATGTGCCCTGAGTCAGGAAAGGGACAATGGACCAGATTGTACATTCAGTTCACACAGTATGAACCTGGAGTAACATTAGTGGCACAAATAGTATTACTCTAGCTTTATATTGTTGTAATTGAGCATTGAATTTGCCCAGCCTCTTCATCATCCTTCTCCTTATAGAAGTCTGACCAATGAAAGTGTCCTAGTTTCTGTCTCAGTTAAAGACTGGGCTTCCAGGTGGTATAAAAGAATTTTATCACATCTATTCTATAGGTAGGGATGACCAGAGTCTGTAGGCTTTCGCTTCTCCCTGGCAGTGGGCCTCTAACACTATGATGCCAATAATAGTTGAATGTAGGATCACAGATAGCTTCAACTTCTAAAATATCTCAGAAGAAAAAAAAACTTTATAAAAAGATGATAAAAACAATGAAAGCAAATTACTCCGTAACATAATTCAAATATAAAAAGATAAGAATTTATAATTATAAGTATTATAATTATTAAAGAAAAAGCATACTCTTTTTGGTTAGTGATTTACTATTGAACTTTTTTCACATCATAAAATAAGAGTAAAACAATCGCTACACTCTCTGCATACACAGGTAAGAGAGATTCAAGACCCATACAAGGGGACCAGTAATGCAGACCTCAGCATTATTTCATTGATTCCCTGAAGAAAGTTGTCACCTTAAATAGCTTTAATTAGACTTCACATTTTATTCACAGACTGAAATCACATCATGAAATTGTCTCAAGTCTTTACAAAGGCTAAATACTGCGTAGTCTTTCTATTTAAGACAAATTAAACCATAAACCTTTGTTTCTGTGCTGCCTCTCTAAAAGATGCGCTGTTAAGTACAAAAAAAAAGAGTCTGAAGTAATAGGATTAAATTCTGTCATGCTTGTGAACAATTAACTTGAGAAAATGTAATGATGAATTGAAAATGCTGATGAAGCTGTACTATCAGCTTAAATCAATCACTGATGTTTTGAACTATGTCAGGGTGAAATGAACTAAAACAGCTATTGGAAGCACATAAAAATGTTGTTTATGAGAAAGTTCTCTTGTAACAAGATATGTGTTGGTAAGGAGATTACTAAATTCAAGCAGCAGCGTGGTACAAAGGTTGTGTTTTAGAAGCTCAATGAAAAAAGAACAATATAGCAAAAATCTTATACTAATAAATATTGATGAAACTAAGAACTTTCACAAGGGATAAGGAAAATGTATATATCAAAGTAATTTAAGAAAGGATGGGAAAGAAAAAAGTGGAAAAAGATAAATTATTAGGGCTGGGAGGTACACAATATGGCTGAGGGCTTGAGGATTAACTTAATAGGATCAGAAAAGTTGTGGGGGGAACAAAAGAGAGAGACAGAGAAATAGCATTTCAAGCGAGAAAGGAAATAATGAAAAATAGAGCTGTAGAAGGAAGAACAGAATATGAAGAATGGCGGAAAACTGGTGAGAAGTAGGGTTGGAAGGAATGGAGGTGGAAACCAAAAAGGAACAGACATGAAAAGAGTGAAGGTGAGGAGTGAGTACTCACAGTTACTCGCATGGAGGAACTGAGAGCAGGAATGATCTACTTGGAAGGAGAAAGGGACAATCTACAAAATGTCTATCTAGGAAAGGAAACATGTATAGATGAGCAAAGAAGGCTGAGAGGCTTTTCTTAGAGGAAACAATCATTTATAGAAGATTTCAAATGTTTAAAATTATTCAACAGAAAGATATGTGACCAGGAAAGGATGGAAAAATAGGAGGAGGGGGAAAAAAAGGAGATAAATTCATAAATGAAGTTACTGAGAGCCATAGATAGTAATGGCCCAGTGTCATTACCATGACTACAATGCATTGTGATGACAGTATCCTATTAACAGAGTATTCCAAAGGAAATACTGAAATGCAATATGAGGGCATCATACTGTGATTATTTTGTGGCTCTCAAAACTCAGTTTACTGATAAAGTTCTCCAGCTCTTCAAGGTTGAGTAACATTTATAGTATCTATCAAAGGAAGTCCTAACTAGATGTAAATATTAACATGAAGGTGTACATGACACACTATAATTCAAAGAGTGTTCATACTAATTATAAACTAAAACCCTGCTTCACTCAAGAACAGTTTAAACTTTTTAATGCAAAATCATTTTGCAGGAAGGTGATTTTATTAACAGAAATTACATTAAACCACTAAAAGCCAAATCTTTGTTTCCCTGTAAAATCTTTGTTCCACTAAACTAATGGACTTTTTTTAAAGGGTCTCCTTAAAGGACACAAGGTGTGAAGGACACAAGGTAATGTGTATGGGGAATGGATGGAATAATTTCCCTATGGTCTTCTTGAAGTTCAGCCCTTCTCCGCCCTGCTATCCTTTTGTGCAGTAGTTCTGCTGTGTTTAAAGCATTCTGCATCTGCAGAAGGGAAGGGGCAGGAAATCACTTGAAGCCCTTCATCTTGTTTTTGTTAACAGAGCACAATAAAACTGCAGTGTGACAGACAGTGCAAGTAACTTCTGTACCAGAGCTGTCCTTAACTATTTAGCAAGTATTCAACAATTTGAATTTGCCAGAGTACTTTCTATATCCAAAGATCGTGACCTAAATATTGAATGGTGATTGAGTGGGAACTAGTGACTTGGTATTAAATAAGAATATTAGCAGTTTCTTGCCTTTTTTTTCATAAAATTTATCTTCAAGGCACAGATTTCCTGCAATTCACATTCTCATTTTAAAGGTGCTAAAATTGCCCATTAGACAAATAATCAAGCTGTTGTAATATGATAGATATTATTTACACTTGAATTTTTTCAGTTGCTACTATTATGCAAATCTATCTGCAGACCTTTATAAAGGACTGGCAAATCTTTATATGAAATTGTTAATGATTTTATTTCCCACTATTTTAAATCCTCCTTTGATGTTTAAAATGAAATGTCTACCTGTACTAATTTTATCAGTTTCTATTTAACAAATATTGGGCAAATTTTCTTCTCTCAACTCTATATGGATTCATGCCTAAGATTGTGATTGTGATATTCTGTTCTCCATTTACAAACTAGTCAGGGGCCCATTTACAAAGTAGTCATGTGGGATCAACAGGCATTGGCCATTTACAAACTAGTCAGGGGGGACCAACAGGCATTGGGAGAATCCCTGTTCCCCTGAGCACCACCAGGAGTGACAAGAAATAACGGTCACAAGCTGGCAGAGGGTAGATTCAGACTAGACATCAGGAGGTGCTACTTCACTGTCAGGGTGGCTAGGATCTGGAACCAACTTCCAAGAGAAGTAGTGCTGGCTCCTACCCTGGGGGTCTTTAAGAGGAGGCTGGATGAACACCTTGCCGGGGTCATTTGACCCCAGTACTCTTTCCTGCCATGGCAGGGGGTCAGACTCAAGTCCTTTCCGACCCTACCAACTATGAAACTACTATTGGATACCACCTTTTGCTCTCCTCTCATATGTCCCTCCCAAAGATAACAGACCATCACTGAAGAGTTTACTTTGCATGTTGGAATCTAAGTCTAAGTGGTATTTTTTATAGATGGAATAGTCAAATCATCATAACCAACTTCAACTTACCTTCCAAAGGGACAAAAGTTGGTAAATGGAAATTAGGGGTGTCATATGGTCTGTGTGCCAGATATGGCCTGCAGAGCCACTCTATCCAGTCCACAGGTCTTTTGGAGGGCAAGTGAATTTGGGGGCAGGGATAGCAGAGGGAAGGGCCTGCCACAGATTCCAGGTACTCTGGGGCCTCAGTATTGATGGCCAACAGTAGCAGGGGCCAAGCACTGACACAGCCTCCTTACTTCATGGACACTTGACCTGCCACTATTCACCCTGTGGCTGTCACTGCTGCTTTTGCAGCTAATGGCTCTCTGCAGCTGCCACTGGCCCTGTAGATGTGGCTGGTGAGGAGCCTGCTGGCCACATTCAGAGTAGGGCACAGAGTGAGTTTGATATCTTTGGTTTCAGCCAAAGAAAGAAAATAATTTTTCAAACAACGTGAATTAAGAATTTCATTAATACTATTTGTGGATGAGTGTTAGGGATGTAAGTATCATTCAAAAATATTCATTTAACCTCCTTTAATTATATTGGTTAAATGATTAACTAATAACACAGCAGCTTGGAAACAGCTGCTGCTGGGAGCCACTCTGGGCTCTTGGAGCCCTTTGGCGGGGGGAGGAGGCAAGAGCAGCCAGACAACACAGTCCACAGGGAGGAAAGGAGGGATCATCTGTGAACAAGCAGATGATTGCTAAATTGATGAGTCATTAGGCTGCTCCCTGTTTTCCTTTTAGGCTATGGGTAGTAGTCCCCCTCACCCCTCCCCTCCCCTCCCCTCTTCCTTGCTCCTCCCTCCCTCCTGCTTGCCCTGCTGTCTTCTGATTCCTGCTGAAGCACCATGTGACTTCTCTTACCCCCTCCCCTGCCAGACTGTACCCACCCTCAGCTAAAGGATAACAGGTAAGCTAACCAGTTACCACTACACTTATCAGTTTAATGATTGCTTGGTTAAGCTTTCACATCCCTCCTGAGTGTTTTTGTAATTGGGTGGAATTCTCAATTTTAGAAAGAACACAGGTCCCAACAAATAACTGTCTTGCATTATTAGTCACCTTTCCATTGACTTTAATAAGCTTTGGATGAGGACCATGGCTATTTCAAATCCTAATAAATAATCCTATGAGGATATATAAAAAAAAAGTTATAGAGTCCAAATTCTGTATCTGACTGAGTAGATACTGAGTATTACTGTGAAAAGGTATTTCTGTAACAATATTAAAATAATTTATTTCCATGGTAGCTTGAAAACAAATGCAGATGTCAAATAAATGAAATACTAGGAAGCCAATGTATTTTCATACTAGGAATGCTTTTTTTTATTTACAGGATGACAAAATGGTGTAATGAAGTCTTAAAACTTGAAACAAAAAGACTTACGAAACTATATTAAGATCACCATATTAAGTTTAGCAACTTACACACATAAAAGAACTCTGGGATATATCCATATACAGAGGTAGTTAGCCATGAAGTCAGGAAGGAGGCAGGGAAGATTTGCACCATATAGTTTAAATCAGATACTTGATTTAGTTAGTCTATATGGTGCAAACCTACCCAGTCTTTTTCATATATTTAAACATCCCTACAGAGATTCTACTAAAAAGACAGAGTTAAATAATTAATTCATTGCTGTTTTCAAGTCAAATATTTCAGATATAAGCAAGCATGTCATGGTTAATTTGTGGTGCTTAGATTGTCATAAATTGAGGTTAAAACAAAGGTAGGAAAATCACTAGGTGGGTTAAAAAAGCAATGAGTGAGTGTAACTTTACCACTGATACTTTGAGTGGCTGTGATTATGTTTTTCTGCATTTAGGATCATTGGTGATTTTGAAACATTAATAATTTTAACTTCCTCAGAATATTTCTGCTGTAAAAAGGGAAATCAAACACTGCAGTTTAAATGTTATGCTTTCTTGTTCCCTTAAAATACTACTTTCCCAGAGAAAATCCCTTTTGAAACTTCCATAGATATGCTACTATATTATATTTAGAACTTTCTTTTAGCTCTTTCATTTTTTTTCTATTTTAAAAACTAATCTATGGGCTAGTTTACTTATCTTTGGTTACCTCAATAAACATTTTCTTTTTCTACTTTTTTTTTTTCCAGTCTAATGCCATTTCCAGCACATGTTCATTTTCTTTCAGGAAAGTCAAATGTTTTAGGTCAGTAACGTTACGGGGAATCTGGCAGGACTGAACTCAGGCACTGGTTAGCTTAGTAATGAATCAACAAATCAATTTATTTGCAATTTAAATGTTCTCCTCTTTCCAGTCAAAACCCAGTGAAACTCATCTTCCTTGCCTCAGATTTAGTTGCATGCAATTTTACCATTTGCTCCAAAAAACTTTTAAACAACTTAGAAAAACATCACTGTAGAGTCAGTCAGAGTTCCTGATTATTTAGGTATTTATTAAAAATTTTATTTAGCCTGGTTTGTACCTGGAACACCAGATAAGAAGTGTTCTTTTATTTTCTTTTTTTTGGAAAAATATAATGAAAGAGCTCTAATTACAGTTTATTCTTTGGTGTTGAACTAGATATTTCTATAGAGTAAAGTGAGAAAATGTAACTGACAACACTGAAAAATTTAGTCAATACCAGTTAAATGAGCTCCATAGGTGGAAGAAATGTAAGCAGATTATTATATGCAAATTTTTTAAGGCAATCATTTACATTTTCTAATATACTTGAGGAACTACGTCTGTGTTATCAAAGCCTACGATATGCAGCTGCAATAAATTAGGCAAAGATGTAAAGCTCAACCCGTAGGATCGTGTTTTCCTTCACTGAGCATTTACTGGCTATGCATAGCACACTAGAGAATTGATTATACCTATAAATACAGTCCCTGCTGTATCCAATGTCTGCAGATTTGGAGTAGCCAAAGATAAGGTGTTGTTTAGGACTACAGATTAAAATGCTGTGCAATTTAACATGTGGCATGTTAAAAGTGAAACAACTGTACCTTGTGTAGAGAAATCAGGTACTAAAAGTCATTTGTCATTTTAAAGCTGACTCAAGCTCTTCCATTCAATATACAAGGTCTATCAAAACTCACTACAGGCAAATTTTATTTTATCATTTAAATGGTCCCACTAAAACATGCAATCCATCACATTACAGCAGTCACAAATGCACTGCTGTAAACTTGGAAGAATAAACTGAAAATCTGACTTGATCCTAAGCAGCAGCTTACTCAGTTGGTAATCAGAGGTAACCAGTAAATAAATCCTCTGAATGATAATCAGTGAGTCTTGTTGTTTTAGCAGTTGGGAAAATAGGTAGATTATGGACCTGATCATTTCAAGCTGAGTGCAGCACAGGGCAGAAGTCTGAAATGATCAGGTTCTTAGAACTGGCTGCCAAAGACGGATAAAACTAAAAGCCTGGCATGTACACAACCATGCGCATCTTCAGGCAATTTTGAGGTTTCAGAAATACAAATATTTGAATTACTTCCATGTAAAATTTGTTCTCCGATGGGGATGGGCTGCAAAGAGAACATAACTCCAGTGCTCCATATTGCTGCAGGGGCTCACAAAAGCTTTTTGGGTGTAATTTAGTGTGCCAATTCTGATTTATAAATCCCTAAACAGTCTGGCGTCACATATTTAAAGGACTGTCTTTTCCCTAAAGTCAGATTAGACCAATCTCCTCCAACTACCATCAGTGCAACATATTTGCTTAGCAAACATGTGTGGGAGGTCATTTTCAATAATCACTCTTCAACCCTGGAACTCCTTCCTTGTTGTCTCCTTCCTTTGTGTCTTTTGGAACTGCTACAAGACCTTCCTATTTGGGCAGGCATTTAGCAAGCAACCATAAGCTGAGATATTGTTTAGCAGGTTCCTGTTTTATATTTTGTACTGTTTTATAAAGAGTTTTCCTGTTTTATAAGATCTGTTGTTTTTCTATTGTAAGCCATCCTGAGTCTCTTTTTCAAAGGGTGGCATTTATATTAAATACATACACAACTACAACACATTCTTGCACCAAAAAGACATGGTGCATTCTTTTTTGGCTTGAGCATTTTCACCAACAGTAAGGATTCAGTGGTTAGAAACTTTCAGTACTCAATTATGCTGATAGTATGAGAAATAGCTCATGTGCTCTTAAAGCTGTACGGGGTCTGCAGAGCTAGTAAGAGAAAAAATAATGGCAACTTAGATTAGTAAAGAAAAGTACATAGATAAGACTTTATAATGCACATAGGAAGATATAGGGAGAAGATGTGTTGAGTAAAAAAAGCTTCCCCTTTGCTACATGTGACCCTGTCTCAAATTTTATTGAGAATGAATGCTTGAAAAGGATTATTACTAAAGGAAATGTTAAATTAACTGATGTTCTCACATAACTTACAAGACAAGAGCAGATAAATGATTATACCAATTTCAGGATTTAATTAGAATGTATTAAGAGTCTACTTACCTTCTATAGCTGAGAGTAGAACACGAGAATGGTCATATGCAATTACATTGGCATATCTATTCTTTGGTTTGTTTACTTCCAGGTTAGAATGCTCCCACGTGAACTGCTGGCCAGGATCAATTGACTTAAAAAAGTTAAAATAAAAAAAAGAAAGAAATTAATAGATAACGACCACAGGATTACATGAATCAGACTGGAAGCAAAGAATATGCACCAATAGTTTAACTCTGAATATACCATGGCTTTATAAAAAGGACTACAAAGTCAAAACCCAAGTGTACTGTGCTGCAGCATGACACTATGCATTCAACCACAGCCTAAGAGAAAATGCAGCCTGTCATAATGACACTTATTGACTGTTACATTTAGTTCTCTAATATAGATCCTTATTTTTTCTCATCTGAAAGAGAAAAACAAGGTAGGGAAGGTTCATTTTCTGTATGGATGGACAAACAGAAATTCTAAAATAACATGCATGAATAGTAATTGGAATTGAATAGCAATTCAGTGATAATTAGTTATGATTTCTGACCTGTGGTTTGGCATATACTCCACAAAAATATCTTTGACTCTTTTGTCACATATGGATAATAAAAATTCTGATGTGGTTCAGACTTAGTTTTGAATATGTGCTAGATTATGGTCTAGAACAAGTAGAATACAAATATTGTTTACTACTTGTATGTGTAAAAACACTAGACTGAGGAAGGTTCTATTGATCAGATCCTATACAATACACATACTGGGGATGTTATAAGATTCTAGAAACATCTAGTTCCTAGAATCCCAACTGAGTTTTAGGTATGAGACAGGCACAAAGTTGCATACATCTATAAATACTGTGGGAACCTGGTGCATGTGCACAAAATATAGAGGTCTCCACATAGTTTAGGTGGTTGTTGAACAAATCTGAGGGTTTTCAGAACTGCAATTTTATGTTCTTAAACTGAAACTTCTGTTCTTAAATTCTGCCTCAATCCCACTTTTTTCAATTAATCTTTGACTTTAGAAATAATCTTACAGACAATTGTATCTCCTGCCTGAAGAAGAGAAAAAAGAATAGTTGGTCTACAGTCACTTAGAATATAGAGGCACTATTCATATATCTACATTCTAGGCACATGCCCTCTGGAGTTAAATTTGGTATCTTATAGTCAATATGAGAAATATTGATGTGTTTTGTGGTGTTTTTTCAAAAAGGTGACGTTCAGAGCAACAGTAAAATACAAAAACTGTAATGAAATTGTTGTACAAGGTTATTAGTTGCCCTGAATAGCTACTGAATGAGTTACAATTGTCATTATTCTAGAACAGTTCCTCTGATTCACGCTATTGTATAATATCATGTGATCCCACTTTCTACAGCAGGAATGAATGGCCATATGTGTCTAGAGAGATTTTCAAAAGCAGGTATAACACACAAAGCCAGATTCTATTCTATTCATTAGGCATCTAAGTGGACTTAGGTGCCTATGTGTGATTCTATTCTACCTGAAAAAAACACCATTGTAACACACTGGATGTGGCTACATGCAATTATAGAGCTAGAATAAAACTGTGGAGCTTATTGCTCCGGAGTTTGTTGCATCTGGGTGCACCATTTGAACATGTGCCTAGGAGCAAATAGCTGTGGTGCAATAAGCGCTGCAGTTTATTCATCTGCAGCACTTGGAGCCAGGGTCCCAGCTGGCAAGAGGTCCTGGGGATCAGGCTGCCAGCCCAGGGATGCTCTCCCCAGATCAATTTGCTGCACAGGGGTTGGCTGGGGCATGAGGGTGTCCCAGTTCAGAGCTAGTTGGTAGGCAGTCCCTGCACTGAAGCATCCTTGTGCACCAGCTAGCTGGGCAAAATCTACATGTATGCTGCTGCAGCATTTTTTACTCTGCAGCTGGATAGTACTTGTATTTACTGCAGCCTAATGGCGGTTCATGTGTAGACACCGAGACTTACTGTACAGCTAATTAGTCAATTGCACAGTAAATGTCTTATGTAGATGCACCCACTGTCATCTTACTATTAGGATTGAGTCACACAAAAAGCATCAAGGAAAGGAGGATCCACCCACCTTTTGTATTAACAGTTTTTCAGGGTGGAATAGAATCTGGGCCATAGTACCCACCTCCAAGCACAAAATGGGAATTTTTCAAAGTCCCTATTTATATCTTTAGGCACCCAAATCCCTTTAAATGAATGGTCCTAGCTACCTACTATTATACTGTTCTGATGCAAATGATACTGGAATGGATGGATCATAATCAATAAAAGTATTAAGGCCCTGTCAATTAACCTAAATCCCAACAATTTCAGCAGGCAAGGCTTATGGTTAAGAAGACACAATAGAGAACAATAAAGCATGTCTTGGAAGTTTATTCCTGTGATTTTCAAGTTTGCAGCCAATGAAGAAGATGATGTAGGGATAATAGTAGGCAGTACTTGAGCATTTTGATACAAGTTACCAGTGTAGGAAAAATATGTCTGTGCCATAAAGACAGGGGGGTCTAAAAAGGCCAGGGGTCTCTAAGACTAATGGAACTGAGAAGAGAAAAGGAATAGCAGTTGTGTAATCTCATTGAGAATATACATCCAGAATATCTGAGACACTAGAATTTCTTTGGGTGATCTTTTGCTGGACCAACTACATACATAGCTGGGATAAAGTTAGATAAGCTTTCACATGCAGGACTTTCTTCTTCAAGTGACCTGAGGAAATGTCTTGCATGTGAAAGCTTGCTTAACTGTACCCCAACTATGCACTTGGACCACTAAAGGATATCACCCGAAGTCCTTGCCTCTCACATAATTCATGGACCATCACAGCTACAGCAGCATTCTAAACTACTGAAAATAACTGAACAATTAATTTTACAAGAACAAACAGCAGTGTACTTTGTCCCAAAAATTTAGGAGTTAAACTACAGTAGCTGTGTGTAATGTTTTACAATGAATTAGAATTTAGTACTTAAACTCAGTTATCTTCCAGCTAAATAATTAAATATTGTGATCCTGAAATGGGAGATGTCACTGAGAAAGTGCCAAACTCTCGTTCTGCAAATTTAACTTTTCAAGATATATGATAATCTAAAGTTCTGATCTGCCAAATATTCAGTACCTTCTTGAGAAGTTATTTCTCTTTAACCCTTATCAAATTGTCTCCCACAGGCTATGGTTCAACTAGAGATAAGTCAAACTGCCCAAATTAAATTAATCCACCAGTTCAGTAATACTGTTAATCTTTTTTAGTCAAATGTTCTTTTCATCTAGCTACTTCATTTATGATAAGATATGCTACCTACAATGAAACTGGAAAACAGAAAATAATTCTCTTGACTCCTCTTCACAAGTTGTGTCCTGTTTCACTACATTGCTTTGTGTCAATGTTGGATTACAATTAAATGAAATAAAAGGTGAGGTCGAAAGACAAAGTTGACTCCAAGTTTGATAGATCCTCAACTTGCATTGCTTTCTTACAGAACAAGATGCAATTAAAAAGAAAGAGTGTCTTAATGGTCTTTGATTCTGTACTTGCCCATCTGTATCTATAATTCGATCTGATTAAATTATTTACTGCAAGAAGCATATATTGTATAAAGTTTTCCAAACTGAAAAACATGAAATTTAAGGTGGTGAACTTGATTGAAGAAATCAAATTAAAATG
>NW_017729024.1:117091791-117097517 GCF_001723915.1 Gavialis gangeticus | reverse complement strand
TGACTCCCACCAGCTGTACAGCCAACTTTCCAAATGAAGCAATGGTACAACTTAAAAATGCCAGTATTAAGTCAAATCAGTATAAATTAATTACATCTCCACTATGGAATGATATTATGTCAGGAAATCTCTGTATTGTTGACTGGAATATAATAGATTACTTATTACTACTTACCGTGGATGGACCTACCATGGACAAAACAGCTAGTATTATTGCTTTTTAAAATTGGAAAATGTCAATTTGCTTAAATCAAAATTTTATGTAGGGCACCTGAAACTGTATACCAGTTTCAAGGACGGCATTTCGGGTTAAAACCTGAGAGAGAGAGACACCTCCTCCAGAACCCAGTGGTTAGGGCACATATTTGAAATGCAAGGAAAACTAATGCTCAAGTACTTGACTCAAACCGTGGAACTGAACGTTGAGCTCTCATACCCCAAGTGAATTCCCTACTGTATTGGGCTTTTGGCTGTTTGGGAGGAGAAGTGACTTCCTCTTGCTCTCTTTCTTTCAAGGTTTTCATGGTCTTGAGTTCATTTCAATGGGGAATGGGAAACATATTTAAAATTTCAAAAACTTGCACAAGACAGGAAAATCACATCCATCTATACTACAAACCACATGTGGGCCATGGCCCTCTAGCTACCTAAATGGCAAAACATTTAAAAGGACTCATCAGGCAAAAATGTTATCTTGTTTTCAAAATGTTTTTACTTTGGTTGCAAAACAGGTGATATCACCAACCTGCAGATCCCAAAGGTACAATATGTTTCTTTGGCTCATAAATATATTGTGTATTTAAAGATAAACAGTTCTCAAATATAATGAAAGGTAATTGCAGTTTTACTGCCTGCCCTTTGTAAGGGGTGGTAAACAGTTGTGCCTTCCTGGGAGCATTGCTTCTTTTCCAGTTCCCAGCCTGGAGGAACTTCATGTTGACTTCAGCCTGTGGGAAGAATGGAGGTGATTCCTCCCTGGGTTTGTTACATCAGCTATAAACTCATTTTAAGCTGGCGAGGCAGTACAAATTGACCATTCCTGGTGGAGAATGCAATCTGTAATCTTATGGATATTTTAATATGAAGGACATCTGTGAAAATGATCAGCTCAATCTGTTTGGAATTATTTATGATTTTTATTTGGGGAATTTAAAGATAACTTAACTCTATTGAGCAGTCAGACTAACTTAGGGAATGAATCTGGCTTGCCTCTTGCTGAGTGAGTTAGTTCTATTATCATCCAATTTGTCTGGCTATCAGTAGTGGTAGCAGAATAGCTCAGAGTCTCCATGTAGGAACCTAAGGACCAACATCTTATCACATCCAAACATGCAAGGCAGTAGTTAGCGAAGCAATACTTTTTAATAACCTGCAATTTAGAAAAAAAGTTTGATGTATTTTCTTCTAACTTTGCAAACAGATTCTTGTTTGGGTGCAGATTAAATCCTGCAACTGTCAGGCCAAAACATCTTTAAGAGACCCAGTGGTAAGAGGCAAAACAGGAATCATAGTGAACATGCAACACTATAATTTCTGAAATTATGCTTGGATGTATATAATCAGTTTGTAAAATTATTATTTTTTAAATATAGGAATGATAGCATATCACTCAAAGGGTACTTTAGAGAAGATGTCCAAGAACAGGTTGGCAACCTACAACCCTTGGGATGGATCTGGTCTATATACATGGGGCTTCAGTTGCATTTGGTGGCAAGGACTCCTGTAACATGTTTTTAACTCGTGCCATGGCAGGGAGAAGCAATGGAAACAGGCACTTCCCTTGGCAGGGAAAAACATAGGTAAATGTGTCCTACCACCTGTCCATCTCTGACTCAAGCTGGATCATTCCAACTTGAAATCTCAAAAGGTTGCCAACAACTTTTCAAGGGTTCTGCCCGTCACCCAGAGAGGCAGATGCCATTTTAGGTATTAAGTGGAAGACTAAAACATTTACTTTTACTACTCAAAATAAGATGATTCATGGCTTATTGAGTAGAGAAAGTATCATATGTTGCTTACCACAAGCTGGATATTCAAGACAACCTCCCCAGAAAACATATTGCATGTATTAGCACTATACTTTTCAAATCTGATTCCAGGAACCAATGTGACAGTGAGGTACTTTTAAATAGTGATTTGCTTGGTACAGCGATTACTTCTCTTAGTGAGCCACTTGTATGCGCCTTAAAGTATGAAGAAGAATTTAACAGATTAAAGTTTCAACAAGAAACAAAAGGTGGATGAAGCTAACTGCATCTTTTCCCTGTTTTCAAGCTTTTCTAATTTAGGAAAGGGGGAAGGGAACGTGCTTCTGTTCTTCCAGTGGAAAGAGCCAGAATTTTTATTTGCATCACAGGTTTTATTAATCCACAGTTTTAGTTTTCATGTACAACATACAGGTTCATGCAACACTGTATTCATTTATTATTTTCAAACATTCTGTATTCCAAGGAATTGCTACAACAGTCCATTGTCAAAGCTTGATCTTCCACAGCTCACACCATTCTCTTTCAGCTTCATCTTCTATCTGCTACATGTTACTTAAGTCACAAAATCTACTTCTACTAATCCATCTTTACTGTACTTATAGTTCAGCAACACAACAGCAACATCTTTCATCATCTGTGACAGGATGGCCAATGAATTTTTTAAGTCTTTTAAAAATATATGCGCACTTTTATCTTCATCTAGTATTTCTCTTTCCTTGATCACAGATTAAAGGGAGGGTAGGGGTAAATAAACCCAAAATATATGTGTGCAGTGTAGCTTTCCCCATACCAAGTGACCAGGAATTCATATGTGTATTCTGACCAATAAAAGGGCTAATGAATTACAGGCAGTCCTTGATTTATGACGGTTCAAGTTACGACGAACCACACTTAACAACATTTGTAAACTGACACCTGGGTTTTGAAGTTCTGACATGGTTTCAACTTTATGACACAGAATGCTGGATACAGGTCTGTTGGTGGAAGAGGAGGGGGAAGGAAAGGGCCATGGGGTGGTAGATCAGAGCCCCTGTGGGAGGTGGGGGCTGGAGCTGGAACAGGGGGTGGGGTAAATGCTGCCAAGCTGGGGCTGCACCAGGCTCTGGGAGCAGGGGCTATGGGTGGCAGAAACCACAGCTTGTATGGCTCCTCCCCCAGCTGCCCTTGCCAGGGTGAAGCAGGCAGTGCCAGGACTGAGCTGGACAACTGCAGGAGAAGCCACAGCTTGTCCAGCTGCTCCCCTGACTGCTGCCACTAAGATGAGGCAGGCAGTTCTGGGGCGGTGCCAGGCGGCCGCAGGAGAAACCGTTGCCTGTCCAGTGGCTCTTGCTGCTTGTCCAGAAGGGCATGGGGGTGGGGGAGGGACATGTGACCCCAGATCTGGTATATTTACAATATAAATACATAAATACATATAGACAAGTAATATAGCTATATTTATCTATTTTATATAAGTGATTGAGTACTGTACATAATTCTGGGTTATTTTGGGTGAAAATAGGGTATCAGGCCTTGGTTCAGGAACCAATCCCCCATTTATAACATTGTTTCCTATGGGAAAATTGGTTCCGAGTTACAAAGTTTCAACTTAAGATGTGGTTTTCAGGAACCAATTGTGTCGTAAGTCTGAGGGCTGCCTGTATCATTGTTCCCAGCCAGACTGTATTTTATCCTTTTATATTTCAACTAATAGAGGAAAGTATGGCAGTTTGTAGCACCTTACAACTATTGAATGGATAGTTGAAACATTGACTGAGTTTTTAGCTAATAGTTTTATTACCAACATACTGCATTTATCCAAATCCAAAGATGACTACGAATTTAAGATGACCCTCCTCTAATTAGATTCTATACATGGAAAATTATGTTTGCTATAATTTTCCATGTATAGAATCTAATTAGTGGAAAGTTATCTTAAATTTATTCGCCCCTTCCCCCCACGCTGTTGTGGAAGGGAAAAGTGACAGGGAGTAAGGGACCAGACTCCTACCCCATGCTTGCTTACCCCCCCCATTGATGCCTGTCCCCTGCCATGTTTCCTCCTGCTGTCTGCTCCTCTGTACCTGTGCCTGCCCCCTGACTTTAACCAACATCCTCTCCCCACCTTGTTTCCCACTTTCAGCCTGCCCCCCACCCTTAGCCTCTGCAGCCTGCCTCCCCCACCATGCCTTGCCCACCCTCTCCCCCTTACCTTCTGCTGTAGCTCTGCACTTTTGGGGCAGTGAGCAGTAGCACGGCCCCAGTTGGGCCTCAGCCCAGCCCAGCCCAGCCCAGCCAGGAGGAAGGAGCAGCAGCTCCCTGCCAGGCTGGGTCAGCACTGGAGGGACTGGAGCTGGAGCAGAAGGTAATAGGAGAAGATGCAGCTGTGGGGAGGGGAGTAGAGGATGGGGGGGCAGGAGATGAGGCCTAAGGCACAGGTGTGAAGGGGAAGTTCTGGGAAGACCAGCTACAGGTTCTTCTCTGCACCCTGCAGTCTCACCCATGCTCCCACTGGCCATGTGCCTCCTTCCCCCTCATCAAATGAGTCATTCTGACCCAGGGCAGGCAGTGGCTCAGCTTCAACTTCGTCCCCAGGCTTGGACCTGAAACCAAAGATGAGCTGCTGCCTATCCTGGGCCAGGACTCAAATCCAAGATGAGGCTTTGTTTTCCCTGTATATGGCATGTTTGCAGTTTTGATCAGCCATCCAGAATTTAATACTTTATTGCATTTAATCTTGTATGTGGTTTATATGGAAATAAATGCTGATTCAGCATTCCACTGACTCTGAATAAGGTAATAATGTACTGTATTGGCTCTAATAGTCTATTAAAAGAGACACACTATTTGATCTTTTCTGGATGTACCTATAGTGCCCCAGTGTCTTAGAAATGGGGTTACCATATGTCCCATGTAAAACCAATTTCTATAGTCTGGTCCCAGCCGGTTGTTCAAAAGTCTCAAAGTGGAATCTGGCAGGAACGTGGAACAGCATAGTGCACCAAGCAGACATCACTGCTGCTATGCAGGAGCAAAGTGGGCAGACTGGAGTCGGGTGGTACTTGCAGACATTTTCTTTCCATTTCTAAATGGCAACTCTTTCAAAACTGTAAAGTTTGAGACACTTTTGGACATGTGGTCACCTTCATAAGACACCAACAGAAACAGATGTTGTATTTGTGCATTATAAAAAAAAATATTCAGGTTTTTAGCATGGTAATATGAATTTATAAACTATTAAATAATACTTGGTGTGCAATGCTTAATTTCAGCTATTAAATTCCTTCCTCTCCTCTTTAACTCCCCAATGTTTAAGTGATCTAAAGCTGCTTTACATTATGATAAAAAAATAACAGATGCCTGTTAGTATATCAGGATATGTTCATTGCTGCAGCATATTATACTCCCTGTGCACTTCTTTATGATGTAGGGCCAGATGGCTTAATCTAGTGATTAATATTTAGCTCTGCATGGGGATATTAGTTAACACAGTTTCTGTCAAATCCAGGTAAATGGACCTTAACTGTAATCTTTAGTATTTTCCTTCCCAACTCAACACTCTGTTGTCCAACCCTCCCCGAACCAATAACTATTTTGGAGAAAGAAAGCTAATCTACATTTCATGGGACTGAATAGCCATGCTGGAACAAAGGAGAGAGTGGTATTGGCAGACACATTTCAAAAGTATGAAAGACCAATAACTCATGAATAACAAGTCTGCACTAACAGTTTTAATGAGTGCTCTAATGGTTTAATGGA
>NW_017729024.1:117054090-117086791 GCF_001723915.1 Gavialis gangeticus | reverse complement strand
TCTCTCCTCATATGGTAGCCCCTCCATACCACTGATCATCCTTGTTACCCTTCTCTGGCACTTTAATAGGATTTCTAGTATATTCATTCTGAAAGCTTGTCTTCAGTAAAGCTGTCATTAACAAAGCACTGGATTTTTTCACAGCATAACTGTGTAGTATGGAGGCTTTGTGCACAAGAAATAAAGATATTTGTAATACTGTTATTACCCTCCCATGCTTTGACTAATCTTTTAACTATTGTGTTACAAATGGCTGGCTGCTAAAATACTGTCTGCTCTCTTATTGTGAAGAGACTTGGGTAGTATTTACTGAAGTGATGCACCATCTATAAAGCATGTTTGTCACTGGAGACTTGGGTAACAGAAGGTGGCTCTTGGAATAATTTTAAACTGGAAAAACAAAACTGTTAACATGCTGTTTATGGCATGTGCCTTAAGGCTACTTAGAGTGGAGCAAAACCTGTGCCACATCAGTGAGGGCCTCCATACAGCATACTGTGGTAGGGTTTTGGTGAATGAGTGACAGCAACAGGATGCCAAAGCTCCCAGAGGAAAACTATACTAGGTGTCATGGAATTTAGCGTCCCATCTTACTAAGTCAGGCAAAGAAAAAGAAGGTGCAGATTGGGAAATCTCTGGTCAAGCAGGTTATATGGGGAATAGGGGCTTTCAAAAGTTGCACAGGTTTTATAGCTGGAATCAGGAAAAGAACCCTTGATACCTACAGAAAATAACCTGGATACCCTGTATTGGGACCATCA
Organism: Gavialis gangeticus; assembly: GCF_001723915.1. Classification (NCBI taxonomy): domain Eukaryota; kingdom Metazoa; phylum Chordata; order Crocodylia; family Gavialidae; genus Gavialis; species Gavialis gangeticus. The sequence continues at coordinate 117,086,030 of NW_017729024.1, read as the reverse complement.
AGGGATAAAGGGTTACACCGAAAATAACGATTAAAGGTTAGTGAAAATGAAGGTTGATGAAAATAGAATTCTTAGTAGACATCAAGACAAATAGACTATGCAAAGGGAGAAAGTAGTCAACTACCCATAAAAATGAACAATTTGACCCTCTTTTACCAATGTCAGTGATTGCAATGAGAATTTTATATTATATCTGATGAATCTATAATAAGATGCTATTATATTATGCAGGAAACTTGCTAATAGAATGAGATTTACATACTGCATTAGCAAAACATGAATGCTAAATGCATGAGCATTAATATATCATCATGGCAAGTTGCCAATGGAATTAGATTTTCCCACTACATTAGGGGTTTGTGCATCACACTGTAAGGGCTGTCATTCTAGACAGATTTAGGTCCTGATTCCATATTTTTTATGCACACAAATCTCCCCTACAAAGTCAGTGCAAGTTTGGACCAAACAAGAAATAGAAAATAGAGCCCAAAAATCAGAGCTGAAATGTGAACAATTATATTGTCCATTTCCTAGTGAATGCTTTCAATCCACAAACAAAACTCACAGCCACACTTATTAAAAATACAATTGTGTGCACATATATACAGACTAATATATACCAAAAATAGTATATTCAATTATGTTAAGTATAATCATATCACAGAATCTAAGAGCAGAAAATAATGCACATATTTAAGCTGCAGCCTGAAGCATGACTAAAGCAAGAGTATGCTCATTTTCTGTTCTGTCTCACCCATTTGATCTTGGAAGGGAGCAAAACAGCAAGTGGCCTTGGTTATGCCTAAAAGGCCAAAGCTAAGGTCTGAAGAAGCCCTAAATGGATTACTCCCTTGCACAGGCATATCTCCTGAGACAGAATATAGCCCAAGGTGCCTGGAGAAGCCACCCAAAAATGAAATTATCTCCAGTAAAATACTGATATACTAATCTTATAGCCAAAGCATGTCAAAGCATGTATGCCAAACAAGGTACACACCAAAGTATACACCACACACAGAACAAAAATATTTTCACTTTTATAAAAATATTTATAAGTTTTCACTTATATTTTTCTGTATTTCTCTTCGTCAGTCTTAAGAGGTCTTCTACTAGTCTACATTTGAAATTATAATTCTCTGCCCATGATGCTACAACGGATTACTGTAAGAATGATTATGCATTGAAAGCAGGTGGTTATGCTCCACTTCAGGAGGGAAATAAATAGCAAGAAAAGGTCAGTGCTTTGAGGTACACACATTCTGGCTTCATGTAAACATTTTCATTTATAAAATAAAAAACACCTGTCACTTAAGCTATTTGGTATATGGTGTAAGTGTAATTTTTCCTAAACTGAAAGATTTTTCAAAGATGCCCATGAGATACACCTCTTTAAATTTCATTGTTTGTCTTCAAGCCTTTACAAAGTTTAATTAAAAAAAAATGTGCAAGGACTAATGTCATCTTTCCTGGGAGTGATTTTCAAAACAAAGTTTTACCTAAACAGGAATAACGCGTTCATAAGTTGAACTGGAATATCACTGAAGTAATATAAATCCTGTAACTTTCTTCTTATATCCGTTTGATCTTTGCCTACTCAGCAGATTTCAGAACACATGCTATAATAGATTCCTTAACTTATACAAATCTTTAAATCTATATATTAAAAAAAAAATGTCCATATTGAATTATACACTCACTCTTTATTTGTCTTGCTGTAAGAAGACATAAACCAGGGTGGCTTTGATTTAAATCAAATTGATTTACAACATGATTCAAATCACATTTTAAATCACTGGTCAGGAAGTCTCGATTTAATCATAATTTTCTACAAGAAGTGCACTCTTGTTGTTTGATATCCTTTATTCATTTAACTTCTTGAAACTTTGCACTTTTAGAGAAAGGTAAGGGCTTGACTGTGTGTACACAAACTTGCAGAGAGACAGTAGGGCTGTCTCACGTTATATCTCATCTCCATATACCTCTGTTAACAAGGATGTTATCTCCGGAGACAACACACTCTCCCTATTTCTGAAGAAGGGTGTTTGTGCCTGAAAGCTTGCAAACAACAATTTTTCCAACTATTTAGTTGGTTAATAAAAGATCCAAAGAATCTTGTCCAGCTATCATCTCTAGAGATACAAATCCAGTTTGAGAACTGAAATGCTTAATAGGATCATCTAGACTAAGCACTGGGTCCCATTGGGTAGAGTGGTTTTCTTTAATCTTTACTAATCTATAGAGGAGCCTCTAAGAACCCTGTAAGATTGGGCTCCAAATATAGTCCATGGTCTGTTGTGACCTATTTAGAAAACTTCTAAAAAGGTTACATGAATATAATGTCTCAAATAGTATATAATTAGATGTTATAATCCCTATTCCATCTCCATGATTATATCTTTGAGCTTCAACATATCTGAAATTAAAACCATCTTTATATATGTTTATTTTGTTATAAATAGAGCCTTAACAAAAAATATGATTTAAATGAAAAAAATACGATTTAAATAAAAAATCTGATTTTTCTTGATTGTTAAAAGAAATCATTGATTTTTCCACACCCTATTTCTTCTCAGTCTAGATACTATTTCTACATGCAGAATGTAGGGCAGGGTGGCACCTTAGAAATCAATAGGTTAAACTTTAAGAACTTCCATAATAATACCATGGAAATATGAATGTAATTATTTTTAATGCTATTTTAAAATAACTCAGTAAATTTCAGTCACTAAAATGATTAGGTGAGACATGACATTGTCTGAGACAAACAGAGATGTACAGATTTGAATTGGTATGTAACAAACCTAGGCCTGAGCTCAACTCTTCTAGGCTTGGACTGCTTGCCCACTTTTGGGGGTCAAGAGAGGGAGAATAAGAGAGAAATGGAAAGCTAACTCAAGTGAGAAATAAGGCTTGACATTGCAGCCTCCAGGTAGCTAAGCTTCCTTAAAATCAACAGGACACAATCAGACCCACAATACAAATTTAAATAGTAAGATGCAAAACAATGGCAGTGTTCCTGATTATAAATGCCAAACTGCCAGACTAATGGCATCCAGAAAGAAGCACAGGTAATACCAAAGGAAAAACATTACACTGTGATTAACCTTGATTATGGCTGCCTCAGATTCCTGCACTGGAAAATCAACACCCCCCCCACATTAATCCCACCTATCCTAGCAACTCTCTTATGACTGTAGGTAGAAATAAACAAACACTAGACAACTTGGATGAATGTGACAGCATATATGGTATTAATAAAAAGACACATAACTGTTCATTGGTCACTGACTATATTAATTGTTTCTCAATAACTGGAGCACATCCTACAGTATGAGATTACAGAATACTAATACATGCTATTTGCAGTATTACAGTAGATGAAAGTACTGCACAGCAGTAGAAAATTGGGTTGAGAGGAAATGGATTTTTGCATACTGGTCTTTTTTATCTGTATTTTTATGGTGATTAAAGGTAGGATGTTTCTTTGGTATGGATTTATTCAGCAGATGATCTGCTGTTGATGGATTTTTTAAAATGGTTTTATATTAATACCAGCTTTATATATGTTTCTACAATACAAAAATACACTGTATTTTAGAGTGCAGTAGTTATTTTGTTGCCTTTTAAAAAATAAGAAAAGATAAATTAATTTTAGTAAATAAATTATCCTTTCATCAAAAATCTGATCCGCTAATAACTGATAGGCCATGCTAAACCTTCTGTAAGTATGGCAGTCTGGCACTGAGCCAGAATGTGCTTTCATCTTCTCCAGTACTCAGTGTTAAAGCAAAAAGGCTGACTATAATCTGCAGCGAAAGCCTGATGAGAAGCAACATTAAAATGATATACAACTCCTCTGACCAGCTTGTTTAACGAACACCCTTCCTCCCTCTCTCTCACATACACATGCCCACGGAGATATAGCACTACTGTTATTAAAATGTCTTCCATGGCGAGTTCTCACAAAGCTAATGCTTAAACCTTCACAATATAGTCACCTGAATCCACTTTTTTAAAAGTGTAATTTCTAGCCACCTGGCTAAATTAGACTAAAGCCCATGTATTCAGAATTTTAAAGCACCAAATAAAAGCCTAGCAAATCCACTCTCCTGTGCTGCAGTGTTGTATATTGTGTATGCAGACGTAGAAAAAATTATTTAAGCAACATGTTTAATGTGTAAAATAGGTAACGTGCTAGTGTGTGGATTAGAGATCATTTTGTTACTTCTTTTTATTGTTAAATTCCAAAGATTAAGTTAAAGAGAAAATATGATACAAGGCCAGTTTTAAATGAATATGTGTTTCCGCTTAGCAGCTGTCAAGCCCATATGGGACCCTGAACTGCATAAAACCCCTACTGAAACTGTGAAAGCCAGAAAAAGCTTTATAGTAATCAATCTGGGTCAAGAGCCTTGCCTTCAAAACAGAGAATGCAAAAAAGGTGCAACACAAATAATGTGCCACTGTACTATAACAATAATGTTTTGCTAGAATGGGAATGAGAGTTGGAACAAAATACCAATGTAATAGTGAAGGGCTATGGGGAAAAATAGAGCTGTCCAGTTTCTCGAAGTGGGATTCTGTTTGTTATCAAGAAAACTAAAGGAAATTTCCTTCTGTTAAAATGGTCTTATTGCCCCCTTCCCCCTGCCCAGAAAGACAGAATGACTCAGTAGAAGACCATTGCTCCTTTCACTTATTTTTCACCAATCTGAATCTAGTCTGAGCTAACTTTAGTGTTTTAAGTAAAATTGGTTGGGGGTAGGGAGGGGTGGGGAATCCTGGCTTGTATTACACAATTCTACAGCATTAATTGTTCATCTTGTTTACTGTCTCAGAAGAAAAGAGAAGCCATGGATGGGATGGTCAGAAATAAGCCAAGGTAGAGACCCCCTGAGCAGGGTAACATGGAGAAAACTTGACCTTGATCTAATGTTGCTCATATTTAAATACTAACTACTTACCCTTTTCATAGAATATAAAAGGACTCATCTTTTATACAGAACAGTACGAAGCTGAAGGACAGTCAAGTGTTGAGCTCTGAAAGACACTGTATACCAGGTGTCTGACTCACCTTGTGCCACAAGCCAGAGGAGGACATAGGACTGCAACAGTGAGGATAGGAGAAGAGGCTGGAGGGTGCCCAGGGCTGTATCAGCTCTCCTTTATCCTCCTGCCATTGACTGCTATGTCCACAAGGGCTTATGGGCCCCCAGATTCTATGGCAGGCCACTCCCCCAGCCACATGTCCTAACTTCTGGTGGACCACTGGTAGCCAGAGTGGCTTTATGGGTCATATGTTTGACACCCAGGATGTATTCAAGAATGAAAAATATTCCTGAATACTGACTACAGATGGTTAAGGCGACATGTGCTTTAAGTGGTTTTACTGTTCTAAAGAACACACGAAAAAGGAACAATTACTTTTCTACATTATACAATGTAACATTGTATCATCCCCTCAAAATGTCAGTGTTTGAAATGTTTACCTTTACAGACATTATATCAAAATACATGAACTGAGATATTGTTTTTCACTTAAAAAACCCACAGAAATTCCAACTGTTGTTTCTGAGATGCTACAGAATTTATTTACCTAGACTACAGAAATCTCTTTAGCATATGCTGACTTTTTTATGGTTAGCATTGCATTTAAAATTAGGAGCCTCGCATCACGATGGGTTGAAATCTGAAATCCTTACTCAGATAGAACTCTTCCTAGGTTCAGGATTTAGCCCATTGTCTGTATATTATTCAAACATGCTGTTAGAAGATAATATGAGAATCTTCACCAAGGCAACTCACAAACACCCACGGCCAGATGCCTTAGAGCAGCTGATCTGCACACAGTTTACAGTTCACCTCTGCACTTCCCTGATCCTCTTATAGCCTTTGTAAAGGGCTGGTTTTTCTGTGCCAAGTTAGAACTGCCTTAGGGTACTTTTTTCCTTTCAGATAAATTCATGAACTTATTCACAGTGCAATTTTACTAGGTTTGCAGCCAAAAGCAGTAAATGTTTGTGCAGTGAAAAGCAGTAGTTTCAAACAACTCAATTTGCTGGGGATTCAAAGTATTTTATTATATATAGTATGTTTCACTGTCTGATTTCAAGACTTACAATGTCAGACTCTGTATACTGGTGGATTGAAATACAAAGTGACAGCGAGATGCGTGTTTCAGAATTTACTTAGAACAACGGTGCTATTGTCAGGTTTTAGCAGGGGCCTCTGAGTAAGGTAGTGAGTGATTGCCAAGTTTAGGATACTACATGACAGGAAATATCTGTCTGCACTTGTTACATACTATGGTCTTTCAGTCAAGAACACTATGGCCGTGTCCACACAAGCGGGGGCATGCCGTTGCAGCAGCACAAACAGAAGCAGCACAAATTTGTACCTCTACTTTGTGCCACAGTGCAGGCCCCTGCTCGTGTGTTTTGGAGTGGGACACATTGTTCCACTGCTCCATGTGCTGCAGGGGGGGCTGGCTGGTGCACAGGGTGCCTCAGCAGGAGCTAGCCACCCCTTGTACTGAGGCATTCTGTGGAGCATCACATGGAGATGGGGGAGGGCTGCCTGCTCCCTCATCTCTGCGTGTTGCAGAGCCCCTGTGCTGAGCCACCCTGCACCCCAGCCAGCTGCTGCCTGGCAGGCTGGGCCACAGTGTGCCTTGAGACAGGGGAGCAGGCAGCTCCCCTGTCTCTGTGTGCCTCCGCACTGGGGCACGCAGAGACAGGGGAGCAGCCAGCCCAAGGCTGCCTTTTCCCCCGTCTCAAGACATATTGTGCTCCAGCCAGCTATTCTGTGGCTAGCTGGGGCAGTGTGCCTCAGCATGGGGCTCTGCAGTGGAGCCCCTGTGCTGAGGCAAGAGGATACAGGGGAGCAGTCAGCCCAGGGCTGCCCAGGGAGTGGCTGGCTGGGTACAAGCTGCCCCAGCACGGAGGCTCCACAGTGTGCTGAGATGGGAGAGCAGGCAGCCCTGGGCTCCCTGCTCCCCTGTCTCTGCATTTGTTCTAATGCCTGCCACTTTGCCATGGTCTAAACCACGTTTTTTCCCAGGGAAATCCCAGTAGCAAATTTTGCCCTGGTGCTGCAAATTAGCAGTGCCATGCACCAATTAAGGTACAACTCATGCAGTTTGTGGCACTGCAAAGATATTTGCAGTGCCACAAACCACATGTGCCTATATATCTGGATCCAGCCTATAGGTTCATTCAGAGTAGTAAAAAGACACTGCTGCATTTTGGTGACTGCAACATTAAAGAGCAAACTTAAAATGCCTTTCAAGTAAACTTTTTTTGAGACTGCATTTTCTCTTTGACCACTAATGAGATTAAGCACCACAGCAGTCATAAGGTTCGCAGTTCATAGTTTAGTGATGAGCCTCTGTAATTCTTTACAGTAATAGTAAAGAGCACATCACTGTTTAAATATTTCCTGTCAAAACATATTTAAATACATCTGATATTTAGGTATTCTAACCTTTGAAGTGAAAAGTGATACTACTTAAGAAAAATGTTTATTTTAAAGGTCATACAAAAGCTTCTTATAAAATAAACTCTATAGGTGACATTTTTAGTCTTTTTTTCTCATAAACAAGCAGCCCACTCTGTGCAGTGCAATAACATGTTAATTTCATACTAACTTGTAAACTTCCATTTTAATGTCATGTTTCTGTCCAGTTTGTCAATTCTTATGACGACTTCAATTTGCAATACCTCAGCACAACAGAGAGGAATGCATTACAAATGTGTAGATTATCAGATACATAGTGTGGGTAAGAATAGTTATTAGTATGACAACAGTGGGTGCTTATACACAAGCAGCAAGGCTGCACCAATAGACTAATTACAGTGTGTTGGAGCAGGCTCAATTAATCAAGTTTGCTGGAGTGTGGTAATTACTGTGCTCCAGCAGACTCCACCGTTTCATGTATCAGTGTCCCCATGCTTAAAAATGGTGGCAAGGGCGCTTTAACTAAATGAGCTTTAGTTAAACCGTCCTTGCTGCCATTTTTTGAGCATGGGGACGCTGATACACAAGATGCTCCAGGTGGCTCTTGGAGCATTTATAGGTGTTTATACATGAGCTGCTGTAATTAAAGTGTCCCCCCTTTCCCCCCACATTCCTGGAGCATTTGTATATACACCCAGTGTCATAAGTGTAAGAGGGATAGTAATGACTTCTTCATTGTCCAGGCATTCTATGGGACTTCTAAACCATGGATTACTGAAACAACAGACTATAAAGAGAGCACTTTGTTGATGATTATTCAGGGAGACCTTAATCCATGGATTGGTAACATGACAGTCTGTAACTGCTCTAAAGGAGCACTCCTGTTCTGATGCTTCAGTGCATACTATTATGAATCTTTATCCACACATTTTTGACACAATAGGCCATACTGACTTTGTAGAAAAGTTATATTTTAGTGTGTTTAATGGATGCCATCAACGTTTCTTCATCCACAAATTATTGACATGAGAAGTCATTACTGTCTGGAGTGTCAGTGTATGTCTGGGGAGTTGTACTCCATGGATTATTGATATGGTGGCCTATAAATGGCTCCTCTATTTCAGCTACAGTCCATCATATTATTACCAGCTAAAATTCATGGATTATTGACAGAACAGACTAATGTCTTGAAGCTGTTGTGCACTGTAATGTCACTGGACAATCGCAGAAATCTTTAATCCATGCAAATCTGACACAATGGACTCCTCCTCTGGTACTGCATCTGCCTTGTCAGTGCATACCATGAATGATCTTTTATGTAAGAATTCTGTAAGAATCTTAGGCACTCTTAACCAAAGATTCAGTGGGAGATTCACTATAACCCTAGTACTGTATCACATTTGAAACAGAGGGGACAAACACCCTTACAAAAAAAATTGCTATGAGCAGAGTAGCCACCTCACCACAACACTTATTTTATACAAAAGGCACTTGTCACATCATGGCTCTAATGGCTTACAAAACTGAAATCATCAAGCTAGGCAATTCTTATAAAGGTGGCTAGAAAAGCAGAAACCAGGCATAACGTTAAGAAGAGAGTGAGAATGAAAATATGGAGATAATTACCTCATATTCTTGTGAGAACTTCAAATTGTCATTGGCTTTTAGTCTTTCAATGTGATCTGCAAGTTCCAAGATAGGTATTGGAGGATGGCTAGCCATACCTGTTGAAGGGGAGAGGAGGAGAACAGCATTTAAAATAAACTAGAATGACTGCATGATTCTAAACCTTAGAAAATATAGTAGTTAGAATGGCTAGAAATGTGTAAGTAGTAAAGATGTTGTAGGTGAAAGAAGCAGGCAGATAGTTTGGTTACTCAAAGCAGGACATGCTCTGGAGAGATGAGCTTTGAAGCCAAATAAAAAGGTCACCCAGCATATTCCCAAAGCTAACATTCCTAGTGTAAAAGAAAGAGTTATTGTGCCATGAGTCAATGAGGTTAGCTAGGCAGGGAAAAATGAGACAGTTAGACCTGATGTCGACTTCTGCTTTGAGTAATGACTCTTAATGTCATTTCAAACTCCTTCTCCTGCACTGTATGAAATGGAAACTGTGTTGAATTAGATGATAAACAGTGAACTGAGAAAACAGACACTGAAAGAGGCCTAAAGGGGAAAGAATAGTATTTTGATAGAAAAGAAAGTGACTTATGCATAATCAAGGAAAACTAACTTGAAGAATGAAGGTTACCAGTGTAACCGGAGACACCTGAACCTGTAAAGGAAATGATATAAATAAAACAAAAAACAAAAAAACTAATTTCTAAAATAAAAAATAAAAATGAAATGGGTAGCTTGATAATTAGAAAGGACTAACAACAATGCTTCAAGGACTGGAAGACTGACTCCAGATTCTAACTAAATCAAATCAGGAGTACTTTAAGAGCACTTCAATATTTTATGAAAGTTAGGGGTGACTGACATTCACATGCAACTATGGACAACTAGAGTAACATGCACCACTGTTTATAGACAACAGTCACTAACAACAAGATTGGACATCAGACAACTAGAGCTTCAAAAATGTTTTCACTAGTAGCAGATTGTAGAGGCAGGGGTTGTACAATTCAGCTGGACATCCATACTGGCTGCACTAATGCCTTAGAGTGATCTTACCCTGAAACCCCATTATCAACCCCCAAAAGAACCTACAATCTACTTCAGGTGTAAACATCTTTGTCTATTGATGGAGATACGGAGTGAAAGACAGTGTGTGAAAGAGGAACATGACTAAGACTGGAAAGAAAGAAAGAGAGAGACAGAAAGACAGGGAGAGGAAGAAGGTCCAGAGAGAGAAAGAAAAGCAAAAGGAGATGTGGGGCCAACTAGAACAGCTTGCCAGCTGAAGATTTGCCAGTCCACAATTTGTGGACATGTTTTTCCAACCAATTAGTTTTCATGACCCTTCCCAAAATGGCTTGCATGTATTTCTTCATGCTTACTTTTTCCAGCCCTAGAATAAAAGTGTGTTTAATCTCTTGCAGGGAGAAACCACAGCTGGCTAGAAAATTTAAACTAGTGAACCCCAGGATCTGCTGTAACTACAAAAGAAAACAATGATGACTACGGGGGGCTCAAAGTGGAAGCCATGATGTACAATTCAGTTTGCTTTGTCACCACACATTTTAGCAGCATGCTGTACAATACTTAACTTGCATTTGCTACAGCGCTGCTCAAAAGACCACATGATTACAACATGGTCCCTTTGTTTATGGCATTTTAGGTTCCAATTAATATTCTACAGTACATACAAAGGATCAGTAGAGTTGACCTTAATCTTTTGACTCCTGTATGCATAAACTCATATATTCAAATATTACCTGCACAATGATTTTGGTATTGTGAGGTTTTATTAAAGATAGATATGATGACATGTTGCCAGTCAACTGAGCAAGGTGGAATATCCAGGAAAAAATGAGTATCTTCCTTGGAAGGTATACTTATTTGATTAGTAGCAAAAGTGGTATTTATCTGTCTCAGTTCTGAAATCTCCCATTTTCTCAGGTATTAAATGTAATGTTATTTTAGACTATTTTTGAAATGATAGGATGGGTGACAATATTCTAATAATTAAATTGATTTGATCCAGATCAAGCACCCCAAATGAAAAATATGGGAGTGAAAAAGCACAAGAAACTCTAGACTTATCCAGAAATGAAGGTGGACTGATGTACATCTAAAACAGTGCTTGAACAGAGAAAATAATAGAGACAAAGATGTTTAGACCTTTTCGAGCGAATCGTGGGAGAGAGTTATTATCATATAAGGACTGAGTGGTAGTTTGGCTAGAGAGGGAGGACACAGAGCCAATCAGGGAGGCGTAGGGGACTGAATTACTGCTCAAAGCTGTAAAAAGTAAAGCCAATCGGAGATGGGAAACAAATTAGTAACAATAGTAGACCATCATGATCAATCAATCAATCACTCAATCAATCAATCACACACACTCATACACATCTGACATGCACAATATCATAGTCAGAAATTAAACTCAGAAAAAATGTATAGAGGTCAAATTACCCTACCGTAAATATATAGAACATAAAAATGAAAGAGGGTAGTTCTTGCATGTGAACTAGTAAACCTATCCATTTAAAAAATACTGCAAGCTTGGCTCTCAATAATTAGCCCAGTGGGATGATACTTAATCATTGCAGAGGGTCAGAAATTGTGGGTAAATAATGGGCTCTTTGATTAACCGTGTTATATTTAGATTTTTTTTTAAACTGGCCATAATTATCTCAGCTACACATTAGCATGTCTGTAGCTGAGAATCTGCCTTCATTTATAGTTTCTTTTGCATCTTAAAGAGGCAACTTCATAGTTAACATTAGGTATAGGATGGAACTTGGCACAAAACTTTTCTAAGCAGAAAACTTAAGCTCTCCCTCCCTTCCAACTAATAACCACCTTTGAATTTAATGGGCAGGCTGTTACTTGACTGCAAACACCTTCCACCAGGACTCATTTTATGATCATATAACTGTATGCTACTTAATTTCTCTTAAATAGTACTTTATAGTCAGCTTATAAAGTGAAGTAATTACATTTGGTAGGGCTCTTATCTTTGAAAGATACAACAGAAGCACTACTGAAGTGATAAATAATTACTTTTTCTTTTTAGAAGACTTTTTCTGTGTACTCTATCTTTGTATTTACAGTATAAAGATGTATACTCTTATCAGTTTGCATCCACAGTTCTTAAAGTCATCATGGTATACAGTTTAGATGCACATTCTACCACTGGTGGATGCATTGGGCTCCTACTGACTTCAGCGTAAATAGCATGTGAGCAGCAAGTATAGAACTTGACTCTCAGTTAAAAAAAATGCAGCCAGACAGACTTAATTTAATGGGTTTATAATACAGAATACACATTTTTACACATCATTCCACACTATGAACACATATTAAAACTAATAAAATACAGCTAAGTTGCATTTAAACAGATCCTCTGATGTGCTAGTTGGCCAAAGTGAATATCATGCCAGTGACATGCTTTGGTTTTAAATATTTTTTTTTTTTAAAAGAACAAATTAAAAGCACACACAAAGGTTAAAAAACTGACTCAAACCAACGAAGACAGCATCATGCAGTTACATCTGAAAACCCATCCATAACCAGCCCTTGCGCCTAGGTACTGCAGAAAAGTGCAAAAAGTGACAGATCCGTCACTACTCAGTAGCATTCTCTCTACAAGGATTGAGTGTAAAAGTCTTTAGATTATTTTGTGCTAAATGTGCCAGGTAATTCAAATGAACACTGAAAATTGTGCATTTTACAACACTTAGGCACAAATGGATTGAACAAAGGTCAACATTCACCACAGTGTAGAGGGCGCACAAAACGTTCTTTGCATCACTTGACTCCACACTTAAACAGTGAGGGTGAAATCCTGACACCACTGAAGTTAATGGGAGTTTTACCCTTGATTTCAGAGGGGCTAAGATTTGTGAAGGCTCTCTGCACTTGGGTGATTTTTATGATAAGAAAGTAGGAGGTAGAAAAGGAGCGTTCAGCTGAGATTTTCTTGCTTTTGTGCATTTATAAAACAACATTGAGGTGTTTTGTGCCTTTAAAATAGCAATAAAGTACACATTTAGTTTTAAACCTGCTCAAGATCTGAATGCAGCTCAGTGTTTACAAGCATCTCATGAATAAACAATGAATTAGAAATTAAATGAACACTTAGCTCTTAAAATACAGACTGAAAACCAGACGTATTGAGAACCTGACATATTATTTTCACACAAATCCCTTTATTAAATGAATTGCATTTCAAGCCCACATCAAAGTAATAACCAGTGACCATTAAAGACACATTTATTGCAATACATATTTTATATAATACCATATAAAACAAATCAATGTAAGCTGCAAATTTTCCTATCAGCATAAGAATTAGGAACCAACAACAGTGCCACTTTTTCTTTCCAGAAATGTATGAATAAAGAGATACACAGGCAAACTTCCTACATAGCAAAAGGTCCAATAATTCTGTTCTGATGTCAATGACAGTCTGGATTCCATTAATGCTCCAGAAAGGATGCATTTAATATACCTGACACTGGAATCACTTGTATTTTTTTGTTAACAATCACTACAGTAAAAACATACTGACTCAGGATTTGTCAACATGAAGAAATTGACTGGAATATCTACTGCTGAACATACTCTTCCATAATAACTACTTCAGACTTGTTCCCCACAGCAGCTCTGTTCCGGAAAAAGTCATTTTATTCTAGAATAGTCACTGCAGTTCTAAAGTAAAATATGTTAGAATAAAATTGACTTTTATTCCATAGCAGAAATCCAGATCCACTATGATACTTGGGTTTTTGTACCTACTCTCATAAAGGAATCCATCCTTCTGAACCAGGATGTAGCCCAGGCTCCCCATACAATATACAAAAACTGCTGGGTAATTCAGAATGAGATCTATAAGGCCCCTTCTACGCATTAACTACCCAGTTAATAGCATAACTCATTTAGACTGGGTACATGTACAAATTAACTATCATGCCCTAAAAATGTCCAACCAGTTATAAAGTTAGAGCTGGAAAGTATATAATAACTTTATAGCTGGTTGCTATCACCTTTAATTTAAACATGTCTTATAAAACAGCATGTTGAGCTAGAAACCACAAACTCACCAACAGGAAATACGGAAGAAAAAGCTGTCTGTTCATTTCTGTTTCTCTCTGCAGATGTCTAAATGGAGCAAGGTAGCAGTGTTGCAATACCCCTCAATACACTCTGCAGGTGTGTCTACATGAGATGCTAACCATGCAGTAACCTAAAAACACTGTGCAGTAATGCATCACACCATGGACAGTGCTAATATGCCACTGTACAGTATTGTTAGGCTACTGCATAGTGGCATCATTAAAAAGGCATTCACTGATGCTATTGTACAGCAAGTACTAAATTAAATGCAGTAACCATTGCATATTAATGAATGTGTAGACTCACCCTACAGGCACTAGTTTCTGAACTGGAAGCACTGTAGCCTTACACTGTGTGGCAGTGGGTGCTGGCCAGTAAGCCCTGCCAAGAAACATGGCTGATTAACTATTCCGTTACAGGAGCTAACCTATGTTGAGCTAATGCAAGGTGTCTCAATACGGTGCTGCCTTATGCTGTGTAGCACACCCCAAGAGATTTTGATGTCAGGGGTTAACAACCTTTTACTAATGGTAGGCTGAATTAACACAGATCAGTCTGCAATTCCCTCTGCCACTGAATTGCTCCTGACACATTAGCCTCACAAGCTAGATAAAATCACTTGGCAGTGATGGATTGGGCCCATGGGCTATAGCTTAGAAACTCCTGGTCTGTGCTATCAAAAGACCATGCTAAGAAGCACCACAATCAAGCATGGCATGCCCATTCTGTAAATCCTAGACTTCAGAATGTACTTCAGACATAATAATGTACTTCAGATGTACTGTAATTGTCTTGCAGCAGGGCCAGGCCCATGCCAATAAGCTCTCAGTTCTCATAGGCATAAGTCAGCCCTGCTGTGAGGAAGCTACACCTGTGTCAGGGTGTAGTGCCGGTGTTACAGCACTTCTTCCTAGTTAAGTCCTCTGAAGTTGGCCTTTACTTTGCAATAGAGTAAACCTCCCTCAATTCATGAATCAAACGTCCCTCTATTCATGAACAGACAGAGACCTGTCTGTTAAATAGGTGCCTAAATACCTTTCTTTTGAAAACCTGTCAATCTTTTCTTTGCAAATCTAGCTGGAGGATGAGAACAAGCCCATGATGATATTGCCCTTTTGCACAGTGGTTCAGTGGTTACAGCATTCACCCAGAATAGAGGGAGCTGTGGTTCAGTTTCCTTCTCTACTTGAGCGATTCAAAACCATACCTTCCACATCTCAGGAGAGCACCCTAATCACCTGGTTACAGGTTTTTCTGGTGGGGCAGGGGAGCGGCAGGGGAGAACATTCTCACTACCTCCTGTGAAGACTATTTCAGCAGGTAGAATAACTGAAGTCTCATTAGTGAATTAGTCATACAATTTAGACGCTTACCTGAGAGGGGAACTTCCTGGGTACATGTACCTTCTCCGACAACCATGTATATATTTAACTTCAGAGTTATTGTATAACATACCAAAATAACCATTGGAGCTAGGAGAGAAAGTCAGGATTCTTTCCCTCACATGCATGGACTTAGCTGCCACTAGTGTTAGATAGGACCTGAGCAGAAGTTTTGAAGTCTGCAGTTTTGGACTTTAGAGATGGCATTCTTTACTTTCTTGGAGCTTAGATGACCAAAAAATGTAATGTAGATTATCAAATCTGGACACACAGATGACCAGAAAAAGAACAGAATGCCACCTTAGGTGCCTGTATGGCCAGGGTGCCCATATGGAGCACTAGTCTTATGGTTAATTTTCCCCATGTAGTTAAACCCTTATCCTCATTATTGCTGGCTTAATTCTCATGAACACGAATTGCAATGATGTGCATAAACTGAGAGGAGAACAGCTATGGTAGTTTGCAAGTCAGTTGATTAATTCCAAACACCAACTTAACCCCGTGTAAGACTTGCTATTTTCTACCCTGTTCCAGCTGACCTGTTTTATTTTAAATTGCCTCAACTAAAAAACAAGTTGGTGTAGCTTCCTTAAATAACTCCCTCCCTAAGCAACTGGTGAAGAATTACTGATGTAAATATGAGTAAAATGTTTGAAGTTAGGGTTGTTATAATTTTCTTTATTTTTCTTGTATTTCAAGCATCCTTTTATTTAACTAGCAAGCTATAATGAGATAATTGTTTAATTGGCGTCCAATTACACAAATTACGTACAAGTGTGACACATTTTGTACTCGAAGGGGAAGGGTGGGGGGGAGAAACAGTCACTTTTCAGAAATGACTCAATCCTACTCCTTAACTGACTGGCAGATTGAAGTCTCTCTCTGAGTTTTGGGTCTCATAATCTACTCAAACCATTTCAGTCACTTTCTCTTATGTAAGCTGGAGCTCTCCCTTCATGTAGATTTCAATGAAATCTTTTGTGAAAGCTTAATTATTCCCTCTCCCCCTGCTCCCTCCTTGTAGCTTATGCTTTGTAAAATTTGCTTACTGGGTTAATGGTTTTGATTCTATATTTTCTAGGAAAATTGCTACAGAACGGCATGAAAATGACTCTCCTTCCCTCATGCCACCTTAAGAAAGTGATAGACTTATAAAAATGAAATCCCCTATGCTGCCGGGAAATTGGGCAGTTTCATATTGAGTCAAAGAAAACTTGGCACAGATGTGACCCACTTGCTGGCATATGGGCCTACTAACAAATGTATATTTATACGGAAGACACGTATCGAGATGGGATCTCAGATGGAGAACTATGGGCTATTCCATTATGTTAAGACATAGTGAAAACGTATCCATGGTGTAACTACATGTATGGCAATGGAATAAAGCCACAGACAAATCTGACCCGTTGCATTTGAGCAAAATGGCAACTATGCTAATTATGCCATTTCTTATTGGTAAGACAAAAAGGAAAGTGAAAGATTGTCCTGGAAGTTTTGAATTTGGAGTTGTATGCTGTCTTCAGACTATTAGCATTTTTGTCACCTGTACAACTTGATCATTAAAATAATGCACTGATATCAAAACAGATAAAGTACTTGAGTTCTCCATATAACTTCTTTCAAAATAACTATAGGTATTGAACATGTTTTGTACTTATTTGGTATGAAACTCCAACAGGGGCACTGTTGTCAGAGAATTTGCTATTCATAACTTACTTGACCCTTCCTTTGACAAATATTTTTGAGGAGTAAGATAAAGACAGTATTTTTCACAAAATTGACTCCTGTGGGACTGGCAGAATGGTTGTTTATGAACCTGACAAAAAGCCAAAGCCAAAGCATACTCCATTCTTCATCTTTTAAAAAGCTGTGTTATCTTCTCACAAAGCAATCAGATCTACTAAATTTCTATCTTGACCAGGAGCTTTTTGTCCTTTAAACACAGGGCATTTTTAATGATCTGCCTAACATTATTTAACTTATTTTTGATCCCTGTCTCACTTAGTAACCATATTGAACTAGAGATTGGTAATCTAAACATGCCAATGTAAATTAACATTTTCTTTTTAGTTACTACATATTATAAGTTCATTAGTACAAATAATTACTATTTTTTGACTGCACTCTATGAGAGGTAAAGATTTTGTATTCATTTGTGCCTGGAAAGCTCCCAACACACTGTGAGTGCTACCACAATCTAAATAAATAATAATAATAATTACATCATCACATCATCTATCCTCACGGAGCTGCATTATCCTGGTGTACACCTGGTGACTACTATTGTTGTGTTTAACATTGTGCCTTTTTATACAATTGCTGGAAATTGTGTTCAGCACAGCAATATTTACCAGAGTAGACAAGGCCTTTTTATAAGGAGGGCAAAACACTGTGGATGGAAAAAAATCCCATAAATACAGGACTTCTTTGTATCTCATCTTTTTGGCTTTGCCTTGAGTAAATTTAAAGGCATATATATTATTAGAAATAGTTAGCTAAATATTTAACATATTCTAAAAGGTATTCTAAAACTAAAGAACTCAGTTTAGTGCATGTTACAATTTCCAGACTAGATTTTTCGGTTGAATTGGTAGTTCCACAAAGTCAACAGGGATTAATGAGAGCTTCTGCTTCTCATGGGAACTGTGCCACTGACTTGAGTTGGACTATGACTTCACTCTTAAAACACATTAATTAGAACATGCGAGTTGACACATACTAACATGCCTGTTTATGTTAGGCAAGATTTGCAATCCCTGGGACACAAACTGTCTCCTTTGATATATATTTGCATAGTGTCCAGTGCAATAGGTTTTTGATATCTGATTAGGAACTATATTAATAGAAATAATAATAATTTCTGAAAAACATTTTGTTGAAAATCTTATATCTTTATTTTACAAAAGGTTTCACTGCAAACCTCACATTATAAAAGAAAAGCAACAGCCCTGCTAAGCTAGGTTCACTGAAAACTGTTCTAGAAGCAGTGATATCTAGAGTGATAAAAGGAGGAATAAGCCACAAAGTAATTCCTCAAAAAAAGTGCAATAACTTTGTGGCTGGTTCCTACCATGCCTTTAACTGCATATGTGATCAGCTGAGCCCCTGTGGCTGGGAGTCCCATCAGCTGACCCCAGCTCTCATGGGGGTGCGTGGTGTGTTCTTGTGACTGGGAGCCTTCAGTTGATCTGGTTCAGTTGATGGGGCTCACAGCTGCTCAAGCTCATGGTACACCCCAGAGCTGGGAGCTCCATCAGCTGAGGGGACTCCCAGCCATTGGAGTTTGCTATTTGCTGGTGCAGGGGGAGCCCAAGATCATGATCTGGGCTACTCCTACACTGGCAATAAGGCATGACAGAATATGAAGCATGATCCCACAATCACACTTCCTGCCGTGCATGTGTAGCATGGCAGGAAGTGTGATTGTTGGATTGCACCTAAGATCTCATCACACCTTTAACTGCATATCTGAACCATTGTTTTGTTTTTCCTTCAAATTTGCACTGCTATAATATCATCTTTGCATTAACTTTTTCAACCATGTAATGATCCTGGGTCAGAAACAACATAGGATTTCATTTAACCCTTTTTAAATAAACAAATTATGCACAACAAGGGTTAGTTAATGTACAAGAATATTGATTCTTTAATTATCTACCTTTACATGCCTGTGTTGATTTTTATTTTTTTTAAATTAAGTTGTAAGAAGTTGAAAAACACATTGCTATGGGTAAATAAGGGGGATTTTCAAAGTAATTACTGAGAATTAGATTGGGAGCTTTATTTAATCATAACCTATTGAAAGAAGAATGACAAAAATCCAGTGGCATTCACATCATTTCCTCTTTTTTCCTTTTCTTGGCTGAACAGAATTTCATGTATTCCTATGTTGGTCCTTTGCATGATGAGAACAAGATTTAACAAACTAAAAGTGGAGGGTGGGAGTAAAGTAAGTTTTAAGGTATGCTACAGTATGTCATTCAGACCTCAATAATGTATTAATATATATTTTTGACTTGGAAGACAGAAATAATTTTCCGGGACAACACTACCTTTTTGTCTTCTACATCTCAAGCTGTTTAATGCAGAAACTTGCCTTTACAATTTTGTGACAATTTTGCATAGTGAATATTAAAAGTATGTACGTTTCACTACATGTTTTGTAAATGTAAGTAAGTCGCCTGAGAGGGACACTGTCAACTGGAAATCTAATTGATTTAAAAAAAACAAATGAGTAAACGGCAGTCTCATGGGAATACCTGCTCCTAATATTTACCACTAACTTTTGTGGCTTTGTATTTACATTTTCCTGCTTTAAAAACAAACAAATAAAATTACACACAAATCAGTGTCAAATCCACAGTTAACCAACAGGAAACAGTGTTCCCACTAATTTGTATTAGTATCCTTAAGTGTTAGTCCTGACAAAAGTATATGAAACACATTTAGATTTAAAATATGATTTTTTCCACGTTGATGAGCTCTCATTTAAACAAATTAAAAATTAACGTTCAGTGGAGATTTTTCTTGAAGTGAAAAGATATTACTCATGATGCGAGTAGTAAGAAAGACTCCATCTAGAACCTCACAAGTAATCAAAATTATTTGGTAAAAGTTAAATATTTCAACCTTTAACAGCTCATTTCATGAGTAACTACTCTGCTAGATTTACAGTCAGAGAGCTGTAAATGAGGGAGTACTGTGTCTTACCAGGAGTTTGAAAATTAAGGCGTCGCAATTCTACAGGATCTGTGGGATGATGAGAAGGAATTTCTTTGCTGTTGGGTATGCTGCTTTTTCTAGAATCAGATTCAGCCCTTTTCCTGCACAGACAAAGCAAACACAAGCACACATAAGATTTAGCTGTTGACTATACAAGTATGTGCACCTGACCTAGTTGATGATTTGATTTCTAAAATGTTATTTGACACTACATTTTTCTAAGAATATTATGATCCAGTACAGAAGATACAACAATTATCTGTGTTATGGTGGTTAAGGCAGCTACATTTTGCAGTGGTAAGAAAAAAATTAAACCTGAAAATGTCTGGATGAAAATAGCTGCATTCTGCAATAGCCTGGGCACACCTACACATGCTCGTAGGGCACTGTTATTACTGCACCATCATTTAGTACTTTAGTACTCTAAAAGGAGGTACTAAACGATGGCACAGTAATAGCCTGTACTGCCCTGTGCTGGTGGTGCATGGTTATTTTTAACTACTATGTCTCTGTAGCAAAGCGTTATACCAAGAAAGCATGTTGCTACAGCAATGTAGCGGTGGCATCACAGTTTTTGCCCAAGGACGCTACATCACCATAGTGCATTGCTATGGCTACACTGTCACATGCTGACATGCTCCCTGTTCCTCTACATCATTCTCCATACTTGGAGGTTTTCCAAGATCAGACTAGACAAAGCTTTGGCTGGGATGATCTAGTTGGGGATGGTCCTGCTTTGAGTAGGGGGTTGGACTAGATGATCTCCTGAGGTCTCTTCCAACCTTAATTTTCTATGATTCTATGATTCAAGGCACCAGAATAATTAACTGTTATGGATATAAATGTGAAACAGAAGAAAATCCACTTTGCCTCTGCTTTAAAAGTTAGCTACCCACTAATATTATTGAACATATTTGTTTAAAACTTCTTGATGTTATTTAAATAAAAAATACCATGTGATGGTGTGATCTCTGCTCTATTTTTTTAATATACAGAGATCTATACTGCTTTATAATTAATATTTTTTAATCATAAGGCTCTTTCAATGTCGCAGAGAATAGTCTACATTCTGGATAAGGGATGGGAAACCATAAAATGGTTAAAAAGATACCAGAAGAAAAACAGCAGATGGGGAAATAAATTGAGGCTCATTTAACTTTGACCTTGTTCTGACCAATAGTACTGAAATAGTTCAAATGAGGAGAAGGTCAAAAACCTGGAAGGAAGTTGCTATGACATGCTATGACAGAAATCTTGACTTTAAAGAAAAGCAGGTATGAGAACAATAAGTAAAGGACCCTCTATTTCAATGAACTCTGGGAAACAGGAGGCAAGGTCCGATGTAAATGCAAATTAAAAGAGAAATATGAGTCCATGAAGTATGGCAGTTCCTAAAGCATGTAATACTGGAGGCTCAACATCAAATTATTCTAATACAGAGGAAAGACGATAACTTCAAGAGCTACATGTGACTACACAAAAAGCTTTTTAGTTATTAAAAACTCAAAGGACACACATGCAGGAATGGAGGGAAGGTCAAATCACCAAGAAAGTGCACAGAGACATAGCCCCAACAAAAAGGGACAAAAATCAGGAAAGCAAAGGTAAAGAAATGAGTTACAGCTGTGGAGATATTAAAGACAACAAGAAGGGGGTCTACAGATATATCTGATGAAAAAGACAGATCAGGAAAACTGTCAATCTCATGCTCAACAGGGACAGTGAACTATTAATGGAAGATGCAAAGAAGGCAGAGCTGCCCTCAATATCTGTTTTACTTCAGTCAATGCACAAGCACACAGACACCAAATGCTGTGACCATACAACTATCACAATTAATATATAAAAAAGGATGCAATGCAGATTCTGCTAAGCAAAGTGTCTTAGAGCCACTGTCAATAATATTTGCAAATTAATAGATGACAGGTGAGGCCCATAACTATGAAAAGGGCTAACATGACACTTATCTTTAAAAAGGGAAAAAGGAGGACCCAGAAAATACAGACCAATCAGCCTGACTTCAATGACTGGGCAGTTATTAGATCAAATTATAGAACAGTTAATTTGCTGATATCCAGAAGATAAAGAAGTGATCATTAACATCCAGCCAACATTGAGGTGTTCAGCACAAATCTACTACACCAATTGGATTTCCTTTGAAAATTCCAAGCAGAGCAACTTTTCTTGTGGTACAAAGGATATAATATCCTGACTCCGGTGAGGGTTTTGGCTCAGTCACACTCTCATTATGCCATCCTTATGAATAAGATGAGGAAATGGGGGTAGCTACAAAATTGGTTGAATGACCACAAGCAAAGAGCAGTTATTAATGTATTGGTGCCAGACTGGTAGCAATTCTTCAAGTCAGTTTTCACAGGGGCCTGTTCTCGATCAGTACTGTTTAACATTTTTTATCAGTGAAACAGGTCAGTAAAGGCGAGTGTACTAATCAACTTTACAGACTGCATAGGGCTGGAAAAGATTGCAAACACTTTGGGGTATAGGATTAAAATCCAAAGGGATGTAAATATAATAGGGAACTAGGCTGTAGATACCAACACTGAATTCAACACAAATTAACTGCCACAAGTAAGAAGCAAAAAACAAATTCACAAGTAAAGAATAGAGGTTAACTGGGTCACCAGCAGCACTACTGAGAGCATCTGGGGGTTATGGTAGATTCCAAACTCAATATGAGCCAGCAATATGAATCTGAAAATAGCAAACATAATTTGGGTTTCTTTAACAGAAATGCAGTATGATGCGGGAGGTGAGAGTACCACTCTGCTTGGGGCTAGTTAGGCCTCAGCTGGAGTGCTGTGTCCAGTTCTAGGCTCTATGTTTTAAGAAAGCTGTAAGTAAACTGGTGAGAATTCAAAGGCAAATGACAAAGAGATTTGGAACATAACTCATAAGAGAAAAACTTGAAGGAACAAAGTATATTTAGTTTGGATAAAGGAAGCTTAATGGGGTATGTGATAGCAGGTTTTAAATATTTGAAAGACTTCTATAAAAAAGATGGAGAAACATTGGTCTCCCTTGCCATATAGGGCAGGACATGGTGACAAAGGGTTTATGCCACAAAGCAGATTTAGATAATAGCTCAGAAAAAAGAAATAATAACTTTTTAAGTGTAGGAGCAGTAAGACAATGGAATGAGCTATCTAAGGAAGTTATGGGATCTCCTTTATTGGAGGCATTCAAGAAGAGACTGGATAGGAATCTGTTTGGGACAGTTAAAGAACAGCTAATCTATCATCTCCACAGATTAGGCCAAATGACTCCTGATGTCTATGCCAAATGTAAGGCAATATATTGGCAGGACCTTTAGTTTCTGCTTAAAACTGTTTTGTTTATTGTACAATTTTGTCAAAATTTAAAACATCCCCATGCTTTGACAGGAATTTTGCACATTTTCCCAGGTAAATCCTCAGTCTGCCATCTCTTTTCAACGATACTACAAATAATTCAGCCTAAAATGTTTAAGAGAAGGATGAAAAGAAAGACTTGACAACTTCCCTTCATATTCCTGCTTTTGTTTCCCTCAGTTATAAATGGAACAGGCGGTGGCAATTCTAAGATGACTATTCACGCTTGAGCTATTGCTCTGTAAGTTGATCACAGGAAATCACTTGTAAGGATCATGAAAACTGCTTCCTCCCCCTCCACATTAACCTTAGCCTTTGCCATTTCACAGAGCTTGGAAGCCTAATTGAAGCTCCCTCCACAGCAGTGCACTACCTTGCTACTATTTTCACAGATTTAAAAGGGGTACATTATTTCTTTTAACATTTAAAAAACGGCTATTTACTCTTGGTTCTCCCAAAAGTGAGAAACTCACGGAACTGTCTAGACAGGGAGATAATTTGCATTTTTCTACACATAGCCCTGCAGTATATATCAAGGCAGTATTAAAACTGCTGAAGTATCTTAAAATAACAGCTACAAACAGTATAGTAAACACAAATAGCTCCAAATACTATCATGAGACTTCAGTGTCTAGAGTGCTAACTGAAGAACAATGTAGTGCATACATTTGCGAGAGGCAAGGATTTCTTAGGGTGGTATTTTTATTGGACCAACTGTATAGATGGGATAGAGCTAGGGTGGCCATCATAGAAGATAGTCTGGTGTCCTCTGTCCTCTATTGATACGAAACCCGATGCTTTTATGTCCTCTATTTTTCTCTTCAAGAGAAAAATAGAGGACATAAAGGCATCGGGTTTTGTATCAATAGAGGATAGAGGAGCAGAAAACTGGAATGTCCTCTATGATGGCCAGGATAGATAGAGTTACACAAGCTTTCAAATGCAAGACACTCATGGTCAGGTCACATGCATATATTTAACATGGTTATTTTAGCTCTGTGCCTTATTAGATCAAACACTGCTATAATAACAGTGTTAGATTATGTAGCGGTTATGTCATGTGGGGAAATATCCACTAGGAACTACGATGAGATCATCAACTCATTTTCACATGTGACTTATAATAAGTCAGAATTGAACTCAGGTCTTTGGAGGTCTTTAGAAAGGCTAATGCATTAATCCATTATAATACATAAGTGCCCAATTCATCTTCAGCTCCATTTTTAGACATGAACACCATCTTAAACTTGATTAAAGTATTTTCATAAATTGATTTATGGTTTCTCCTGAAAATGTAACTGAGGAAAATATAAAATATGAAAAAATATTTTTCTCTCATAGTTAAAAGATGGAACACTGCTATAAATGCTCATAGTTTTTCAGTACTGCAAACTTTATGAAATATCTAGAGCATAGTAGGGGTCTCTTCATATTTTATATGTCAGTGCCCAAGTTCATTTAGACTGACAGGCATTCTGTTCTAAATCATTATCATGATAAATTTTTCCCTTTTTTCCTTTTTGGAGTAAATGGAGGGTGATTGTTCTTCACTTCTCACCTGTCAGGTTTACTGCTCCATTTTAATGCAGCAAAAAGGGGGGAAAAAAGTTAAATGTTAGTTGGCCAACGGCAAGAAGAGTAACCATGACAACAAGAGATGCAAGAAATGGCACTTTACAGTGAGGACTTATAACTTAAACAAATTAAGAAATGACAGCTCATCAAAACATTTAATGCTTGCTAATCATGGAATAAATGGAGGATACAAAACTGAGTTCAAAGAGAATTGTATGCTGCTGAAGAAAAAAAATGCATTAATTCCACATTTCCTTTTAGTAATCACCTACAAAATAATGCCACCATCAATTACATCCCAGAAGGTGGTAGATGCTGGATATGTAATTTGAGTTTTACTAAGTGTACTACAAACTGGGGAAAACACTTTCATCTACCTGGGTACAGTGAAATTTCAATAACAAATCTGAGTGTTTAAATAAAAAAAAAAAGCTAAACGAATGAGAAATTCCTATAGAGTATCAAAGTATTACTCTAAATTGCAAAAGATTTTATCCTATTTTATACAACTTGGTAATAAAATAGCATAATTACTTTTTAAAGGTCTCTTGACAAGTAAGGTAATCATAAATCTTTCTACAATAAAGAACTAAACATGTTTCTTTGGCTTGAGAAGCAAAAGCACACGTTAGAGATCTGTAGTGTATGGCCCATAAAGATGGGCTGAACTGGAAATCTACTTTATTAATTCCCATCAACAAGTCAGGTAGTTGAAACTATTACCACATATGAAAAATACAGTGCCTGTCTGTCCGTATATCCATCCATCCATCCATCATGATAACATTTGGTGCTATAAAGTTTTTACTGCTAGGTCTCTGGAATGACCATATTACTTACAAGTGGTAATAAAATTTTTATAGTGCCCTTCACCATGACAGATCTTATTTTGTCAATTTTTGAATTTTCTTCCAAATGCTCCTCCAATTTTCTCTTAGAAAACTATTAGTTATCATGGCTTAAAGCCTGAGGTCTTTACATAGTTTTAGCTCAGTTCTTAGGCAAAATTTTGTTTTGTTCCAAATGTCTTCGATTAATGTTCTAAGCTTCAGAAGAGACTCAACATCCATTAAAGAAACTCAACCCCTCAAAGACATGCATTTTCCCTTTTTCCCCAAGGGCAATACCACCCAGAAAAAATACTGGCTCACGCAAAATTCAAAATGACCACATTCACTCTTTTGTCCATGTGTATTTTAAGTCAGATAGCTTAATAACTCTTAGAACATAAAACAGGCATCAGAATGTAATATTGGTGATAAGTGGAAATTCCAGTGGGATACATCATGTATTTTCAGCCCTGAGTTGCTTGGTAAGTTTTGCAGGTTTGTAACATTGAATAGTTATTGTTTTCTTCTCCTTCCAAGTCCTAAGCAGAGCAAAACTCACACATAGATATGGATATAGAATCCTAAGGAATATGGAATCCTAAATTGTAGGGTCAGCCTAGGAAATATACTGTGACTCTCAGGCCCCTGGCAGACTTTACACTTAAGGTGTGATTTGTCTGTTAATCGTGTCTTGAACAGTAACCCAGCCACACGTACAGGGATTTAATAGCAATGTAAAAATATTATTATACAATAATATTTTTGCAGCTGGTTTCTATGGTGCCTTAAATTGAATGTGTGGCAGGGTTAGAACCACAACTGGTCCCCACCAGGCCAACAATCAGCTGTTTGTCAGTTGGCTTGGGGATCACACCAGGGCCAGCTGGAATTCCAATACAGCAGATGATCAGCTCTGGGGACTGCACCAGGACTGGTTGGAACCCCAGTGATGTTCTGATACAGCCAACCATCAGCTGATAGTTGGGCACCTGGCTTTCAACTTGCCAGCTGAAACTGATCCCATGTATAGCATGGAAGAGAGATGATTGTTGTAATTGGGGATTGGATCCTGTTGTGCCTTTAAATGAATGCAGCTTCAGAGAATGTCTACGTATGGCAGCAGTGTGTTATAGCTAAGATGGCCCCAAGCATATCTTGCCCATCTGCTCCCATGCCTACACTTCAAACCTTGAAATACCTTTGAAATCACTCCAGAACTGATCCTGTGTGTCTCTCTCATGACTTCAAGAACTTTGTGAGCAAGGCATGCTTGTAACTGTCCTTGCCAGAATACTCTAATCTATCACCATGGTATAGACATGTCCTCAGAATCACAATCTGTTTACTGGTTACCCTTCTGCATTAAAACAGACATAGTTTCCACCAGCTGTATAACAATGCAAGTGTTGGTTTCATTTTTGGGATTTTAGATACAATCCTGGTTTGGTCTGAAATGGTATTTTGATATATAGCTTCTCCTTTGTCTAAATGACACACATGTAAAATGCGGGTTTTGTTCTGTTATTTTGCTCGGTGGCCCCAATTTTCAAAGGTGTGGAATTTTGTTAAGTATGCTAAAGAAACTTTCCCCCAATGATTCTTCCCCTTCAAATGAATATTACTGCTACTATGACTACCTAACAACTAAGCTTGGTTCCCTTTACTTTTTCATGTCCTTGTGACAAGATATTTAGCAGAATTCGCATATTCATTGGAATCTGAAGGGACCCAGCTGTAAGTGCTTCTGCTATGGCCTAGCTAGGCTCCCAAACAAATTGATATTTCATGTTTTTTCTGTGCAAGTACTTGATCAGTCTCAATTATGTATCAGTATCTCCAGTGACAGAGGGTCCAGTTAAATATTTTCCAGTCCATTTTAAAAGAACCAAGCCTTTTATTTAAACATGGGTGACCTTTCAGGTGCACTCTAAAGGCTGCAGAAGAATGCCCGAAACCTTTTGGATTTGACCTGTTTCTTTTGTATCCTTTAACCAGAGCAGTTATGCTAAACACTGTCCCAACTTCCTTTGTGTATTTTAGTAAGATCATTTCAACAGCTTTCATTCAGTCTGAAACATGATTTTTCAGTGTCATAAACAATAGTGTTAAAGACATACTCTTTGTCTTTGTAGCAAACGAGTACAAGCTTTACATTAACCAAAGCAACATATTTGCATTACGTTGTGTTACTCCAACTGAGGCACTTCTCTTTAAAAGTCTCATTATAAATCACAGCTGCCTACATTCCCAAATGAAATGATAACTTAACAGTACAGGCAGTCTTCGACTTACAACATTTCGAGTTACAACGTTTAGAAACTGACACCCCGTTTCAACTTTACAATGCCAGTTTCAGCTTACAATGCTTGATCCGATGCGATGCAATGCCATGCCAGCAAACAAGTTTGCTGTATCACTCATCTCCCTGGAGAACATCTGTCCAAACTTCCTTGGACACTTTCTTTAAGAAAGCAGACAAGACTCCAGAAAAACCTGCAGCCAAGACTCCTAAGAAGACTCCAGCCAAGAACCCTTCAAAAAGTCCAACCAAGAGCCCTTCAAAAAGTCCAGCAGTCACCTCAAAGAAGTCCTTCCAAATCAATATGATTGCTATTTACAATATAAATATTAATGTAACTATATTACTCATCTATAATTGATCGAGTACAAAATTCTGGGGTATTTTTGGTGAAAATAGGGTATTGGAGCTTGGTTCAGGAACCAATCCCCCGTTTATAATGTCGTTTCTTATGAAAAAATTGGTTCCAAGTTGCAACGTTTTGACATAAGACACGGTTTTCAGGAACCAATTGCGTCGTAAGTCTGAGGACTGCCTGTACTGTTAATCTCGAGATTAACAGTCTAAGTCTGCTTATAGAAGCTGTCTGTGGACAAATATCTCACAAAAGAAGTACAACTTACCATTACTGAGGTCATCAACCTGATTCCTTTCCTTCAGAACACGTAAGCCACATTGAGATGAAGGCAGACGTGGTATGTGGCACCACAGATCTATCTATGGCACTATGTGCAGGAGATCCTGGGGTCAAAAAAACCCCCACACCAAAAAAAAGCAGGGCGTTGCACATGGCAGCAGCGCGTGTCCCACAGTCAGAGCCTGGCCAGCCAGAGCAACACTCCGGCTGCTGGTCAAGCTCCCAGCTACAGAAGCTGCAGTTCACCGAGGCTCCCAGGACCCCAGGTAAGATTTCTGGAGCCAGGACAGTTGCTGGCTTCAGCCTCCCATACCCCACCTGAGGGAACCTGCCATGGGCTAGCACATGTGTGGCATGGATGTTCCCCAGGGGCAAGCAGCTGCGGCACAAGGTGTGCTGCTGCTACTTGTCCCTGGGGAAACAAACGTCCGTGGTCATCTGGACACGGCCATGATAGTCTGAGTCTCTCCACCTCTTTTTAACTTTCTAATTTGTGTTTCACAGACTAGGCAGATATAATCCTTTGTTGCCCCCCGTTTACACCTGTTCTATTTATGCCCAGGGAATGCTTCAGGAGCCTCTAAAACTTTCTTTTACTGCATAAAAAATTATGGTTTGCTACTTTTCAGAATGTGCTTACTGTTTCAAATTCCTGTGACTGCTGGACTCCTAGCTCCATGCTATGTCCAGGAATCAATTACCATTTTTTTCCTGAAAGTTTTTTGTTTAACCTCCATGATACTAGATAATCTCTTACAAATTCTTCCTTACAGATATTAAAGTCACAGAACACCATTTTCACATATACATCCTTATAAATGTTTCCATATTTTACAAAGGCCTCTGAACATTCTGGCAAAGGCCTATTCCTTTTTGGAATACAGTGCTCATCAGACTTTTAAAAATGTTACAGTTATATTCAGCTTAGTTTCCATTACCTTATGTAATGGCCAATGGATAGTTTGTTGTTTTTCCCATTCAACTCCTTTGTAATTTACAAGCCTCCCTTTAAACTCATGTTTAATATAATGAAAATGTTGTTGACTCATTGCATATTGGCATTCTCCACTTGCCCCCCTCAATTTGCACTGTTTCAAAATAAGTCAACTTCTGACATGCATGTCATGCATTGAAAGCTTGTTGAAAACTTTCCAGCTGAATTGTCTACAGTCAGGAAAAACTGATCCAACCAAGTATAAATGTTTTGCAGGAATGCACTGATTTTATCAATGTTTAAAGGGGAAAGTACTGCAATGGGTTTTTAACTTTCTTATTTTGACTTCCATATTGTATACAAAATTATAAATTCAAAATGCAATAGTTTGAATATCTCGTTTCATGGAGAAATTCTGAGATTCTGGCTTTTTGCCTGTATCTGGGACGAAACAAAATGTTAACATACAGGCTGGAAAAACTGAATCCTGATCAGCTTTATTGCATAATGGAGTTTCTGCTTAGACCTTTCTCGGATACCTTCCTAGCTGTCTTTTCCCTAAAGTTTTGAAGAAACCATATACATTCTCACAAAACTTACACTGTAATTTAATGTGAAACTTCCTCAGAATTTAAGTCTGTTCAGGTTACTGTACACTCCAGTAAATTATTATAAATATGACATTTACAACTTTTTGGCATAACTTTTGAATTGGACCCTGGTTGCAAAACCATGGAGATGCATGGAAAAAAGCTTCAATTTTTTTTTAAAACTCTAGCACTGGGTAACCAGAGTCTGGGTTCTGCATATGCTTCAAGATTTTACATTGCTCATCATAGTAATACAGGAGCTTCTACAAGCAGACCCAGAAACAAAGTAGCCCCACACTTTTCTATTTTTCTGTTAGTGAGCCTTCTACACTACTCTTTTTGAAAATTTGTTGCATCTTATAATGACCTCCCTTTGTGCTATGTCTGTGGACAGCGAAGTACCAATAGAAATAAAGGTATGATTTCATAAGTGGTGCAACTTTGTGTGTGGATACTTATACACTTATCTTGCACTGGTTAGCATGCTGGAGCAAGCTATTCTGTTATGAACAGTTGCATACTGTTCATAGGGTTAGCACCAGTTTTATTATCGTAATTTATGCTGATTTTCTTAAAGTGTATAAAACTAGATGCAGATAAACCCTTAAACATTCTTCTTCTTTTTCTAATATAGTAGGCATTTGCCCAAGTGTTTCTAGTGATGCTAGCAGCTAATAGACAAAAAAAAGTTTCCACTCCTTTGCTGCTTATGGGACTGCCTTCACCCTCTTGATAAGCATATTTTATCTGCATATGTGGTGCATGCCGACAACTTTTGGACAATACATTGTAAAGAGAGTAGTTATCATACTGTGATTATAATCAATATCCCCTGAAGCAGTCACTTATCTGCATTATATATATATAATGTTTGCTGCTACTGTTAGCATTTTTACTTTTTAGGGGTTTTGGAGAAATTTTAGTTATCATACCTAAGAATCGTTGGATGAATTGAATACTTTATTTCCAACCTGCTTTCAGCATCCCATTTTTGTAGATTGACAGTTACAAGGAGGGGTTGACTGGTTGTTAATCAATGAGGATCAGACAGTAGGTACAAACAGGAACCTTTATAAGGTATAACATCTCCAAGTAACAGACTGTCTAGTGTTTTGCTGTATGATTATGACCCTAAAGGGCATCTTTATAAATATATTTCTGTTTGGATTCCAAAGCCAAGGTTGCCTCAGGACTGTTCTTTACTGCTGAACAAAGAACTTCTCTTTCAGAAACCTGAAGGCTTCTGTATTAAAGTTCAAATATTTTATACTACAGATATTTGGGAGTGGGAGAAACAGAAGGGTTGATGACCATCATTTTTTAAAAAACATTGCTAAGTTAAATCAGAAGGCAAAATTACTACTGCTTTGCAGAAGGTAATTTTACAAATTCAAAAATACACTTCCACACCTTTAAAGC
>NW_017729024.1:117047508-117049090 GCF_001723915.1 Gavialis gangeticus | reverse complement strand
CAGTCTAAATATCTCCAGCTCTGAATATCTCCATCATTATATATCTACATTGCTAAGTTAAATCAGAAGGCAAAATTACTACTGCTTTGCAGAAGGTAATTTTACAAATTCAAAAATACACTTCCACACCTTTAAAGCATCCTCAGTTTTCAAGATATTTAAGTTTTTGTCAGATGTATTTGCTGCTCAGTGCTACCAATTATGCCATGTTCATATGCTCTTAAAACTGCTTGGAAAAAATATTCAAACCATAATAAATAAATAAATGAATAATACATCCTTCTGAAACCTTTAGCCCTGGTTCTCGCCATCTTAACCCTCACATTGCATTTTCTATTGTGCAAAGTACCTAGAAATGATTTTAAGAGTCTGAATGATAGTACTGCATACTCTCTGTACAGTGTAAATGATTAAGTGCAGTACAGGGAGCTGAGGATTACGCCCCTTGTATAATTACAAAACCTATGCCAATCTCTTGTATAGTATATTTTGTGGTGTATCAGAGAGGATACAACAAAATTCAATAAATGTATCCTGAAGTTTATGATCTGCTTGCATGTTAGTGGTAAAATGAAGGTAGAGATAGGGCATTTCACTTTAAAGTGTAAAAATTCTTATAGATACAAGGTCAAAGTCCTGCCATCAGGAATTAAAAGTCCAAGTTCCTCAATGGAAACAAGAATTGTGTCTGCTTACACCAAGACAGTCACAGGTTTACATCCCCCAGTCAAATCATTATGTATGTTCATACAAGTACATACATGTGCTTTATACACACACAGATATGTATACACTGAAAACAAAATAAACCCATTTTAATACTACAAATGGTAATACAATGCCATCAGCAGAAAAGTGAATTCCAAATCACCATCATTACAGAAAACTTGCACCAGGGGTTCTAATACAAGACTGTGGCTCTTGTCAGAAAACATTATCAAAAATTTCATTTTGTTTAATTATTAATTACTGAATGCATTTACTTGTATGAAGTGTACCCATTAAGCCAGTGTTGCTACATTAGAAATGATACACAATATGTATTCATGTTTTTGTTTTTTTAATTTTTTTTTGAACTGGAGTATGTCTGCTACATTTTGCCTCTGGGTGCATAAATTCTTGTAACTCTTTTGGTTTATATTGACTACTCGCATTGAGTGTCACTGCTTTAAAAGAATCTCCAGTGTGCTAAAGAAACCATTTACGTATGGCAGCAAGACCCACCAGATAATATTCATGATTGTAGCGTACACAACAACTTTTTAGCCGATGCCACTATATCCTAAAATGGTCAGAATATTGAAATATTACCTTAGTTCAAAAAAGAAATACAGTAAATGTAAACCTACCTTTTATAAAGAAGTATAGCTATGACAATGCAGATGATAAACACTACTGCAAGAACTGGCCCTACAACCCAGATCAAGCCTTCTTCTTCATCTGTAATTGGCTGGGGATCGAGATCCATTGACACAACCGGATCAGAATATGGGCTGGTTGCATACATGGTCTATAAAAAAAAAAAAAAAAAAAAGAAAACTTACTTAAACATATAATAACAGGCTTCAGAAATAACTGTCCT
>NW_017729024.1:116986976-117042508 GCF_001723915.1 Gavialis gangeticus | reverse complement strand
TCTACCGGATCAAAATATGGGCTGGTTGTATACAGGGTATAAAAAAAAAAAAAAAAAAAAAGAAAACTTACTTAAACATATAATAACAGGCTTCAGAAATAACTGTCCTAAAACTAAAAGAAACGTGTACAGAATATTGTGGCATGGCAAAAGGTTAGAATATGTATTATCATTTTATAAATCTCACACTAAAAAGATTAACAAATAACATTTTTATTATTTTACATAAGCTGTACGAAAATTATGACTGATGATAAACAACCAAGTGAGGTAATTAGGTATTGTAAGATTTCACACTCTAGGTAGGCATTGGGAAGGTCGAGAAACTGGTAAATGATGGAAAAAGGGAAAATGAAAGAAGAGTGAGTAAAATTATGTCTTGTTTGCAATTATTTTGTTCATATACATAACTGTATAAGGGAACAGGTGTTTAAAAGCTCCCTGAATGAAGAATGAACCAGGTGAATTGGTGGAGTGTAGAAATACTGTGAAGGGGATCAGGAAAACAGCATCAAAGACTTGGGTGGAAATTGGCCTTATGTTAAGAACAACATCCAGACTGGCCAGGATATGGGTCAAACTGGAGAGTGAAGAGACCTCACAGCCAAGAGGGTTCCATGCTGGAAGTAGTAGCAAGAAGCTTGATTTTGAGACAGAAGCCAGTTAAGAAATTTAATGAGAGGCTTGCCAGAGTCAGAAAAGTAGGTAATATACCTGACATTGATCACATCATTTTGGATGGATACAAGGGTGTTATGTTGGACATAAGGGAAAATACAAGTTGCAATAGATGATATATGAAAGACTGGATGAGGATTTAAGTTGTGTGAATGCAGAGAGACAGATTCAACAGATTTTTTATGGATAATGGTGAACTGTGGATAAAGCAGTCAGAGAGGAGTCAAAGGTTACAAACTGAGGGTCTGCCTATAAAGGAATCCTCAGAAAAGCTCATTTAAAAACAGAATTAGTTAAAACACACTAAACCCCTGTATGGAATCTCTTATTTAGAACTAAGATTGCCTAATCTTAGCCTAGCAAATGAACTGAGCTAAACAAAAGGCAGGGCGTTTTAAACCTTAACAAGAATGTCCAGAAAGAGGTTAATGCATTTTAACATAAGCACTTTGGCTAGGGAAAGAAGTTACACATAAACCAGTTTAAGTTATCAGAAACTGGTTTAAACCTGTAACAGAACAGAATTTCAGTGCACATAAATGAGTTTCAAAATGGCTGAAACTGGTTTCCCCCTCAAGTACTGAGCTGCCCTGCCCTGCTAAACTTACTGCTGGCTGCAACTGTGGACTACAAATCCCAGAGGCACCTGGAAGCAGGAAGAAGAAGTGATGAGCAACCCTGCAGCCCTGCTCTTGTGATTCTAGACTACAAATCCCAGAGACCTTGGGAGCAGCAGGAAGAGGAAGTGAACACACAGCCCATGCAGGCTATGTGCCAGAGAGCTGTGTTCTAACATCCTTCAGCTTCTGCCCTGAGCAACTGCAGGCATGTGGCTGCATATCCTGAATCAAAAGTGAATATCTGCCCAGTTGTTTCTCATTTTAAGCTCTGCAGTTTAGACTAACCTGCAAAGACTCCATCAATTCAGCCTCGGACTTTTTGACTGTATGTACTTAGCCTTCATGTTCAAACCTTTAGTAATATTTTGGTTAATTTTTTCTGGAGAGAAAGGGTGTAGAGTTGTAAAGGTGAGAAGAAAAGATGATGAGATATTGCTGCAGAAGAGAGTTCAGTGTTCTAGCAAATGATCAGGAACTGCTGAGCCTGTGTTCTTTACAGTCACATTCTTCCTGCCCACTTGGTTGCCAATAGACCATTGTATAAAAAACTCTTTGTTTGTTCATTTAATAAAAGCCAAGCTCTTCACTAAACAAAATTGTTGGACGGGTCACCTCATGGTAACAGCATTAATGAATTGAGGAAGCCAACAATTGGCGTCAACTTTATTTCTGATGCAGAGCTTAGCAAAGAAGGAGGCCAACGTGGTGCCTATCTTCAAGAAAGGGAGGAAAGTGGATCCAGCAAACTACAGGCCCATCAGCCTGACTTCTATCCCGGGGAAGGTCTTAGAAAAGTTTAGTAAAGAGGCCATCCTTAATGGACTGGCCGACACCAACATCCTGAGGGATAGCCAGCACGGGTTTGTTGCGGGTAGGTCTTGCTTGACCAATCTTATTTCCTTTTATGACCAGGTGACCTATCACCTGGACAAGGGAGAAGAGATTGATGTCATATATCTTGACTTCAAAAAAGCCTTTGATCTGGTATCCCATGATCAGCTCTTGGCAAAACTGGCCAATTGTGGCCTTGGGTCCACCACAATCCACTGGCTGGGAAATTGGCTCCATGGTCAGACCCAGAGGATGGTAATTGACAGAAGTCAATCGTTATGGTGCCCTGTGAACAGCGGGGTCCCCCAAGGCTCTGTCCTTGGACCCATATTGTTCAACATCTTCATTAATGATGTGGACATTGGAGTCAGAAGTGGACTGGCCAAGTTTGCTGATGACACCAAACTTTGAGGCAAAGCATCCACACCTGAAGACAGGAGGGCGATCCAGGCTGATCTGGACAGGCTTAGCAAATGGGCGAACGAGAACCTGATGATGTTTAACACTGAAAAATGCAAGGTTCTACACCTTGGGAGGAAAAACCTGCAGCATTTTTATAGGCTCAGCAGTGCTACACTGGCTAGCACTATGGAAGAAAGAGACTTGGGGGTCATCATTGACCACAAGATGAACATGAGCCTGCAATGCGATGCTGCAGCTAGTGAAGTGACCAAAACGCTGGCTTGCATCCATAGATGCTTCTCAAGCAAATCCCAGGACGTCATTCTCCTTCTGTACTCTGCCTTGGTGAGGCTGCAGCTGGAGTACTGCATCCAGTTTTGGGCCCCACAATTCAAAAAGGATGTGGAGAAGTTTGAGAGAGTTCAGAGAAGAGCCATGCGCATGATCAGAGTTCAGGAAAAGAGACCTTACGAAGACAGGCTGAGAGCCATGGGGCTCTTCAGCCTGGAAAAGTGCAGGCTCAGGGGTGATCTGATGGCCACCTATAAATTTAT
Organism: Gavialis gangeticus; assembly: GCF_001723915.1. NCBI lineage: Eukaryota > Metazoa > Chordata > Crocodylia > Gavialidae > Gavialis > Gavialis gangeticus. Next base: position 117,039,423 of record NW_017729024.1, on the reverse strand, counting down.
CAGGGGTGACCACCAGTTTCTGGGGGAACGTTTGTTCACCAGAGTGCCCCAAGAGATGACAAGGTCGAATGGTTATAAACTCCTGCAAGACCATTTCAGGCTGGACATAAGGAAGAATTTCTTTACTGTCCAAGCCCCCAAGGTCTGGAACAGTCAGCCATTGGAGGTGGTTCAAGCACCTACATTGAACACCTTCAAGAGTAAATTGGATGCTTATCTTGCTGGGATCCTATGATCCCAGCTGACTTCCTGCCCTTCAGGCTGGGGGGGCTGGACTCGATGGTCTTCCAAGGTCCCTTCCAGCCCTAATGTCTATGAAAAGACACCAGAAAATATAAAGGTTTCCCTCCGTCCCCCTTTGTAATATCTATAATTACTAATTTTACAGGCCAGAAAAAGCCTGAACACAGAATTAGCTACATTGGAATAGCAGTATATAATAAAGCTTTCTATTTGCCGATCAAAATGTATTACACAAGGCTGACCATAGATATAACGTTCAACTGTCTTCTGATCTAAGAGAATAAATGGGCTTAATATAGAGTAAAGAGTTTAAAATTGATGACATGAAAAACTGAACATATTTGTCTAGGGATCAGGCAAGCACAGGTCATATACCATTTTCTATTGCTTTTAATAACAACTTTTCTTCTAAGGTACACAGAAAAATGTAAGTATCTGTGTTCTACTGTGCTTCTTGAAGAAATCCTGACCTATGTATTTTTCTGTTTCAATGTTAGTTAAAGATGAAGAGTACTCTGCTATGGCAATACTACACTGTCATGAACCTATTGGTCTTATACAGGTAGAACCAAATGTTAAAGCCAAAATGTGATGACAAGAGTGTAACAGTGTGATAAAAAACACCCTTCTACAATACTAATAGGCTGATACCAAAAAAAGGCTTGAAATTCTACGGCTGCCTATACAAGTGCTTGGGCCAGAGGGGATGCATTTTAATTAGAGCAGTTCCTGGCCAGCTATTCTACTTAGGAGACTGTAGCGTCATGTGCATTAGCCCTTGCATGTTTAAAAAGGGCTAAGTGACACTAATTAAAGTTCATTCGATGAGCTTTAGTTAAAGCCTCCCCATGGCGATTCTGAAATGCACAGGGGCTTAATGCACGGGATGCTGCACTGACGTTAGAACGTTCTAATTAGAATGCACTGGAGCATGTACATAGGCAGCCAAAGAGGCTAAGTGGGCTGAGTTCTAGCCTAGAGTTCTTTCAGGAAACATTTGGGGGGGGGGGCTTAGTGCTAGCATACTTTGCTGTAAATAGTTCCTGTAAGTAGTTAAATAAACCCAACACCTATATGCCCCTTCATCCCAGGAACAGATGGCAGTTTGGGTGTCTGGCAGTATGCTCCCTAATTAGTTCCCCATGACATTAGGTTTTATTTTACTGGTGACTGTCTACTTCTATCTTAAAAATCTAATAGTACTCACAGTGCCTAAAGATAAAGCTATTCATTAGTAAGTTCTAAAACCTTAGGAATAATTTTGTGCAGAAAATATTCTGACTGTGCAAAATACAGAAACTCTTGTGGATTCTAAAGCTGCAGGGGGGGAACAAAAGTATTTGGAAGACAGACTCTGGACATGGGAGCATGGGAGGTTCATTTTTTTTTTTTATACAACCTCTCTTCCCTGCCTATGATCCATAATTATCTGCCACACAAATCTCTTCCTCAGAGTTTGGATACCAGGGCAAAACTAACTTTTTCTAACATCAGTCTATAATTGAAACAGCACATAACATTTTCTGATGCCTAACTATAAGGACCATAGGTACGTTTGATTATATCAGGCTTTTAAGTAAAAAATGCTCATGCCAAGTCTTTTGTTATGCTTATTTATATTTAAGGCAGACTATGTTAACCTCAGCTAATGTACAAAATTAAGTAACACTGCTTTGTATTGCAATTTGTGACACACAGATTTTCAGATTTCCAATTTTGTACCTGAAACCTTTGAGACTTTTTAGGTGAAGTCCATGCTGTATTTAAAAAAGAGTTATACTTCCTATCTCAACAGCGGTAAACTCTGAGTCCCTGTTTTAGGTTAAATTTTCAATGTTTTGTGGAATTGACACTGATTTTGCAAAGACTGTTACTAAAAAAATTAGGAAAGGGACACTTTTGTTTTATGTTGGGACTCTATCCAAAATAGATAGAGTCCCAAATGAAGTAGTTGCTTCATTTTTGAATGAAGTCACAAGTACAAAGGCAGACAACCCAGAATCTTCTCTCCTTATTTTAAATTATGCAAACACCTTATGAATTTAAAGCAGAGCCCAGTTGGGCTGAAGATCATTCAGGTACTGGAAGTCTCTGATGACTTCTAGTGTAGGTTCAACTGCCTATACCCAACAAATGTACCTGTCAGGCTTAGGAACCAATTATAAAGATAGCTTGCAACATACTTCATGTTAAAATGTTAACGTGAGTTACAGCTTCTTTCCTATTTCTTCAATCCTATTTCTGTCTTTACTTAATTATTTTTTTACTGTATTACATGCAGTTAAAACAACCCATGCATAAAAGGACATAGGAACAAGATGAATTACATAAAAGGAAAAGACAACTCATTATTTAGATCACCTCAGGAATTCTCCCTGTTATTGCATTATTTTCTAACTTTCTTACATTTCACTGATAAAGTCGGTAGCAAATTACTATAATTAAAGAAGCTAGCTGTGCATGTCTCTGATGAGATAGATCTTTCCAAAGATTTTGGTATCCAACACCACAGTCTCAATGGTAGTCCTCAGGCAAGAAAGGAATTTTTTTTGAAGAATTGTGAAAGAGACTGCTGTGAAGTTCATGCCTCAGTAGCTGTGTCAATGATCTCAAGAAGCAAGGCCTGTAATTTGCAAAGGATCCAAATAGTGCTAATAAAAGGTGATCTTTACCCTTCAGTTACAGAAGCAAACAACACATTAAGATGTATACAGAAAAATAACTTCTAGCCTAAAGAGATTAGTGGAAATAAGCACACATTTGACATGCAACGATGCAGACTTAAGGTAAATGATCTACGAGAGACAAATGTGGAGTAAATGTGAACAAATGTTCCAAGAGTTGTGAAAACACAGCAGGGTCAACTTACAGATTCCGAGTGCTCCATTACAGCCAAAACAAAAAAAACATATTCTTGACCACTTTGGAGTTGCTTGTTCTCAAAGCCACCATACTGCTTCTTATCCCCCAAAGTGAACTCGGTAGGAAGAACTTCAAAATGAGCTGCGATATATGGCTTTAATTCAACTTCTCTCCCGAAACGAATGCTTCTGCGTTTCCTAGCTATCTCCTTAAGTAGCTTTAGGAAAAAAGAGAAAGAGAGCGAGAGAACAGAAAGATAACTGTAAACAACATTAATGTAACTTATTGACAGTTTAATAGGAAATTTTAATTCAGGGCTAAGAACTACAAAAATAGCATTTATCCTCATTTCATGGCGCATGTCAGTATTTCTAAATCTCAGTTCTTGCAAAATCCTTCAATTTCTTGCCACCCCTTGGAAGATAAAATATTAGATTGCAATTACTCTGCTCAGATTAGAAGCATAAATCAATCAGATCAATTTTCAGTATCTGATATCATTGCCTGCGCTAATAAAACCCTACAAAACAAAGACCAACAATTATTACACCTTGCCTATGGAAAATTTAGGCAAGTTGCTGCATAATCATATTTTATTTTGACTCCATATATATGCACCAAGCATACTGTAATCTGCAGCACAGATCCCAATAATTCAGATTAACTCTGTGTGGTTAAACAATGGGGTGCAATAAATGAAAATAATATGAACATTAAAAACAACCCTAACTATAAACTTCATTATTTAGGTTTAATTCTTCTGGAGAAATTTTAAAGTGTAAACACTATTTTTCAAATCCCATTGGTCACTGAATTAGAAAACAACATTTATATTGACAGCAGTCATTTTTAGTTAATAGTCCTTTTAGTTCTGTAACAGCTTTTACCTGAGACTTGCCAAGCACTTTACTAAAGTTAAACGTCACAACGCTCAAGTGGGAAAGTACTATTACACTTATCACTTTACAGGAGTGAACAGAGGTGCAGAAATGTTTTAGAACATGACTTCTAACTGTGCTGATCAACCTAGTACCAAAACAAGGGCACTGGCACTGGGTGCCCTTGCACAGGGGGTGCCAAAGCAAATGGAAGTAATGTTATGTAATACTGCATAGGGGAGCACTCTGCAGATGACCTGTACTTGGTGCCAAAATGTCTGGCTATGGCTCTGGATCAGCCAAAATAAAAGATAGCTGAAAATCAGTCTCTAAATAACCTGGGCATTTTGATATGGTATTTCAGTGTCACACCTACTAACTGAACCCAGGAGTCCCGGTATGTAGAAATGAAATAATGCTCAGTTGGTAAAACCCACTGTTTAATTACTTATTAAAACAGACAAGTGCTTATTCAATATATTTTATTACATGAAATATATTGAAATTTGATAAATTCTAATTTGACTGGCTTTAGAAGAACCTGAAGATTTTTTGCTTGACAAATGAAGATTGCTATGTTCCACTGTACCTTCATTTTTCACCTATGAAATTTATTTAATGTCCTTTTTTAAGGGAAAAACAACAGACTCAGTCTGCAACCATAATTTTTTTCCAAGGTCACACACTTATTTTGAGCTTTTCTGCACACAAACAGAACTACTACAATGGAAAAGGTTCTTTGTTAAAAGTGGGAGGTGAGTCTCCAGGGGAAAGATAGAGATCAATAGAAAATAAATTAAAACGTAATTTCTACCATATATTTTCATTTTAAAGAATGTGCTTAGTCAGGGAAGCCCTGGCTGCAGCCAGTTCTTCAGTGTTACTTAGCTGGCATTTCTCTTTGCCATCTGCATACAGGACAAAGTATTTGTCTATTTGTCTGTTATACAGTTAATAATCAAAGAACCATAAAAAAAATTAATGCTAGAAGGGACCTTAGGAGGTCATCTAGGCCAAACCCCAGCTCAAAGCAGGGTCATCCCCAACTGTATCACCCCAACCAAGGTTTTATCTTGCTGGGTCTTAAAAACCACAGAACCAGAGCAAAACCATAAACCTATAATCCCAAAGTACATGAAATAAACTACCACTTACATTATAAACAACAAGCTAAAATAGAAGCTTGTTGACACCAATTACCTTAACATGCATGCTCATTAAAATTTGTATTTCGAACCTGGCTTGTGGGTAGACAGATGAAACATGGATCCAGATTTCCTTAAAGGTTGATGATATTCGGTACTGAAATTTGCACTGGCCCACTAAAGAAACTAGAGAGATCTGTATAGTGAGCCATTTCTGAACCACAGAGTTCAGATACAGGGCTTGATACTCTTCTATTGCATAACTGTATTGATTTCAATGGGGCTAAACCAAAATAAACATTGGTGTAAGGAGCACAGAACTGGGCTCTTTGATCTGAAAATAAACTTGTTCAAAATTTGGGGATTAAGTAGAATTTATTATCCAGAGAATCAATTAACTGCACTTGTCCTTTGACTGCCAGTACAACAACTATGTGCTGTTCATTTACTACTGCTTTGAGATTTTAAAATATTACATAGAACCATACTTTTAACTTCTTGGTGGTTTTTAATATCTGCTGTGCAGTATGGTAATTATAGTTTTCAATACTTTTTACTGTGGTGTCTGATTATCCAGAAAAAATGAGTATTCAGAATGATGGTGGCATTATTTTTTTCGGATAATCAACACTCTACTGTATTTGGATCCTGGGGTAAGGCTTGGAGCCCATAGGTACAGGCCAACTTTATAATTTTAGTAACAGCTTTGGAAATCTATTCACATTATTTACCATCCTATCTATAATCAGATGTACAACTAGAACAATTATTAGGTGGCCCTGACATTGTATAAAAGTAACAGGTGTTACTTATTCAAAAATACTTGTTATTGAGTTATTTTTAAGGTCCACTCCCACTTTTTAAGGAAGTGCTGGTGGCTTCACCTGCCACTAGAATAGGTAGAGTCAAAAGTACTCAGAGATCAGAGGCTGTCTGAAGCCTAGCCTTAGCAGCAGCAACTCTAAGAAGATCAGCTGGATGAAAGATTATTTAGGAAAGCCAGATGCTCGAAATAGATCTGCAAACAGACTTCTCGAGAAGAACTGACTCCCTTCCATTTGAACAGTGAAGCCAGCCTGCTGAGCTTTCTATCTCTTCCCAAAACTTGCCCTTCAACACTTGCCCTTCCAGACACCTAAACTGGCTGATGGGAAAGCTTTGCTGTTTCTTTCATAACGTTTTCCCTCACCAAAGAGAGAGGAAATACAGTATTTATCAACACTCTCTTAGTTCAAAACAAGGAACTGGGGAAGAAGAAACAGGAATAAGGTCTCTCTCAAGTAAATGGGAAAAACCCCCAAGATAAAATATTGGTTACAGAAAGCTGACACAGAGTGAATACAGCTTAGCAGCTGGCTTCAGGATATATACAATAATCTCCCCAAAACTCTGCCCCCTCTCCAGTATTTTGGAGGAACTGATGCTTTAACTGACTGATGTTTCATAACCATCAGCACCTGTATACAAAGAGTGGTACAGGGCTCCTCCCTTTCAGATAAAGAACAAGATTATCCAAGGCAGTTCAGAGAATCAGAGGACGAATTTCTATTACAGTTCAATTTGATTTGTATACCTAGCTCTCTCAGTCTTTTCTGAAAATCCCATTATTGTACAGCTTTCCATTTAACACTGGAATTGCAATGTAATTTGGGTTTTACATACCTTATAATAATAAAAAAAAAAAACTCTGAGAAAATATTTGATCTAAATTAGGTTGGCTCTGAGATGCAAGGTGAAGAAAATATGAATGACTGGAAAAAGTCCATACTAGAAACTAGAACTGCTTGGATACTGTGTTTTAGGGCATTTAGTTTTCAAGAGTTCTTTGGGCAATGCATATTAACAATCAATTAGCCTGAAACAAACCTCTGTAGATCAAAAACATTATCTTTCAAAGTTAGATACTGGTCAGCTTAGGTCAAACAAGCACTGCGTGTGTTTGTGTGAGGGAGAACAAAAATATAGTTTAAAACTTCTGTTCCACATGACTGAATCAATCTCAAGCGCACTTTGGTTTCAATCACATGTCAGATACAGATGATGTTGTTTTCATATATCAGGGTGCTCAACCTCCAGCCCATGGGCCAAATCTGGCCCACAAAGCCATAGCACGTGGCCCACAGGGCTCCCCATAAGTCAGGAAATTTGGTGGTGGGGAAGCAATGGCATCAATACTGCCACCCTCCCCCATTACTAAATTCCCAAACTCCAATCCTTGCATGATGGGTCTGAAAAGAACCACACCTCCTTTACCCATGTATGGCCTGACTGGAGCCAGGCCATACCTCCTTCCTCCATGGTGCTGCAGGATTGGAGCCAGGCTGCTCTCAAATCCCTTTTTGCATGGCCAGTCCAGGATCAGGACCACTAGCCGGATACGGCCAAAAGTTTGAGCACCACTGCCATATATCATTAACATTACCAGATAAGGTTGCAGTATTTTGATTTACTTAAGGATTAATACACAATTTGTCATTGCTTGCAACAATAACAACACATTTCTCCTAAACCCTGATTAAAACCAAATAACTGTATTTCACTTCCATTCATAGTTCTTTAATATATATGATGCATTTGTTCTATATCACTAACCCACAGACTGATTAAATTTCTTTCCATATTTGCCAAAATCTAATTGGGCAAACCAGTGTCATTACTACAAACCAGTAATGTACTGAGGGTATTCAAGTATACACAATACCCACCAGTTTACTATGCTTGAATCAAATATAACAGCCCAAGGTGAAATTCTGGTTCCAGTGAAATCAATTATAAAACTCCTATTGATCTGAATGGGACTAGGATTTGAACTCTAATATCAAATGTGTTACCCCCTGGTATGTTCTTTTATTTATTTATTAATAAAAACAAGAACATATACCAAAACAGAAAATTCAAATAAGATAGTACAACAAAATAGCCTCCAAAATTGAAATGCAATCTAGTCTTTAAACACCTAATATCTATCAAACCAGTGGTCTGAGCTTTCAAGATGCTGAGTGATGCTGGCTTCAGTCAGAGGTGAGTGAGGGTGAATGGTCCTTTTCAGGTTCAGAACTTCGTGCTGAAACAGTGGTCTTGACTACCAGATTATGATTTACTACTCCAGAGCCTGTTGTTAAATAGGCTTGCTTTAGCAACCTATTTGTGGAAAGCATTTGGAATATATGCTCTGAGAAAGTGCCTTCACTACCCACCCCATAAGACTTTCTCACCCTAGTTATCATAAGATACACTAGAAAAATAACTCATGCTTTTTCTTATTTGACCTCCACAGAGGTCAGATGTTTGGTTTAGATGTTTTCTGGGTTTTCACAGTTATATTTTACATTTTACTTATTTTTAAATGTCTTTCACAAGTTGTAGAGGACCAAAGTCTATGACAACAATGTGAAGGTTTTATTTTTTAGGGAGAAAAGAATCTTTAAGCAGCAGAAGCTGGATGAGTAAGCATGAAGTGCAGTCATTCTCTGCTTTTGATTTTTTTACCCTTCTCAATAGTTACTACATTATTTAAGGCAATTGAAATAGATATATCAAGAGCTTTAGTCCTTTATCAGAAATAATTTTCATTTTCCAGTCAATGCATATCTTATTTCTTCCACCATTAATTCTACAATGTGGTCTCAATTAAATCAGGAAAAGTAGGAAACAACCTATCCTGACCCAAATATTTCTGAATTAATAAATGTTCTTTATCAAACTATTATACAGATTAATGCACCACAACTTGCAGGATGATTAAAATGACCCTTTGTTATGGGAATCCTCAGCAAAGACCCATAGAATTTAATTGGAAAAAGCTGGATATCACCTAGCACCCATAAATTAATCCATTAATGTTGGTAAATTTGACTGTGGATTTTGGAGGTTAAAATTGGGTGGCAATAGTACGTTATTTTCCATTGCTTTATGGATCTTGGTGTCATCTGGGACTGCATCTAAGTGCTGATGGCTCTGCAATCCAGATCTTCTAACGAAAAAAGAAGGTCAGTCAACCGATTGTTGTATTTTGAATTAAAAACACAAAGAAGATAATGCTGCAAACTGGTCAGAAACTCATTAAAGTATGTCAGAATATTGCAGGCTTTAACAGATTCACTGGCAGCAATGAAAACCACATCTGTCTTTGAATAACTTAGCCTTTTACATCTACAGATACAACTGTGGCAGATTTTTTCTTCTGTCTTTTTTTGATCACCAAAATAATTAAAAATTCCATGTTATTTGCCAAGGTTAGTGTATTTGTTCTTATGAGCTTTCCTAGGTTGACATACTATAGAAGCAACCAGGGTTCAGGAAAGCCTTCTTGTTTTCCTTACTTCTTAGGGAGCAGGTTGTATGCCATGTATATTTGGGCAATGGAAGGAGGAAAGAAAGACTTAGGAACCATACTGAAAGGTCACTTCTTTATGGCTATTTTAAGGAGAAGCAATGACTCCTGTATTAAAGAACGCCAGTTTGTGCTCTGGGCAAAATCCTGGTAGAGAGAGAGAGAGAGTGTGTGTGTGTGTTGGCCGGGGAGGGATCTTACATGCCTTGGCATTCAAAGTCCCTAGCCGCTGTCGCAATTCCCAGCTGTTGCTGCTGCTGCTGCTATAGCAGAAGTATGGTGTCCCTGCATCTAGCTCTTCCTGCTGTTGCTACAGTGTGGACTTCTGGGTAGCAAAGGGAGCCACCACTCTAGCACCCATTATAAGTTGACAGCCATGGCTGATGCCCCATTCATCAACCAAATTAAGTGAAAGGATCTGATCCATAACTCCCTGAATTCACTGAGTCCATTTACTTCACTGGGCTTTGAACAGGTGCAGAGGAAGCAAAATGATTTTTTTCTGGAATGAAGGTTTGGAGATAGTGCCTACACCCAAGAGCTTGATAACAAATTAGTGTGGTGTAACAAACCAGAGAGATATATAATCCTAAATAACACCAATGCTTAATTTATATATACTGCTTTTAGTATGGCAGTCTCAATGAGGTATGTAAAGGAGGCAAGTGCCATACACCCAAATTTACAGTTTATGGGAATGAAGATGGACTAGGTTAAACTAGATACATCTTGGTTAGACACACTGCCAGTATAAAAGGGATACACCATTGAAATAATGCCATATCATAAAAGGTAGCCTACTCATTTTTGTTGATTTATTCCTTTGAAATTAATGGGCTATGCCATTTACAATGGTAAGTGGTGGTGCAAGGTTTTTCTTCTGGTGTTTGTGACGCTACAAAAACGGAGAACTGTGCAAACATTTTCTAATCGGAAGCACTGCAGTAAGTGAGAAACAGGTAGAGACCATAAGGAAGGTCAAATGTTAAACTGCAGTGCAAATTACAATTTAGCATTTGTTACAGACTTAGCAAACAACCCTGCTAATGAACCAGACCTTTATTGGAGTTCATATCAATGGTGATTAAGTTTCTGCTGACAACTCATTTCACCTCCTGCACTTCTGCATTATATTTTACAATAGAGAAAGAAGAAAATATTAATGCCAGCAAAGATCAGACACTTTATATGCTTTATTACAACTTAATGCCTTTAATGTCTTTTAAGTAATTAGATCTTTGTTTCTGTCCCCCAGAGACTACCTCAAGTTCAAATATAAACTATCCAGAAAACTAAACTTGCTGAAATAGGTGCATTAATCAGGTGCAATCATTATGATATTTCTTTAATTAATGAAGTGGATAAAGAAAAAGCCAAAACGGAGATACTGTACCTCATCTAATTCCATTTCATCTGGACTTTCCCATGGTTTGATAAACTTTCCACGAGACTTCTTCAAAGGCACAATTACTATGTAATAACCTCTGTAAGGAAAACAATAGGTAAGAGAGAATGAACCCAAAAAGAGTGAGTTAGCAGAGTGGATAGGATATCTACTTCAAGCCAGTTTCTCTGTGCCGAGGTAACTGAGCTAAATGAAAGGAAGATTTTGTGCATGGGTTGTTACTATAATCTTCCACATACAAGTACAAAAATTCTTGTATACTACAAATGCCATATAAATTCTAGTGTACAAAGAAATAGTTCTAATTACCTGCTTTATCATCTAAACATATAATTATTTATAATAAAAAAATTATAATATTTTATAATGCCAGCATGATTGGTTGCAGTTTATTATCTCATTTTAAAAGGAACAAGCATGGGACACTCAGACCCTGACTGCATCTTAAGTACAAGGAAACCAATAAACTGAACTTTTTACTAGATTTTTAAAGCCTATTTGTCATCACGCCCTCTCCCATTTTCATATATAATGGGAATGATCCTGCTACTATTACAAACTAAGAATTAAAGAGACACATCGTATATATAACTGTGCCCATACACTCTACTGCATACTATAAATTATCATTAACTGATTCAGTATCTGCCTAAGGATTCCACTCACTAAACTGGAGTAGGCAGGGAGGCCACTTTTCATAAAGAGGATTTTTAAACCACATATATATTTTCAGTTTTCTACAAAAGCATTTCCTGGATGGCATCCTCCTTTCCTTCTGTTTAGAGAAGGCACTCTCCTATACAGTAGAGATAAGGCAGTATTTTTTTGTTTTGTTTTAGGATTATCATTTTTTTTTCACACAAACTCAAGGCATGTGTCAAGCTGGTCCATTATTTCACATTAGTGTGGGGAAGTGAGGAAGCAAAGTGACAACAGCAGAGCATACACAAAGGTATTGTACATCTTCCTGATTAACACACTTGTCAAAAAGCCACTTACTTTTTGTTTCAGTAACAGAGAGGGTAGGGGAGAGAAGCTGCCCTCCTTTGCCCCCAGTAATGATGGACCTAATTATCAAGGTGCCACCTGTCGTCCATTAAAGTAGATAAGTCTGAAAGACCATGTATGATCTTCATCTACCTTGGCCAGGCTTTTTATGGCCTGTTATCCATTCTCCATTCTGCTACAGTGTCTGTCTATTCATTTTACTCATGGCTTGAAACAGCCTTCTGTGAAGCAATTGATGAGAGAGAGTGTGTAGAATCTATATCTTGCCTTCTTAGTTGATCTATACAAAGAGCTCTATCTAAACCAGCTTTGGAAGTAACAGTCTTCATAAAGTGGGATCACTTTAGGAGCAGCATGTGGCACTACCACATTTTTAATGGCCTCTTTTTAATGAAAATTTCCCAGAGATAGAGAGATTATAACACTAACCTGGACTTTTAATTGCCGTGGAAAATACATATATGCATTAATTTCTGCTATAAAAAAATAAATAAATACAGTATATCTATTCACAGATAGTGAGCTCCCACAAGTATACTGGATACCAACAGAGGTGCTCAGCAATTCTAAGTGTACGCGCACTCATTTGTGGGAACCAGTTTACAATCATGAGGTTTAATTTTTCAGCTCCAGGACTGCACTATGCATGTGTATAGACATCTGTTAGATCAGGCTGATCTGTTCCCGAACTAACTTAGTACACCCCCTCAACAAATTTAGGTATGGCTGGACATTTTTTTGTCCAATCTAATCTCCCCGAATATTTGTACAGATCGGCACTTAGCTCGACTTAACCCTAGCCGATCTCAGTGTAATGTCTGTACATACTCTAAACATCAGAGTTTTGGGAATGCATTTCACCAATGCCAGTCAACAACAACCATATCTCAGATTTGTAAAGCAAAGAATATACTGTATATTTACAACAATAGACAAATTTGAATGGTTTCAACCGCAAATCAATGGAAACACAGGTTTTTTTTTTAAAGCAAAGCTTTAGGGCCAGATTTTGTCAGCTCTACTTGTGGTCAGTGAAGCTTTGGTTTTATTGAACTCCATGGCAAAACTTCCACTGATTTGAATAGTGCTGAGCTTTCACCCATTGAATAGGACCAGGCTTGTCAAATAATTCCATTGATTGAACTAATTTCAGCAGAACTCCTGGAAAAAAGCAAGTGAAACCTGTGGCTTATTCCAGATGATCTCTAAGATTTTCTTTTTCCTGTTTTTTTTTACTGTTTTGCATGAATATTTTATTTAAAAATAAACAAAAACAAATCACCTTAAATGGAATAAGACAAAATTAAAGCTAGTATTATAGGGCATGCTTTCACTGAAAGCACCCAAGGCAGACAGCCTGGGAAGAGGCAGGGCTATGGTGATCCTAATCCAGCTCCAGCTATGGTGGGTGAAAATGCTCTTCCCCCACAGTGGGTACCTGCATCCACACTGGGTAGACCTTGGCTCGGGGTACATTCCCTCCTCAAAGGTGGATGGATGGGGAGGGGGTGGACCTGAGCTGATCCTAGCCTGGCTCACTGGGCTGCAGGGGGGTGAAGCAAAAAGCTTCCTTCATCACCGAGGCATTTTTTCCCCATGCTTTACTGACTAGGGCTGTGGGCAGAAGCTTTTACTGCCTCAGCTCTGTGATAGCTTGGGTGGGGCCAGTCCTGCTCTTCTGAAGCAGACAGCATAGCCCAGGGCTGCAAAGCATCCTGGGATGCTGGGGAACTGTGAGTTAACTTGAATTGGGAGGGGACCTGAGCAGGAGTTCCATAAACCAGTTTGACCTAAATCAGTTAAGTCTCCCTTGCACCAAACAGTGCTACCTGGGGTCTACATGGTGTGCAGAAGGGAAGCTCCCACTGGGGTGCTGTTTGTGTCCCTGCAGCTCAGAACCAGGTTCAGACTGCCCCAGCCCTGCCCCTTCCCCAGACATCCGTCTCTGAGGATGGGGGTAGGGTGTGCAAATGTAGTCCCCCAGGCTCAGGACTGGAACCCCACCTGGGGTGTGCCCAGTGGAAGAGGTAGCCCCTACCAGTCCCTCAAACCCCAACAGCTCAGAGCTGGGCAGAGAGTCTCCCAGGTCCATCCCTTCCCCAGCCTCCCGCTGAGGGACTAGGGGAACCTCAGCCTGGCTCCTAGCTGTTGGTGGGGAGGGAGGGGGATGAAAAGCCCCTTGGTGGAGGCTTCCCCCCACCCACTGATGGGCAGATTCTGGCTGCTATTTCAGAGCTGGGCTGGGCTGGGGCGGGAGGGGTGGAGAGGGAGGTGCCTTTCCACCCTGCACTCCTTCTTAGAGATCATAGAATCATAGAAAATTAGGGTTGGAAGGGACCTCTGGAGGTCATCTAGTTCAACCCGCTGCTCAAAGCAGGACCATCCCCAAATATATCATCCCAGTCAAAGATTTGTGTAGTTGGATCTTGAAAACCTCCAAGGATCGAGATTCCACCACCTCTTTGGGTAACCTGTTCCAGTGTTTTGCTACCCTCCTAGTGAGAAAATTCTTCCTAATATCTAACCTAAACTTCCCTTGCTGCAACTTGAGACCATTACTCCTTGTTCTGTCATCTGCTACGACTAAAAACAGTCTAGCTCCATCCTCTTTTGAACCTCCCTTCAGGTAGTTGAAGGCTGCTATTAAATCCCGCCTCAGTCTTCTCTTCCCTGAACTAAGTAATCTTCTTTGCAACAAGGGCACACTGTTGGCTTATATTCAGGTTATTGCCGACTGTAACCCTGAGGTCCTTTTCTTCAGAGCAACTGTTCAGCTGGTCAGTCCCCAGCCTGTACTGGTGCATGGGATTGTTTTGTCCTCAGTGCAGGATTTTGTACTTGGTCCTTGTTGAACATTATGAGATTTCCTCTGACCCACTCCTCCAATTTGTCTAGGCCACTCTGAATCCTAGCCCTACCCTCCAGCATATCTACTACTTCCCCCAGTTTAGTGTCATCTGCAAACTTGCTGAGGGTGCACTCTATGCCATCTTCCAGGTCACTGATGAAGACATTGAACAAAACCAGCCCTAGGACTGACCCCTGGGGCACTCCACTTGATACCAGCTAACCCACTGATTACTAGTCTCTGAGCCTGATGCTCTAGCCAGTTTTCTATCCACCTTACAGTCCATTCATCCAGCCCATATTTGCATAACTTCCTTGCAAGAATGTTGTCAAAAGCCACTGGTCTCCTCGCATCCACGTAGTCAGTCATCTCATTACAGAAGGCAATCATGTTGGCCAACCATGACTTACCCTTGGTGAATCAATGCTGACTGTTCCTAATCACCTCCTTCTCCTCCAAGTGCTTAGAAATGGAATCCTTGAGGATCTGCTCGATGATTTTTCCAGGGACTGAGGTGAGGCTGACTAGTCTGTAGTTCCCTGCATCATCTTTTTTCCCTTTCTTAAATATGTTTGCCCTTCTCCAGTCATTCAGGATCTCTCCTGATAGCCATGAGTTTTCAAGGATTATGGCCAGTGGCTCTGCAATCTCATTAGCCAACTCCCTCAGCGCCCTCAGGTGCATCCCAACTGGCCCCATGGACTTGTATATGTCCAGCTTTTCTAAAGAGTCCCTAAGCTGTTCTTTCACCATTGTTGGCTGCTCACCTCCTCCCCAAACTGTGCTGCCCAGTGCAGACATCTTGGAGCTAACCTTGCCTATGAAGACTGAGGTGAAAAAGGCATTGAACACTTCAGCCTTTTCTGTATCCTCTGTCACACAATTGCCTCCCTCATTCAGTAAAGGACCCACATTTTCCCTAACCCTCCCCTTGAGACCAACATACTTGTAGAAACTCTTTTTGTTACCGTTCATATCCTTTGCTAGCTGCAACTCCAATTGTGCTTTGGCCTTCTTGACTTCACTCTTCCATGCCCAAGCAAAGTTCTTGTATGCCTCCCTAGTTATTTGTCCAAATTTCCACTTCTTATAAGCTTCCTTTTTGTGATTTAGTTTACCAAAGAGTTGCCTGCTAAGCCATGCTAATCTTCTGCCATACTTGCTAGTCTTTCTGCAGATGGACAGCTTGGGAAAGGGTGGGGTTGGGGCGATCCAAGTCTGGCTCCAAGCTTCAGAGGCATGTGAAAAGCTACCTTGGTGGGTGCTTTCCCCCATCAGGCAAACCCCAGCTGGAGGACAGTGGTGGAGGGCCTGCATTCCCACCCTTTGCCTCTCTGAGGCATAGGCTGGAAAGGGGTGGGGGAGTGAAAAGTCCCCCCCTAGTGGAGGCTTTATCCATGGTGTGCAGACCCTTGCTGAGAGAGGGCAATGCTGGCTTCGGGGTACATTTTCCCCCCTGCTCAGAGGCAGAGGCTTGAGAGAGATTGGCTGCTGGACACACAGTCCAACCTCTTAGCAGCAGCAGGCAGTACAGCCAGCAGACAATCATGTCCGGGCTATTGCTGAGCTGGTTTCAGCAGCCTTAGAAGAGTCCCCAGGCTCCTGGCCTGGGCCAGTACAGGCTTCTGCCTGTCTCAGCCACCCAAACACTGAATGTTAGTTCAGTTTGTTATCGGTTCAACCTATGCAGCATAGAAAGGCCTGTGAAGACGGAATGGATTTTGCCTTGGTCTTTTTCAGCCTCTGTATTCAGCCTAATTGTGTTACATAAATGAGACTCTCTGCTGAGTCAATGCTAGACACCTGCTGCTGTAGCTGATGTGGAGCCCAGATACCTATATGCAAAGGTTCCAACTTTCAGAAGAATCTTGTATATAAGCTGATGACCTACAGAGACCAAAGCTTATCTGAACTGGAAAGTTCTGTTAGATAGATTGTAACAATGACGCCATTTTGCAAATACTAACTCATTTGTTGTCACCTGTTCTGTATGATGTAGGTGAGTATTATTATCCCAATATTATAACTGGGAAAACCTAAGCAGAAAAATGAAGGCCAAATTTGTCCAAGTTAGGTGCCTAAAACTGGAGAGGTTGCTTGATTTTCTATGTTCTCACTGAATGACCTTCATGAGAGCTACAGGCACTCAGCATTTCTGAAATCAGGCCACTTTTAGTTAAGTGCCTACTTTTAAGTGCTTACTTTCAAAATTTTGGCCTGAGTGATTTGAAGGTTATACGGAAGGGTCAGAGACAGCACTAGAATGTAGGATTTCCTGGCTCTCAGAATTATAGCAGTAGGGTGCACCTTGCAGCAGCCCTTCACCACTGACTGTAGGCTAAATAGTTATTCAGAAATCTCCTTTACATTCAAACCACAGGTTTCCAGGGTCTCCAAGTCCAGTTCTGTACAGTGACAGAGAAGGAAACTGAATTTCTGTGATTTCAGGCAACTTACAACTAGCTCTCAACCCCAGGAACTTTCAATGATGCCCTCAAAAGGAAAAGGACTAACATATCATTAGAAAAAAAACAGCTGAGATTTGTGTTGATATTTATATTTCCTTAGAATGAGAGCAGGTGGGACACTACCTTCAAGCTTTCCAGGCCTTGAATGTCATATCTACCCTCAGTATGGTGAGAGAGAACTCGAAAGAATCTTAAATGCAATACGGAGAAAACCTTCTTATGCTCTTACATACACTTAGTGGTTTCCTCTGAAATATCTTTTGTTTCTCACCCCTCTTTGCTTCCCATCACATTTTTAAACAACACTGGATGACTACAGTAGTTTTTGGCTATGTTTCTCCTCTCCTTATCTAGGCTACAGCTATTCACTTAATAGAGTAGAATTTACTTCGAAAATCAATACATGAAGGTAGTCAATTCAGATTATGTTGATCTCTTTTTCTATTATAAGCCATTAAATAGTTCCAAACCTTTTCCTTAGGAATTTATTTTCAACAGATCTAACTGCACAGCGTTAAATTTAAATGTCAAATTTCATTACAGCTCCTGTTTGTTTTATTTATAATGACTTTGGAAGTAAGCCAACAATTTGCCTTGAATATAGCTATGGATCCATGTAACCCAGCCACAACCTTAGGACAATTCCAACTTTCCTAATATATACATCTGCCTTTGTACTATGGACAATAAATCCTACCGTCTGCTGCCTTGACTATTTCAATAATTACAGAAATATAAACAAAGCACATTTTTCAAAATTAAGATAAATTAATCTCAGAATAAATTTTGCAATATGGTATACTTCCAGTTGATCAAACTAACAGTCATATCCAGGATTAAACTTCAGATGCATTGGCTAGTAGAGCACTGTCTACAAATATTCTCTTGCAGAAGGTGTAATCTTTCCTTTTTTCAGCAGGATGTGTGTGTATACCACATTTCATAGTCAAAGCAGAGTGAGGGCTATAACTGTTTATACAACATTATGCATTTGTCTAATTCCTGCTCACAGCCTTGACCAGTCGTGCAGATTGTCATACACACTTAGGCCATGGACAGGTGTTATATTTGTGCCAGGAGAAAAGTCTTTTTCCACGCACAGAAGGACAGTATACAAACATTCAAGGGATTTCTTGTGGAAGAGAACTGGCTACCTACCAGGAAAATCTCCCTCCTCCCAAACTAACTTTAATGGCTGTACACTTAGCTCGGGAGAGGAAGGGAGGGAGAATACTGGCTCCTTGATAGCCCACCCAGGGGTGAGCTGTTGAGGATCACTGTGGGGACCCTTCCTTGAAAGATTCCCCCACTCCCACCAATCAGCTGGGAATTCTCTAGCAGTGGGAACCCTCCTGGGTTGCTACTGGGGAGAATATTTCCCCTCCCCACTGGTCCCTGCACTGCTTCAGGTCAGCCTGGAGGAGTGCATGGAGTGGGTTCCCCCCATGGGAGAATGGCCCCCCCATCCCACCACTCAGCTGAGGTGATCTCCCAGGACTAGGACTGTCCTGGGGCTGCCAGCTGCTGCTTTTCAATACCTGGCAATTGTCACTTGACAGCAGGGGTCACCCTTCCAGAGCAGGGGAAAGGGCAGGCTGTCAATGAATAGGCTCCCTACAGAAACAGGCCTCCACTGAGCAGCTCTCTATTGCACCCTGGCTCACATCTGTAGCGTTCCAGGCAGGGATCTGGAAAGTATGTACTCTCGAGCTCCCAGGATATTTTTGTCTGTGGCCTTAGAGGCTTGCCACAGGCAGGTTTCATGCTGAAGCTGATTAGATATAGAGGATATCCAGGCAGCATTGACTGTTATTAGGGGAGCAATGTCAAAACAAAATCATTAGTTGTTACAACATCCACTAGTCAACCTGGGTTTTGATAACATGCAGATCACAAGGTAGGTCCTTAGAAGTTGCAAAGTTTGAGTCATATAGCTGAGTTCTCATTAAAAAAATCAGGCAAAATGCTCGATTTTTTTCACCTGAAGCAGAACTAGCGAAAGGATATCTATTTTGTGTTGGAAATATTTTTTTTTCATGGCTCAACTGCAATATTTACTCCTTTCCATTATCAAACACTTGAAGAACGGAAGTTATTTCTTCACTATCTTTAGCAAACTGTGGTGTTTCTAATAACCCTTCCCACAAGTCCCATTAATATTTATCTAAAATGCACTGGAGTGCTGCCATTAAAAGCTTCACCATTTTACCTTTTTTCTAATTAACATTACTTCAGAATTGCCGACATATAGTAATCCATATTATAGCACAGGCTATTGTGATAACAACATTTTAATCATATACAAATGACAACTGTGAAAAGTGTAAAGGTACTACTGTACAAGAGCATTCTTCCATCACAGTTTACAATAGTATTACCAACTCTCAAATTCTAGCAATAAGAATTTAAATTGTTTTCAGCAGCCAGCAGCATTAAACTACTGTAAGTAAGTAGCTTCATTTCCCTGTCATCTAACCACAGATAATTTTCCTTTCTAAGGCAAGGGCTTACTTTCCTAAGAAATACATATAAAATACAAGGGGAGATACATAGAGGCAAAAAGTGGCAGTTAGACCCCACAGCTCTCATAATTCTTCACCACTGCTACTTGTAGTTTTCCAATGTTTTTATTACTTATGAGCAAGATTATTGTCTCTCTCTCCACTACTGTCATCTGCTATTGTTTTACCAAGTATCCCTAGTTCTTTTC
This sequence comes from Gavialis gangeticus, assembly GCF_001723915.1. Lineage (NCBI taxonomy): Eukaryota > Metazoa > Chordata > Crocodylia > Gavialidae > Gavialis > Gavialis gangeticus. The sequence continues at coordinate 117,019,523 of NW_017729024.1, read as the reverse complement.
TCCCTATAATTGCCTTACACCATAAATCTTTCTGACTCATTCCATCTTCAGTCTTCCTTAGCTACATTTGTTACTGACTGCTTTATACTCAATCTAATGATAATAGTGACATTTTTCACTTTTTCATTCTTTTAATGTTTCCAAGTCATTTTTTTCCTGACCTCACCTGCCTTGAATGCTTCAGTCAATGATGGAAAAGTGGAAAGGGAGCTTACAAAGCCTACAGTAAAAACCCACCAGAGAGAAGGCAGGTTGCATCCCCAACAATATTTAATGACTTGCTCATTTTCCTCCCCATTTACTTCACATCACACATGGGAACCTTATAGACCAACAAGGATCACTGCAACCAGAGCAATAACATTTATTGATTGTACCAGGTTTCATGTTTTCCTGGCAAATCTTTATTGTCTATCTCTTCTAATCCCTACTGGCACTGTGCTGTCAGCTCTTTAGTACTATCTGTGTTGTTTAAGTCTGCATAGGTCTATCTCTCCAAACATTTAAGTAGCCTATACTAAATCTGGTAAACTCTTCTCAGCAAAGCATTTCTCTATTTTTTTACTTCTTCTACACCTGCATGTTTCTTGTTCAAACTTTACTTCTGCCCATTCAAACTGGTCCACTCAAAGCAGAGGTGTTTTCAGGATTTCAAAGAAGGGGGTGTGGGAGCAGCAGCCAGTACTGCAGGGGTGGTTTTACTCCCCTCCCATTCTCCTTCCTCACACATCACTGCTGGCAGACCACGCAGCAGGAGCCTCCAAAAACTTTTTAAGTCCCCAAAGCAAGTAAGAACCCTCTCCACTCCTAATGCTCTGAGCCATGCCCACTCCTCTTGCTTTTCCTTGTCTCCTGCCTGCCCCTGCTGCTTCCCTTGCTGTACAGTGGCCAGGGGAAGTTCCAGAGCCGCTCTTGCTCATTTTAGCTGGGCTGCACAGGGAGCTGGGCTCAGCTGGGGATAGTGGCAGCAGCACTGGCAATGGACAGTAGGGTTCCCCACCTCCCACACCTGTTCCTGCAGGGAACAGGGCAGGGTGGGGGAACCCACCATTCTACCACTGTTACTGCTGCTATCACTGTTCCTAGCTGAGCACAGCCTGGCTGGAGTAGGCAGAGGAGGCTCTGGGGCTTTTTTGCCCCTGAGACAGCGTGGAAAGTAGCAGTGACATGTGGACGAGAGGGAAAAAGGAAAGGCAAGGAACACTTCTGAGCAAGGGGGGAAGGGAGCATTCTTACCTGCTTTGAAGACTTAAAAAAGTCCCAGAAGCTCCTATGGAGCAGTACAGTCAAAAAGGTGGGGATGGCCATACCACTGCACCCTGCCTGGATTTACCCTTGATGCAAAGTACAACACAACAGCCATTTACATTTTTGCAGTCACTGAGACCTAATATTACAAGGTACTTCATTGGGAGCTGGCAGTATCTGGCCCTTCACAAACTGTCCATTGATGCTGAGGGTCTTTTTTTCTAACTAGCAACTGCTTCTTCATTGTTTCTCAGACTTAATTTCATTGTTAGGTTTAAAGTGCAGAACTAATCTGAAAAACAACTTCAAGGCAAAAAACCCAAACCCTTTATTCTCAACATAATTGTGCCCTCAGTTTATTCAATTGCATCTTCTGACCTTAGTAAATTTATACTGTTTTTTATTCCTAGTGGCACTTGAGAGTCAGTAGAGGTGAGAGTGCTAACTGGATTCTACTTCTCATGCATCATCAATAAGACTGTTTATTGAGTTTCTACCAATTCCACCTGTCCAAATGCAACCAGAAAGATGGGTTGTATGACAGGGGGCCATCTCAGGACCGGGTCTCCTCCTTGGCCCACCCACCTGTCTAGGCAGTCTGCCCCATCTCTCCTGCCATGACTTGATGAATAACTGGTGTAAAATGCGGGAGGCTGCCCATTTTATGTCCCGATGCCAAGGGCGTTATACACTGCTCCAACCTTCCCTATACCATGTCCCATGCCTTGCAGATGGCATCCAATGCGGCTCCTGCCCCACTCCGGGCCTCATTACATTTCCGCCTGATATTGGACCTTGAACTGGATCCCTCCTAGTAAGGCAGCCTTAATCTCCACTGTCATGCATGAATGCAAGCTCCCTAGCCCCTCTCCCTCTTAGCAGTGACCCCACCTCTGGGACCTTTGGTCACACGGGTCCTGGCCCTGCCTCTAAACCAGTCAGAACCCCAGGCCCCCTGGCTCTGGGCATCTGTCGCAGTGGGTGCTCTGGCCCTTTCGACCCTTCTGGTCCTGGCCCCAGCACTGACTAGTCTAGGGTTTCCTGGCTAGGTTCCTGAATTGTTCACCCACTCCCTCTCATACGGGTCCACCTTCTCAGGCCCCTCCAAAATACCCTAGGCCTTACGCCCCATAGGCCTCAGGCCTCTGATGGTTATGCCTGGACCCCGTCCTGTTCCTACTGCTTGGTTACCCACCAGGTTGTGGGGGCTGGAGCTATAAGATGCCCCTTACTCGCCTTTCACTAGGAGGCAACCGGTGTGTCATTTTCTGGGGGTCACCCTGCCATGGGCAGACCCACCACACCATTCTACCCCAGCAGGGTATTTTTCAGTCATGCCTCAGGAGCCTCCTGCTATCCCCATAGGTCCTGCCCTTACTGCCAAGATGTTGGGAGCAGCAGCTCTAGCTGGGTGGTGTTCTTCTGGCTGCTAGCAGCAAACTGCTAGCTCCTCTGAGGACCTGAGTTAAAACGGAGGTTGCTCAGCCCCTTCCTCCTAACACCATGCCCTCCTCCAGACATGTGAGCACCTCATCAGGGCTGGTCTACACCTTCCAGCTACCCTGCTGCCTGCTCCCAGCCCTTAAAGTGGCAGGCACCAGATGTGCCCTGCCGAAAGGTTGCATAAATGTAACTGAAGACATTGGTTGTTCCACAATGTCTTTATTACCAAAGATTCATAATAAGGACAATTGTAGTTTGCACGGATGACACTGAAGGCAAAAATACTTCTAAACTGATAAGTATCTTTTTGAGGAAAGCTTTAAATTGAAATTTTTTACTTTTGATTGAAAGACTAAAAAGTTTTGAGCAGAAAACTTTACAGTTGAAAACTTTGTTTTTGGCTGGTTTTTATTTGTCCATAAAAATAAAGTTTATTTTCTTTATATATCTTGTATGTTGTTGAAATATTCTGAGGGAAAAAATCTCCTTTTCTGCCTAAGTCTTTAAAATCTATTTTGTAGATTGTGCCACAATATCGAAAGGAAAGATATTAAACCACAGATTCTCTGTTGACTTAAACGAGTAATACTGCTAAAATTTTAGATCCATAACAGAGAATTCAACTGAGGATTTTCGTTACACTCAATACCATAATTTCTAGTTATAATATTTTAGGTAAAAATGTGCGGACATTACTTTATACCAAGTGGATACCAGAAGAACCCCAAACCATTAAATGATTCTTTTTAGTTTGTACAATGCCTAGGGATCTTATGCCTATCTCGGTTAGGAACAGACGCTTCATTTGTCCCTGGAGAAGTCATACCTGTGTTTGTCCCCAAACCAAAGTAGTCCAGGATTAGCATGTAAATACATAACCCTTGAGTGGATAAATGTACTGCTGCTTTTTTGTCATTGATTGAATGATGTAATTCTGGGATACATCCAGAGATAACCCTGAGGTAATCCAGACACCCTTTGACATGTCCTGGGATAAACTGTTAATACTTTTTATCCCATGAACCCTCTTAGGACTTTTCTGGGACAACAGACATGGACATCTAAATGATAGTATTTTGTCCTGAGACAAAATACAATGTCTGTTTGCAGTCTAGTCTCTAACTAAGGCTCCTGCATACAACGGTGGTCGTAGAAATATTTATAATAATACATTTTTACTTAAAATATTCTTTTTTTGCATCCTTGATGGGGAGGTGATTAACAATTATCAGTCTTGTATAAACAGAAAATGTGATGCCCTCTGCCACCGTCAGACCCCTTACTCACTTTATATTCTCATTTGCAGGTACTTCTGGCAGTTCAACAGTTATCATCCCATCTAAGTTGGTTTTTCCAATGAAGACTGGCTTAGTGCGCAGGACATCTGGTGCAGTCTTTGCTGTTACCCTGTGCTGAAGACCTCCAGCACTATTCCCCCTATTTGTCAGCACAAACGAATACGATGTCTCTGGCTTCAAGTTAGTGATAAGTTTCTGAGTGGCTCGTCCATCCACCTCAACCACCATTTTTCCATCATCATAAAGGATCTAAACAAACACATAAATTCAAAGGTTTTTTTTACTACACAAATAAACCCATCCATAGTTTTAAGATGGAAACTGAAAGAACATTTTAGGGTTAAAACTATTATTGAATACAATCTAATTTTGTTTCCAAGGAAAATATTCCTAAAAACACAATATGCACTTCCACAGTGTAACTGGTACTGATATATCTTTCTTTTACATATTTAAATGCTTAATATGTGCTGGTATAGTTGAGCCCAGCCTTTAGTATGTTGTTCATATAAAGACTTTTCTGCATCTGTTCATCTAGCTGCCTTAAAAATTGCTTGATTTCTGAATCGCTCTTCATACTTACAAAGGTTTCTGCAGCATTTCATTCATAAAATACTGCTCTTTGTTGACCTTTCACAGTGATGAACAAAAAGTACTTAAATGATGCAGAAAGTATGGGCAAGGCTGAAACTTCCATACATCTCGGACTGACTATATTATAGATAGAGTGGAAAAGTTAGAAGCCAGGTAGGCATCTTTGTAAAAGGGGTAAATGGAAGAAAGAAAATCATGCTCTGTTGCAGACTCTGGAGAGCAGAAATACTGAAAGAAAATTAGTTTTCTTCCTCTGTTTAGTCTAACACATATTATCACTGAACTGTAAATAAACAAAGAGTTCACGTCCTGTGTAATATCTAGAGCACTGGTCTAAGTTTGGAATGTCTTGAGTCCTGTAATACTGAAGTGGAAAGTTCACATTGTCAAAACTGGATTATCTGCTCGGGTTGATATTGCTGTTTAGCATATACTTTTGGCTATAACACAAACAAAAAGAAAAAAAAAACAACCAACCCATCCACCAAATCCACCTGTTCAGTGAACTACTTAACCAGATGAAATATATCCTCCAATTTTATCCTTGATATCTAGAACTGGAAAACAACTTACTTTAAAAGGCATGGCAGAATTGTAATTCTCTGGAATCTCCCAGGAAAGCAATACTGAAGTCTTCATTACTGCTTTTACATGAAAATTTTTTGCAAACACTGCTGGAAAAGGAAAGAAAATGTATTTAAACAACATCTTGACCCTTAGATCTTGTTCATTTTCCAACACTGTCAGTAATCTGAGGCTACAAGTTTTCCACCAAGGTGAAAAGGATAGAAATCCAATTTTCCTACCTGCTTAAAAGACTCATTTTAATACACATTCTTACAAAGCTTGTTCATCTAATGCCAACTTAATACACATTTTCCTTACCTGAAAGTATTGTGCAGCTGTTAGCCAGGCTTGCTTGACATGGAATAACTGAATTCTAAGATATCCGAAAACAGATTAAGATTTACATACTTTACCTTTTGTGTTTGGAGAACCTATTTATTTGAATGGGCCAGTCAGTTTTTTTTTACAGCTTCAAAAACACTGATATCCAAAGACTGACATTCCTTTAAAGGACAACGCCATAAGTAGACAAATCCTACCTTGATCCACGGGCAGTGTCCTGAACTGGACACTTGGACTATATGGACCAGGCCCTTTGCTTGTGTGGGCACGTACTTTTACATCATAGGTGGTATCTGGTTTTAAGCCAGAAAGTGTCATAGTGGTATCAGCGGGAACAATGGGGAACTCAACTGGGTGGTGTGCAACATTGATATCTCTGTACAGCAGGGTGTATTTGGTGATAACGCCATTTCGCTCAGCTAAGATCGGTGGTTGCCAAGTTAATTGAACTGATGTAGAGGTGGAGCTTTCCGAATGGAGGTTTTGAGGGAATCCACTAGGTACCTCTTCTGGAACATAAATCTCTTTTACCATCTCCTCCCCAAAGCCCACTTTATTTTTAGCTGAAAGCCTGAAGACATAAGATGCTCCTTTGTGGATGTCTGTCGCTGTGAAGTGATCTTCCTTCTCTGAGAATTCCAGTGTTGTAAATGTATCCATATCTTTGCGGCCAAACTTCAGGCGGAAACCCTGCAGGGGGCCAAAGGTATCGACAGGAGGGTGCCACTGAATAAGAGCCGTGTTCATCTGTGTGTGGCTAATCACAAGCCGAGGTTTGCCTGGAACTGTAGCACAATATTATTTAGTGATGATAAATACAATGGAAATGCACATTTAATTATTGAGGCTTCTTAAATAGGAATACAGCTGCATTTATTTTTCCTTCACTCCTTGTTCTTCAAATAACAACCTTATAAAAGTTCAGAAATAATCTTGTTCTTTTATATTGACATAATACAGGAGATGCTGGGTAGCTAAACTTTCTTTTATCAGTTATTTTTTCCTTTCCCCCCAATTTCAAATACAGAGAAAAATGGGTACAATCAGGAACACAGAAGATCTAAACAAAAATGAGGCAAACCTCACAAGTTATGTTGTGACCAGAGCTATGTGAAACTACTCAGTTTTTTGGTTACAGGTATTTGCTTGTGGAAAAACAGTACTGTCATTAATTTAATCCCATGCAAAATACTGCTATTCTTGTGAAGCTTATGGATCTAGCTGCCACTGGCAAAACCGATAAAATTTAAGCACCCAATTGAAATTTTGATCTTTGAAAATCTTCTCTCCCTTCAAATCTCTAAGTTATATACCTAAATCTACCCTTTCAGTACAAAAGTATACAGCTCTATTTTCAGAGATGCTGAGCATTTGCAGTGCAGTGTAGTTAGGGCAGACTGAAAAACACACTGGATCTGCAAAAAAAGGTCGTTTTAGTACTTAAACATGGATTTAAGTTCCACATTAGAAACTGTACAAGCACAGGATTCTGGAGTTTGTAAGGATTCTCACTGGGGCTACATATGGATGCTGGTCCTGCATTCCTGAATGCACTTCCTATACTGTTGTCTCAGGTTCCTATGTTTAGTCAATCAAATGTGACCATTTTGATCCAAAGAAATATATATTTCTAAGAGTCACACTTTTCTACACAATAAATTAACATATGCTATAGTATACATTATATTATTATACAATATTGAACAACAAATTAATGTGTGCTATAGTATACATTGTATTATTATACAATATTGACATACTATATATTATATAGAAATATAATATGCACATCTACAGAAATCTAGACAAGCAATTACTTATCATTAGAGCCCTTGTTTACAATTTCAGGTGAACTAAAGATAAAAGAACAGGAATGCCATGGCTTTGCAAAAATTCTCTGAATAAGTTCTCTCTCCATTAATTTTTTTATACATCCTGGGCACCACAGCTAAGGTACACAATTTTTGAATTTTTTTTAGACAGCGCTCACATATTTTTCATTTTTGATGCTTAAGTCTTGTACAAATATGATCCCAGCCATTGTATAGTTCTTTTCCTCACTTTTTGTAGCACGTAGTGTATCTCTCTGACAAGTTCCGAGTCCCACCCCTCTTCCCATTCATTGCTACAAGTCAGTTATGGATTTGAGGAAAGACTGTGGATGCCTATTGTAGGCCATATTTTTTATTGTAATACAACTATTATTGAAACCAATGGAGCATAAGCAAGAGGAGAAGAGTCCACAGAAACAGAATAATAACTCTTTCAGATTTCTAGAGGAGAGACTGCTGGAAGCTGTCACTAAATTATTTATGTCATAAATTGCTTTTATACCTGTGGCAGCCCTCACTTTTAAGACTATTTTTTTAACCTTGATTAGTGGTACCTATAAAAGAGGTAAAAATTACTACTAGTTCTAAGCAGCACTGGAAAGCCAGCAAAGCTTGCTTACCTATTAACAAAAGAATCAAAGAAAAAATATACCCTATGTTGTTTGGAAAGAAGAACAATATAGACCCCTTCATATTTTCATAAGGTAACTCAATGATCCCATGCTCTGTTGGAGTTTCCTTTTAAGTTAATAATTCCATTATTCAATTCAATGAAAAAGAAAAGAACATTTTCTAAAGGGTTTTTTTTTTTTTTTTAAAGCACCAGCCCTTCAGGCATTTTCCTACAAGTATCTTAAGTAACATCACCTTTAGATCTAAAAAGTACTATGGGATAAATTACAGGATATTGTCCACAGGATTTATAGCTTTAAATTGTTGTATTGAGTAGTAGCAATACATTCTTAACACTTCTTCATTCAATATCTGAATTTAATAACAGCTTAAATGAAATTAATATATCTATGAAAAAGGCAGACTGGGTTGCTACTGAACTGCATTTCTATAACTATCTTACAGGATATCATTGTACTACCAAGTTACACCACATGATCAAAACAAGCTTTCATTGGTTGAGCATAATCCGTGCACACGGCACTGTTAACAACATTTTGTAGGTCACCTTTGTCAAACTTACCCACATATAGTTGACAGGTGTCAAACATCACATAAGTTGCCATCTTGTAAATTAATTTCTTTTAAGAGCAAATACCCAAGGTGGGGGACTTTGAATGCTTCATTTTTATTGAAAAGGTATAACTGGAAATAGACAAAGCCTAGTCCAAACTGTATTCTGTAGTGATGGATATGCTCATGTGATGGGAGATCTCCTTAAAAAAGGATACCTCAGAAGCTATAAGTCTACCCACATTCTCTATCCACTGAGGATATCAATTGAGTTATAAAGCCTCAATTTTCATCAAGGCCTTCTTTGGATAAGATGAATTTGGGATTTGATATACTTTTCACTAGCAGCATTTTTACAATGCTGTATCTCCAACTATTTCATTGTAAGTGAGCTATAAGTGAGCAAAGAATTAGGCTTCTTCAGAGTACAGCTTGCAAATTTGGTGCCATATTCCATTTCCCAAATCGCAAGCTAAAAATATGACTGTATACTGTTGAATGTACTATTTACATACAATTGAATCTCAACAACATGTAGGTACAAGCCATAAAAAAATGACACATTATTCTTCAACAGTTATTAAAATAGATTTATATCCATGGATATAAATGCAGCTTTCTGACAACTGGGTGACTAGCTTTCACAATAACCACACAGAAATATTCACTAAGAGCCAAATTCTATTCCACAGATTAGGAATCTAAGTGGATATAAGCACCTAAGTGTTGGCACTGGATTTATGACCCGGATACCTTATTCCAGGGAGAACCAAACCTTCAGGTCGACCATAATTTCTTCCATTTGATAGCAGGGAAATTTTATTGATACACAGTGATAGCAGATAAGAATAATGCAGGTCAAGCAAACAAAATAACTGCTCTGATTTTAAAGCTACCAGTTCTAAGGCTGTCACAGAAGGAAGGTATGTCTTTTTTGAATGTCAGAAGTCAGCAGCCTGGAGGTAGAGGGCCAAGGGGCCATTCCCCACAGTGGGGTGGGTGACATGGGCTGGTGGTGTGCCCTTCATCTATGGTGACCTCAGGACTGTGTATCAAAAAAATTTGCTTATTATCAACCAGAAAAGTTGTGGTTGGTCTAAAGGTTGTGCTTGTCCAAAACAAGGTATCAGGACTGGGGTGTAAATCCAGTGCCAACACTAAGTGCAATTCTACTTTGTCCTGTTCAATTTCCTGAAAAGCAATATTGCATTGACTTTTGTAGCACCCTCATCCTTAAGAATGAAACCCATAACTGTACCGAGGAGGAAGAGAACCTACCTTCTTATTAACACTTTTTCATGAACTTGCATCAGATGGCAAACAATTGCACTTGCGTACTTAAATCCAGGTCTAAGTACATATAAATTATGTGGAATAGAATACCTTAGGTCTGTTTTCTTTCTACTTTATATGTATGCCACATTTCACAATAACACATCATCTAGACTGTGTTGCTGGGTGATTATTACACTTATTCAGTTGGGTTGGCCTTGTTATTTGGACTCTTGACTTGTATGTCACAATAATAATAATAATGTGCTAAAATTGCCCCCAAATACACTGCCTATTGTATGAGTTAGCTTTACTTAGATGCCTTTGAATTCACTTCGATTTTATTTGGTCTCCTATAAATGTCTCTTTTTTATTTAGTGACTAACAGTGTGGTATGCGTGACTGATACTTATATCCAAGGAAGGACAGAGCCACTGGTGACCCAATGATTTTTGTGGTGCTGTCTGCTCTGATAATGTTAGAGTTATTCTTGTGCACTCTCATATCTTCCTTATGGACTTCTCCGTAACCAGTTCTGCATGAATGAAATAGCACATGCACAGGAGGGAGGGAAGCCCCATATTGTGCTTCAAGAATCTGGAGTGACCCTCCAGATTATGGTTAAAGGATGAGGAGGCTCAACAACTTAGACTGCTTGCTTGGCCTTTATGCTGCCCTAAATTTTTTTATGGCAGCACAAAGGCCAAGCGACAGATGCTAAGGCCCTTTGTTGAGTCACAAATGCCCAACATTTGTGGCATGAAGTTGTACTGATATTTTGCAGTGGATGCCTGTTTGCTTTAAGGTGCTCATCAGCCGCTGTGGGAAGTTGCTGTTGGGGCTTCAAGGGTCTGATCCTCTCTGCCCCTGGGAATTTTTATTCTTAGGGGTGTGCAGGATCAGGTTTCGAAAGCCCTGGGATCTATCGCCTGGCCAGATTTCCCCATTTGTAGAAATGTGCCTTGAGTCAGATTCCTTGGGCTCCCCAGTTAACAGAAACATGTACACAGGGAATCTGACTTGGGACACTCCTCTGCTAGTGGGGAAACCCACAATTCCTTCCATTTGCAGAGGTGCACCCCAAGTATTTTCCCACAAGATCAGGCCCTGCCCACTCCCAGGAGCTGCAGGGGCCTGACCCTGTGGGACAATGGGCGATATCTGCTTTACCCAATGAAGCAGATCAGCTGTGCTGGGAAACATCCTGGGACAGCTGATCCACTTCATCTGGTGATGCCTGTTTATATCCTGAGAAGTAAAGAGATTTAATGATGGAGTGAGGTAAACAGAAATGGGGTGTTGAGGAAAGAGCAAGAAAAGAAAGGAAACTAAAGAAAAAGGGTTATACGATGCAGACTGTGAAGAGTGAAAAAAAGAGAGGAAAGGACATGTAGTCTTCTCCTTGACTTCAACCATTTTCTTGCAGCATAGTAACTCATTTTTTACTAATGGTATAAACAAGCCCCATTCCACTGATAACTAATTCTTTCAGATGACAAAGCTAACAAACACAGCAAAAGCAGTGAATATAATGAGTCAAAAAAGCACTTTATTTCCTAAGGGTAGACTTGGTTATTTGTGGTAATATTTCATAGTACACTAGTGACTGTTCTAAATGATGTTTGATATGGCGAATGAACCTTAGCAATACAAGACCTTATAGAGTATTCTGCTGTCACCTTTTTGTAGAGGAGTGAATAAAAACTTGCAGCTTTTACATGCAAATTATGAGGTGTGCACTTAGTGAGATGTGGATTAACTAAGTTCTGGCTATATTTCACTGTTACAATTGATGCACAAGGGTACAAACAAGTGTAACAAATACTTTTTATGGCTTTACCAGGCACCTATAGAGCTGATGATACTTTTCTGGGTACTGGAAAAAAAATATATCATAAGGAAATATTTGAGTATGTTGACTGGTAAGTGTAGAGAAACTTCTTTTTATAAAGACTATGTAGAAAATTGATTACTAAAACTAAAAGCTAATATGAAAAGGAAATAGACTTTGATTTGAAAGTACCTCCTGGAATGAAAACCTTAATCAAATGCTACTACTACACTAACAACTGAGATTACTATAGGCTCTTGTTTGTGAGATAAATTTGGCTGGTATTGCTTGTATAATAATAGAAATTAGCCCTTTATATCAGTAACTAGGTACAATAAAACAAGAAACTGTCATCAACCGGTTCCTGCCTACTTTAAAGTGATTATTCACACACAGGAAATTTTTACCAGGAATTTTTTTAATTCATTCTCCTTTTGCATATGCTACTTTAAATTCATATAACAAAATAGATCTTAATGAAGTTACCCCTGACTTACACTCAGTATAAATAAGAACAACAAAGCAGTCTCTAGATATGTTCTACTGCATTGTTAAAATAATTCCTTTGTAGAAGCCTCCTAATTAAATGAAGGGTATCAGAGTCTGGCAGGCCTTAAATTAGAACTAACAGTTTTGATTTAGCATACAATTTTGGAAAAGTATGAGTGCATCATCCCTCCATATGTCTGGTCTATTCTTGTGAAAAGGCAGGGAGCTGAACGCTGTCTAGGCATTCTGGACTGTGTTCATCGTTCCCTTTTCCGAGTGCCTATCCAAGAATCCTTCTTGCTTAGAGATAAGCAACCATGCCAAGCTCTACCATACTAGCTGAATAGGTAGAGCACAGAGGGAAAACTGTATGGGGCAGAAAAATGTTACAGAGCTGTAACAGAGGACTGTGGCCATATAATCAAGAACATTGGAGTGAAAGTTCAACTTGTACTTTTTTTTTTTTAAAAGTATGCTAATGATGTCAAACAAATACAGGGTCCTTTCCCTTTTTTGTTTTGTTTTTTCCCTTAGAGTAATTCTTTACAGCCTTCACTTTGGAAAGTACATCAATTTTTCTCAGTCTTAGGAGATCTTTTTAAAGGGATGGGAATTTTGGAAGAAGCCTTAATAGTGACTTGTTATGGTCAATGAAGGCATGATCAATTGAAGCTGGTAGATTTTACTGTTTCATTGTATATCCTATAATTATGGTTAACCACTGCAAATAATTTCACAAATTAAATGATCTTGCAGTTCTTACTGTGTTCGCACAGGTGATAGAGAGTGGATTTAAAAATAAACTTCACAAGAGTCAAAGGTTGTCAAAAGATGGGTTGCGTTTTGTCTGAACCACCAGAGTCCAAAACACAAGGAGAAGTTGAATAAAATGTTTTAACCTATGTTGAGCTTATATCTGTCATGAATAATGATGGTCCCTGGTCTGGGAAGCAGGTGGGAGGGTGGGGGTGCTTTCCCCTGCTATTCCAGTCCTGGGATACCATGCAGAATTGTAGCAGCTGGTGCTCCCACACTGTCCCCAGACTGATTCCTCCAATTAGGGAAGGGGAAGAGAGCAGGGGAGAGGAGGCAACTGCAGGCTGAGCGCCTGTACTTCTTCCTCTTCTGGAATGACATCTAGTGGTGGAAATTTCTAAAAAATTTCAACCTCTAGAAATAAACACCAGTTTGAGGTTTTAGAGGAGACTGCAAGTAGTTTGAAGGCACCTTTTCAGGTTCTGCTTCCAGAAGGCCGCTGTACTTTTTTAGCAGTGTCCCGGCCATCAATATTTCTTCCTCAGTTGCTGAAGTCATGTTATGTAGTTAAGGAGAAGACAGGGATGAACTAGTAGGAAACACGCAGTTAAAAAAAAATGTTGCTGTTCCTTCTTGTACTTAGAAAGAGACAAGGAGCAGGACATGTTGCATTTTTAGTTGGTCAAAACTTAAATAAAATATCAAGATCTCCCTGAGTCCTGCAAAAGCCTTCATTTGCATTAGAGAAGGTTCCTGGACAGCAAGCCCAGAAAGCTAGCACAGCTGTTTGAGAGACAATCAATTAAAAATGAATGGTAATGTAAGTATTACCTGCCCCAGTAGTAGATACCAGTTTAGGCTTGCTGCGTGCTCCATCTCCTTTTGTTGTGTAGGCTGTCACAGTAAGGGAGTATGTTGTTTCAGGCTGAAGTCCAGAAATGAACATTTCCTAAGATGAAATAAAACAACAGCACAGATTCAAAATTCATTCATTCCAAGAATGGTCAAACTGTTCTAGTCAATCACTATGTACTGGATACAGTGCATATGCTTTTGTGCTACCTACAGTGATGGCAAGTATTTGAGAGTATCAGACTGCTTTGTGGAAGACGCTTTATAATACATTTTGTTTCACTTATTTACGCAATAAAAAATAGGGTGTTTCTCAGTAGCGTATCTCAGGTGGTTTTATAGGGCATAAGGCCAAAGGCTGAAAGATGTAAACAATGCCATAATCATCCTGAAACACATTGGCTAGAGTGTTATTGTTTCTATGAAATGCAAGTATATGTAAAGAAAACAGTTTGACCTCGTCTGGAGATAACTGACATACATAATAAATCAGAGAACTCCACTTCTAAAGTTGTTTTAAAATACACTAATGACTATCCAGCTAAACACAAAGCACTATTTACTTTCATAATAGCTTCATTACAACCTGTACTTCTGATAGCACTGTTCATCTGGGGATTAACACACCTGAAAAATTATTAATTATTTAAAAACCTTTTGTCTGTCTGTCTGTCTGTCACACACACACACACACACACAAAATGGTAAAAAGAAGGCCATGTAAAATAACAGATTTAAAGCCAGACAGAGAGAATTAATTACTGATAAACCAAATCAAGCATATAGGCTGCTTACAGACTTAAAAACCCCCCAACAACCCCCCCCCCCCCGGAAAACAGTGCTTTACTTTAAACTTGGCATGCCCCTGCGCCAAGCCCAGATTATGCCCAGAAGAGGCATCACGTTAGTTCGACCCGGCTCGCCCAGTATCTGTAAAGATCAAGCACTTCAGCAGGGGCTGGATTAATGCATAGGCAAACTAGGCACATGCCTAGGGCCCTAAGCTGTCGGGGGCCCTGGTCCTTTCCTCTGTGGTGGCAGTGCAAATGGCCCTGTCTGCCCTCCTTTCCTTCCCTTCTCCTCCCCTGGGCCCTGAGCTGGAGGAGGCCCTGGTCATTCCCTTCCAGTGGCACAAATGGCCCCATCTGCCTCCCTTCCCTTGCCCTTCCTCTCCCCTCTGCTGGCCACACTGCCATGGTGGCTGCTTGCTAGCAGCAGCTCTGGGGCCCGCTCTGCATTGGTGGCAGTGCCAGGGTAGGGAGGGGGGTTTCAACCGGCCTGAGGACCATGAGTTTGTTTGTCTAGGGCCCACCAAAGGGTTAATCTGGCCCTGACCTTCAGCAGGGCATTTTTTTGCACTTTTACCTAATAGCTGACTGAAACAGCTTTAGATAAAAGCACCAAAAAAGCTCTGCTGAAGAGCCCGACCTATACAAATGCTGCGGAGCTGGGTCAAACTAATATGCTGTCTCTTCCAGTAAAGGGCAGTTTGTTTATTTTTTCACATCTGTCAGTAGCCATAAACATCATTATCTTATTTCTGTTTCACAGATGGAAAGAACAGAGGTAAACTGACTGGTCTAATGTTGCATATTTTCCAGGCTATGGCTATAACCATTGGACTGTATTTCTTTTCATTTCTGTCTAACTGAATACATTTACACTAATTTTGATGCTACCAGAGGAATGATACATTTAGGTGTCAAGAATAAATAGCAAATGTGGAACCACGTAGTCTTCAAATGCAATGCCCATAAAAGTATGGTCCAGCATATCTGCTGCAAACAGATTATTCAAGCTACATCCGTATGAGCACTGTTTATCTGAGATGAGAATCTGGTTTTGTATTTTCAGTCACTTAATAGCAGGACAGAAATTATGAGGAAATAATCAGACAGGGTGGGCAAAATGCTGTCAAGAAAAAACAAGAAAAAAAGAAAATATGTGAAGAAACTGAATCAAAACCAAAGGACAAAGTGGTTGGATAGACGGTTCACTTTCAGTCTTTGAGAAGGAAATAAATAATGGCAAGAACATGAAGCTATAAAAAGAAAACAGGTAACATTTTTTTAAAAAATAAAACACATAAATGCCTCATTTGAAGTAAGTTGCATTTTGCTGTATGGAAAAACAAATAAATGCATATAAGATTGCCTTTTTAAAAGACAATTTGGATGTCATTAATGAAAATTACTTATGCCATAAATGTTGTAGGATATTGGGTTTCCATAATCAGTAAATGCATAAAAAACTGATTCATCATCCTAACTCTCCCTCCTTCTTGCCCCCACAAAAACACACACACATTCACACAAAAAGCATGTGCATCTACTACACAAAAAATGGTTTGTCACACAACAAATACAATAATCCCTGAACGGTGACTAATTATTAGGCAAATCCCAAATATTTTTTTCTTTCAGTAACACCTTTTAAAGCACAGCTTCTTTGGTTGCATTGCAAAGCAAAGTTAGTTACAGCCACTAAAATACAAATGTAAAACAATTCTGTACATTTCAGCACCATGCCAAACCCACAAAACAAAACAAAGCCAAAAAAGTGCCATATGTAAGTAAAACTTCAATAATGTGTTAGTACATGCATCTGTGCAAATGACAAAAAACATTTACAAAAATAGAAAAGATGTTAAAATAAAAAAAGAAAAGAACTAACACACATTTTTTGTCTGGCTAATCAACAATTACTCACATGTTCAGTAGTATCATCATATTCCCACTGATTGAGAGTAAAGAATGTTGGAAAGAAAAACAAAAGAAATAAGGAAAGATTTATAGCCTAGTTGAGGCAATTTCATTCTTCTTAGTGAAATAAATTTAAAAAATTGTGGCAAAAGCAGATTGAACGTGGAAATTGGTTAATGAAATCAAGCTGGGCATTTTCAATTCCATGTTCTTTCCCAGGAGATGACAACAAAAAAATGTAACTTGCCTTTCATTGAAGGGTGAAATAAGTACATATTTTCAAGTACTGAATGTTATCTGAAAGGCTACATTATTTAATCATATGCTACTAGGCTACATTCAATTTATTTCAATCTTAGCTTGTCCAAATTAATTCAGTGCACCAATTTAGCTAAATATCAGCAATGTGTACATAAACTTGAAACATCACAAAAATAATGAAAACCAGTTACCATCATATCTAATGCAGAATGTATAACATTTTATCCTGGAAAGCAAATATGAGGTGATTAAAAGGTTTTGGAAGGAAGACCTGGCAAGTAAGAGCTAAACTTAGAAAGATACCCACAAATGAGCAGGGATGATTTTCATGCTTAAGGCATTTGAGTGTTAGCATTGTATATTTACTCTTTCTTCCCATTTTTTTCAATTTAAAATGGAGTCTCAGTTATAGCCCCACAGAGTTTGAATGTAAAAAACTGAGCAAGAGAAAGGGAGAACTAAAGCATGACTGTATATTGTTTTCTTTCTTATATCCACAAATTTACAATAAACCTCAACAAATAATAGTTCATTCTGGTTATACTGTGAGACTATAATATTTTGCAAGAAAAAAATAAGTAAATAAATAAGGACGTAAAACAATACAAAGGACCTCTGGTGAGCTGGAACAATACTCTGTAAATAGACTTGTCAGCAAGATTGAGAGTACTTGAGATTTGTACCCAAAATTGTGTATAGAGTTGTAAGTTATCTGCTAGGTCTAAGATGGCTGCAATCATTTACTCACATAAAAGAAAGAACTGATAACAGTTTTACTATTGACTTTCATCAGAGGTGATTATATCTGATGAATTCTCATAATTCATATTCAAAGTGAAGATTGGCTGTGAGGGGTATGCAAAGAATAATAGCTTCCATTTAGGTTAACTACATCAACATCACAAACTCATGTAATCTTCAACTTCACAAAGCCCAGTTATAGCCCTATTACGAAAAGCCTGCTTTTATAGAAGCTCTTTAACTCTTGATATGATCAGGATCATATCCTGGAACAGAGATTTCTCAGTCATAAATCATAATTTGCAAAAACAGATTGAATCAGTTTAACTTATTTAAACTAGATTTCTCACATTGCTGGATACCTATCGATTCAAATAAAGTACAGATGAACTTAAGTATGTCAATTTGCTATTACGTTGAAATTCAGGTCTTGTGTGTGTGTGTGGGGAGATATATGCAAACTAATGATATGTAAGTAATGTTGAATGGGCCACACCAGGCCTCTAATTTGTACTGCCCCAAGACATATATGGTTCCTTCACTTAGATGGAGTACAAGTTACTCATATTTCTGTCAGAAAAAATTCTTGTGTAATATCAGAAGGCTGGATGAGGCAGTATACATCCTGTAATGCGGTGGCTGGGACCTGCTTGGGGTGCTTTATACACTTTCAGAGCTGCAGAGGACATGCACAGTATGTAGTCTGTGGGTAAAAATCAGGGTGGATAAAAACTGATTAAAAATAAAATAAACTGATTTTTAAAATTTAAATCAGAATTTTTAATTTTTTTAAATTATAAATTAGGTTTCCTTTATAAAAATAAAGGCTCTTAAATTGAAATTTGAATTTACTACAGGATAGGATACAGTATACATTTGACATAATCTATTAAATTTAAATAAAATAATGTATTGAGCTAATGAGCCTCTGCTAAAAACTCTGTAGTTAACTCTTTTATATAGGAGTGGGGGGTGGAAGAGGGGAGGAGCATCTAACTTTTGAAGTCAAGCTTTAAAAAATATGACAGTATTTTCATTTCAGGCTTGACCCTGCAAGGGATGCATGGTCTATACTACTGGATGCAAAGGATCAAGAAATTTACAGATGTTAGAACCTGGCCTCTAACTCCAGCCAATACTATCACGTATACTCCTTGATCAGGATTATCCACTGAGCCCATCTGGATGGTATCAAACTCCTGTTTAATTTTCTATATCTGAGCTCTGATTTGCTCCACTATCCAATTATGAATATTTATGCTTTTCCACCCAGAATAGAGGCTTATTCCCCAGCGTATGGAAAATAACAATGTGCCCAGTAACTGCTGACCCCCTACTTCTGAATGATTCTGGCAACCTTGGCTAAATGGCCTTTCTTGGTCCCTTTTCATATGTACAGAGATGTAAATATCCCTTTTAACTTATCAGCTATTCGAGCTAAACTAAAATGCGGTAGTGCACAAGGCCAAAGGGTTACAATACCAGAAACCATGGTTTATTAAGGGGGGGAGGGCTTCCCGTAAGTGTTCTAAAACGTGAAAAAAAGGGAATATTTTTTTTCAAAAGTCTAGGTTAAAACCATGTCTCATATTAAAGAAAATTCGGCAAGAAGGAATTTATGTTGAAATGACAAAAAATTTCCCCAGGGTGACCTGAAATAATTGTTTTAATTCACCAACCACAGTTCACATTTCTAATACTATAAACATTAAAACTATTGTTTAATAAATTAGTTGTGAATGTGCACCATGTTTTGATTTAAAAAAAGATTTTGTATCCAAAACATTCAAGTTTTGTTTAATAAATTTGAAATGCTGATTTTGGGTGTGTAATTAAATTCAAGTTCCATCTTAATAAACCTTGTACACCTAGGAAATATATAAACAAAATCTACTGTAAAAACTGTATTAAGTTATAATCAACGTGTTTTAATTGTTATACCAACCAATGAAAAGACACCTTTCTTTAAAAAACAAAAAAGTATATACAATAGCAAAGTTGAAAAAAATCAATGATTTAAACTGGGCTTTTGGCTTGCTGATTTAAATGAGTCTGCAGAAGAGCAGTAGCATAATATGGAGTGGGCAAGAGGGTCATGTGTCCCTGCATTGTCTAAGGGGAGGGGTGCCAGAAGGGCAGGGGGAGGAGCACCTCACCCTGGGCTATGGCTTGCCTAGCTGCTGCCTCTATGACACACATTGCCAGTGTAGGCAAGGCTCTAGGAAGACATTCTAGGAATCCTAGTTTTGTAGAGCAGCAGTTGAGTTCACTGCTGGGCAGGGGGAGAACACTAATTTCAGCATTTTTTCTTCCCTATCGATATTGGCTACAGTAGCAAAAATATGGGGTGAAAGTTTGCCCTCTTGTCAGCGGTAAACAGTTGAAAAGGTAGGATAAAATGGGGGTGAGAATGGTGAAAGGTGGCTGCCCTGGGCATATTTTTTTCATGCTATGGCTCTGCAGAAGTTTACAAACATTTGCACTAAGATTTACTGCTGCTTTTCTCATTTACAGATGCATGTAAGGCTGCTTGAATTAGGCCCAAGACCTGTAAAAAGACCCTATTACAACAGAAACAAAGTATTTCAGTGTCTGAACCAAAAAAGGAGAAAAAAAGAGAGACTGAATTATGGCTATGTTATAAATATGTATGTCATTGTGGTCTGTAAACAAAATAGGAAGCAATTTAGTTACCTGTGCATCAGCCAGCATGACATCCTTCAGCATGGGTTGGCCCTTAGGCTCTCCATTTTCCATCCTCACAAAATGCACCTGGTATCCTCGGATCTGACCATGCTGCTTATTGGGTACAGGTGAGCGCCATGACACTTTAACAGCTGTAGAGTTGACAGCCTCTACCTCGACTTTGCGAGGAGGACCACTAGGAACTGGAACAACATCATTGGATAAAACAGAATTACAGGCACTTGTCCCACCCAGTTAGAGTCTTTTCTTTCACGCTTGTTTTTTAAGGGCAGACTCACTAAGTTTTCTTTGAAGAATACAAATTGTTCAACAAATGAAAATGCTCAACCAATCTGCTCTACCTTTCAGTGAAAAGATCAAAAAACATGACTGATGCAAAAAATGGAAGAAAAAAGAGTATTAGAGAAATAGAAAAACATGTAAAAATGTACAAAAGCCAAGGAAGATGCTTTGAGATTCAAAGCATTAAAGTACAAAGAGATATCTTTATAATTGAAATAATAATAAAAACCAAAAGATTTAAAAAAAAAATGTTCCCTCTTTGTCTTTTTTTTTCCCAGTGAAACAAAAAGATGGTTGATAATCAGGCCGTCTTCTGTTATGGTCGAATATGGAAGACATTCAACAATGTAGATGCTTAAAAAGAAAATCTGTGGAGCATCAGTTTTCCAAGATAAAAAAAGATATCAAAAACCAAGAAAGCAGTTTAAAAAAAATCAAAGATAAAAGTTCATAGATGGAAGAGTTAAAGAAAACATTTAAATCAAGAAAAATGCAAAGATCTCCCCCCTCCCCAACAAAGTTGTGATTACTTTTATGAAAAGGAGGTGGAGAAAGAGGAACCTGGGGTGAGTTCAAAGGGGCAGCCATTTCAGTTCATTCAAAAAAGGTACTTTGTGTTTAAAAAAATTACAAAACTGATGCAGCAAGAATAGGCCTTTCATTAAAAGAGCAACTGTGATTTTTTGGGGGGGAAAAAAAAGAGGAGCAGTAAAAATAGAATATTAGCCTATACAAAGACAGCAGATCGAAAGAGAGTCAGAGAGGTGCAAACTGATGTAGTGGAGGCAACATACCATCTTCATCTGTCCGAATCAACACTGCTAGGCTCTCTGGGCCAGGTCCGACATCAGTGTAGGCAGTCACAGAGATCCGATATTCAGTCCATTTTTCCAACTGTTCCAAAAGGTAGTGGGTAGTGTCCGAAGAAATTCCCAAAATTTCATGAGGTTTGTCATCTTCCCCATCAATCCCAATGTACTTGATGGAGTATTCCGTGATTATCCCGTTCTGCTTTTCGACTGGTGGAGGTTTCCAACTTACCAAAATGCTAGTGGAGCTGGGGCTCATGCAACTAATGTCTTGAGGAGGAGCTGATGGCTCTAATTTCAGTAGTGGGTTAAAGGAGGATTTGAGTGAAAGGATAGGCGCGATTGGAAAAAAAATGAACAAAAGAAAAATAAAATAAATAAAAGGGGCAACTTAATTAAAAAAACATAGAAACTTAAAAAGTAAAATGCCACATAAACATATGAACCTTGGCTTATTAAAGTGAAGAACTGAAAATGAATAAACTAATTCAGTGGTGAAAAAGGATGTGGGGGAAATACATGAAAATGAAGCCTCAAAATAATATTACCTACCTGTGATTAAAATTCTTCTTGAAATAAAAACAAAACGTGATACTTCTAAATGTCTATTCACCTATCCTTGCAATCTGCAATTAGTGCAAGTTAGACGCTTCAAAATTAGATATTTTATGTATTCACTGAAAATTTTTTCCATGAATTCTACATTTGGTCTTACTGAGTAGTTTTCTTCCTTTTAGTGAATGCCATAAAACTTGCAATAACTGCTAGAAATTATTCTAAAAATCTCCATCCTTTTCGAAACCTCCCCACTCCCAGAAACAAGACAATTTTTACAACTGAGTCTGCCTGGATCAAGTAAACTACAAATAGTGTTTAAATAGAAAGCACATATTCAAACATTTATTGTAGCCAACATACATTAAGCATGCAGAGTCAAAAGATGATGAAAATCTTAGTCAAAGATTTACCTACCAGGAAAAAGTGAAGGCTTGTTGATTCTGACTGTAACTTGTACTTACCCTATATCAGCAGTCAGTTTTATTTTTTAAACTCCTCTTGGAGACACCTTTGCTAGCAAAGAATTAAATCCTACCAGCAATTTTTTAATAATTTCTATAAACAACTACCTCTAAGCATTGTGTCAACAAAACAGCGTCTAAATCTTACTGAAAGAATTCACTAGCAAACCAGACCAGAAAGCTGCAGCATTCTGGCTTATATTATCTCTCACTTCAGCTCCCTTCTTTGACATCAAATATTGGTTTAATTAGGAAGCTGGTTAAAGGAATGATTTGAAACCAAATGAGGATATTAGCACATTTACCTCTTTGGAGCTCTGACCTAGCACAGAACATAACCATATTTAAGTAGTTCCTTAGGCAGGACTACTCACAAGCTTAAAATTTAGGCACGTGCTTAACTATTTTGTTTGATTTGGCCTTTGGGACTTGTATGTTTTAAAATGTGTTTTGTTTTATAAAGAGTACATAATAAAGTAGTCTGGAAGAGTGGAAAATGTAATCCTAGTGGAACTTCACTGCAGAAAGTGCTGGATATCCCCCAAATCTTCTCTTTATTTCCACTCTTTTATTTTTGGATTTATCTGAGGTGCATCAAAGAAAACTGAAGCTACTGAAAGTCCTAAGGCCCCTGTATAATCTATTGCATTTATCCACATATCTTTTGGTTCCCCAGAGACCTTCTGTGTGAATCAATAGAACTTTATGTGTGTGGTATTCTCCCCCTCCAGTGGGAAAATGCATTGGAAGGTACCAGCAAGTTCAGGAGGTGTTACTGTAGCTTTTTTATTTTTAAGCCAACTCAATTAGCAAAAACAGACCCAAGTATGCAGTGCATGCTGATCCACTCTACATCCCAAGAATTTGTCAAAGTGTTAAAAAAGGAAGTGGAAATATTACTTTAGGATCTCATACTGAAATAAATCCCTGAAGGATCACATGTTTTGAAACTAAATTTGAAGGTTAAAATATTCCTTTGAATATTTGTATTACATCTATATGAGTTATTTGTTTTAAATTATATTACAATTACAATAAGTACAAAATACAGCATTTGCATGTAGTATTATATAAAAATATATTCTAGCATTAGTAAATTTTCTTTTAAATAAATGCATTTCCCCCTATTTGCAAAGCGGTTCTATATGGACTAAAATCTTAAAGCAAATAAGTAAGGTATGATTATATTTTCCATTTAAATCAATTGGACGTTTGTTATGATTTCAATGGGAACCAGCTGGGTCCATAACATGCAGAATTGGACGTGTTTATTTTAATATGCACATTTTTCACCTTTTTCCTCATTGTCTGAGTATGCAAAATATTAGGATATCTGCAATAATGTTATCATGTTGGGTGCATTCCATTTATTTCATTCTTACATGGCTAGAGAACAGTCAATGGCAATTTTGACTCTAACTCTACAACCTCAGATTTCTAAGAACATTAATCATTATTACTATAATGTCAAAAAAACACTAGAGAAGCAACATCGTATGAACATAGCAGCCAGAGTTGCTTCATCAAAATAAAAATTTCTGAGGAGAATTTGCATTATGTTTTAATGCACTTCACTGAAAGTAAGTAACCAAACAACCTGTACAAAATAAAATCCTTGGTGAAATAGTTTGAAAAGTGTGCTGTGTAATGCAAGGATTTAAGAAAAGTGCAATTTTATGTGAAAACAGCAACTCTTTAAGATGCAATTATTCAATATCCAAGGTGGACTCTTTTTGTTAGCATTTAAATAAAATATTTTAAAATTGCTATATGAATCCCTGCCAGATTGTGCCAGGTAAATGTTACAAGCTTATATTATTTATATGAGCAGCCAAAATGTAGTATTCTCATGCATATCAAAATAACTTTCAATATGGCGATGCTCACCATACAAAGACTGGTTAAAAATATGAACTCATACTTAGAAAGGATCATTAGTATGCCTGCTGATGACACACTGTGCTGAAATTTTCAATGGACCTGTTCTGTAAAACTATCTAGATAAAAAGAATATAAAGTTACAGAATTTATCCTATGGACCAGGAAATCCCCAGATTGGACAAATGGAATTTTATGGATCCAGGGCCATAGGTATGCTGTACATGAAGCATTATTTATATGCCTATTGTGAATAAAGGGGATCTATTAATATCATCATAGTGCTATCTCTTCAGATATTCTGAGCCTTCTCTGCTTGTTGCACAGAAATACAAGAGCCCCTCTTCTAATAAGAATTCTCCTCAGTGTACCTAGAAAAAATATGTACAACAAACATTCTCCTTGTTTTTGAGATTTTTTCTCTTTATTGTCATCTGGGTTATCTGGCTGTCTGTTCACTGAGTACAAGGAGTAGAATAAAGTAATCAAGGAGAGACACCTACTTGACTGCATTGTTCTGGCTGAGATTTCTGCAGTCGAAGCACCCAAGCCTTGTGGAGAGCGGGCAGCCAGACGGAAGTAATACAAGCTGTTTGGCCTCAGGCTTTGCAGGCGATAAGATGTAGTTGGCTCAATAGAAACACGTTCCTAAGGTAAGTAATAAAAGAACTGTCTGTCTCAATTAACTTTGGAAGACCTTGGATTCAAAATGCTGCTGGAGAAGACCCCCTAATGGGCTGATGAGAAACTCATCAGTGGAACTGTTGCATTTAAAACTTCCCTTAAAAATTGTGCAAGTAAAATATAGTTTTAAGCAAAGCAACAATAAAAGGAAAGTGGATACATTACCTGTGATAAATAAGTAACGAAGAATGAATTTTTAAAATAAGAAGTTCAATGTATCAAGCTGCTAGGCAGAAATATTGGTTGACAGTTTACAAGGGGTAAAGAGCTGTGTTCAAAATTTGAAAGTATAATCGGATGTTGACATATGAGTCAAGACTTATCTATCTATATTTACTTCTTATTCTAGTGAAATACATGCATACACACACACACACACACACACACACACACACATATATATAAAGTGTGGTGATACTGGATTCAATGTAAGCCTATAAATGTACATGAATTCAAAATCTTATGAGGCAAATACTTCAACAGGAATAAATATTATCAAGGGTCTGTGCATAGGACATATTGTAAATTTAGATAGGGGTGTATTTCCCAGACAGAATTCAAAACCAGATCTGGGAACCTGCCTCTTAGGATTCTTTTTTAACTTCTGAGAAAGCATTTACATATCTACAGTACATCTGAAGAATTTCTCTACGTCTAAACTCAGTGAAGTAGCAGTAATCAGCTTTTGCTGTATTCCCAGAACAGTAACAAGCTGGTGACGCAGAAGAGCACTGACATATCTGACACTCTCCTGCTGCCTCCTGAGACCCCCTCACTCTCTTCCTTTCCCAAGGAAAGCTGGCAGCATTGTACGCATTTAACACAAAAATAGGAAGTCATCTTGTTTTAGAAAGGTTGATTTAGTGCAGCCAGAGAAACATTTAAAAGGCAATTATTTACAAAGAGCAAAATAACAACACCTATTTTTTAATATAAAGTATCTTAAAATTTGAAAAAATAAGAATCTTCCTAAGCTTCCTGAAGGAATCAGTGACCAAGTTTAGCAAGAGCTTTATTTGTTGATTAACAGAAACAACTATTTACTTTGGGTGAAATCTTGTGTTCAAAGTCAATAGAAAAATCCCATTGACTTCAGTGAAGCCAGGATTTCAATCTAAATCTCTCCCCAAAGCAAGGCAGAATCTGTTACTCCATGTCCTGGAAGAAGAGAAGGCTTGGACAGCCTCAACTAAGCATTGCCCATTTGGAACAGGATGCAATCTCTATGTCTGACTCTCCATGAAGGCTTTCCTTGGCCAGTAGCCACAGAGGATGTTTTCTGCTGGCTACAACACTCAAAGTCTGCCAGCAAGCTGGTTGCTCTATTTAACAAACCATTTAATATGGAGTTTCACATACTAGAAAAACAGTTAAGCTTTTAATTCTAAATCGCTGCAGCATTTCATGTCTTACTTGATTAAAGGAATACAAATGAAAAATAATATTCTCATTTACCTCTTCTGCATGCTCCCCATCTTTGTAAACCAGTTCATAGTTGGCAATTGTGTCAGAGCGTGGAGGGGTCCAGGACAGTAATATGCTTGTTTCAGATTCAGGTTCCGCTTTGAAGTTCAATGGCTGGCCTGGTACTAAAGGGGAAGAAGTACAGTGTTTCTTTCTATGGTTCAATACATAGTATTCAAACCTTTTCAAACCGTACCCCTCTTTCAGTTTTAGAACTTAAACAGTGAGTTGAGGTAGGTGTACTAAGAAACAAGTAGAGTTGAAAAAAAAACAGGTAAATTATAGTGTAATGATATTATCAACTAACAATTTATACAGACTCTGTTCTAACACATTATTTTAAGGCTCTTCAGAAATGTCTGAAATGTAACCATCCTATGGTGGATAAGTGACATGTGTTTAACAGCATTCAGCAATACCATTCAGAAAAAAGCAGGATGAGAACTGAAAACTATTACAGACAGCTGCTTGCAGGAAATGTGGAAAAAGCAGGTATGGAATAAAGTAAGGTGGGAAGGAATCTCCCTCCCGACACAAAAAGAGTGTTTGAACAACTGCAGATGGTTTTGCAAAGCAGGATTTCGAGCAATTAAAATACTAACCACCACCTTGCCTTTGAGAAATCACTTCAATTCTTAAAAGTCAAGATGCTGCAAAAAATACGACTATAGTCTGGACAAGTCACTTTTTTAGAAAGTACTTTGTTTCTTGATTTTAGCTAACATCATCAATTTATCTCAATTTTCTTGCAACAAGATCATTTTTCTAAATGCTAGCATTAGAAATGCAACTTTGTATCTGATAGTTAAGGAGGTCATTTTATGACTCATGTCATCACATTAGCCTCAGACTTTATCCAGGCCAAAATTTATCTTCAGCTAACCCTGTGGAATGCCACTGAAGACAACAGGATTACATAGCAGAAATGAAGGAAGAATTTGGTCTTTAATAGAATTTAGATGCAATTTTTCACTTGAGCTTGAAAACATTTGTTTGAGCTATTAACTATGTTCACAATACAAGAATCATAATAGAGCCCTAGTCATTCTTTCACAGTTGTGCTGTCTTTTTTGGAAAGAGTGGTACACATCTCTTTATGACAGAAAAATAAATATATTTGCTTCTCAATATACACAGTGAATAGGTTTGATAAGTAGTATATAATGATGATAATTTTTGCACAGTTACTTCTTAGGATAAAGCTTCCTCGTAAATCAAAGAACTTTTCTTTTGTGGAGCAACTGGCAAGGAAGGGAGTAAAGATAAACTTGACTTCTTTATAATCCCTATTCTTTGCTGATAAGTAGGTGTCACCAATTATCACTCTGTCCATCTCACAGGCTTTGTGCATGACAGGAAGGTTTTGATTTCCAACTTTTAAATGATTAGATCACCAACCAGAGGGTGTGAAAATCAGCAGAGACTTGTACAGTTTACACCATTTCCTTTGATAGAAAAAAATGTGTGAGGGTGAAAAGCAATCCAATGGGTCTTTATCTTCACCAAAAGAAAATTAAAGGAAAATTATCTTTTCTTTTTCTTGTGTAACAAATAACCACTTTATGGGTAGGAAGAAGTTATTTGGGAAAGTAATGAAATAAACACAAAAGAGAAATTATTGCAAATAGTAAAAAAATACTTCAAATATATAACAAGAGAAAAGTTTTTGCTAAGAAATAAGAACTAAAAGGAAAAGAACGGGAAAATTGTCTAATTCCTAACTTTGAAACAGGCTGCACAATACCACTATATCAAACTTGAACTCTAATGAGTAATGTAATACAATACAAAGGAATGCAATGGACTCTACGTGGATATCTTACAACTCTTCTGGATAGGAACCAAATAGACATTTGTAACAGTTGCAGATTTGCTTCCACCTGCATATGGATAAAAGTAATTCTGGAGTTGAAATGGAGGCCTGCCAAATGAAATATGAAGAAGGGAAAAAAATCATTCATGGATGTTTCTCTTTGACATGGATTGGCCCAAGTGTATTGGTATTAAACAAAATGATGGGTTGACACTCATAGGGATTTTGATTGCTTGAGAGAATAGAAGTATACAATACACCATTGTAAGAATCGTGCAAAGGTACATTTTATTAGATAGGCATGAAGGAGTGAGAAGAATATTGGCAATGCAGCTAAGCAAGTATGAGTCAATTCCAAAACTACGTTTCATTGGAATTTATGAAGTGCTTGTGATATCACCTGATTCTTTAGGGCTTTGTCTAAAATAGATTAGAGTCACTGAAGCATGAGAATGAGCTGTAGTTGCTGCAACAAAAAATTAAAACATCTCACATTATAAATTCCAATTTGGAGTTCTGATGTGGTTTGAAAGGTTTCATCAATTTTGTAAGATCAACACAGCTATCTTAGGAGATTAGTGTTGGTTTCAGGAAGATTTTATAAGTAATAAGTCCCACATAAATCTGCACCACAAGGGAAGGATGCAGACTAACTATCCTGAAGTTCATGAAAGGCCAAACAGTTGCTTATAATAGAGATTGAAACAATTACATAAGGTAATTAAAGTTTATTTCCTTTTCTTTTCTTTTTTTCCTTTTTTTGCACCTGAAGGGAAATGAATTACTTTGGCCAAGTACAGACAGTCAAAAAGCCTGAGGCTGAATATATTCAGTCTTCGCAGGATAGTTTAAGCTGGGTAGATTAAACCAATAAGCAAGTTAACAGGCATACACTCTTGATGCTGGAAATGCAGACACATGCCTGCAGTGGCCCAGTCCAGAAACTGGAGGGAGCTAGAGCATGCCTCTCTGCTCCACTGGAGCAGACAACTTGGGCCAAAGCTAGCTTGCCTACTCTGTGAGGAGGGGTTTGCGGGGAAAGGTGAAAAGCATCCTGGGATGCTGGGGGATTGTGAGTTAACTTGAATCTGGAGGGGATCTGGGACAAAAGTTCAATAACCTGATTTAACCTAAATCAGCTATGTCTGATACTGCATCCATCCAGGTTTATCTTAAACCAGTCTCAGTCATTTTGAAAGTGGTTTATGTGCACTGAACTTCTGTTTTTTTTTTTGTTTTTTTTGTTTTTTTTTTTACAGATTTGAACCAGTTTCTGATCACTTATACTGGTTTATGTAACTTCTGTCCCTAGCCTTTTGGTCTTGAGCTTGATATTGTAGTATTGCGGTGACTATAATCGCTTTGATTACATATATTGTAATTTTTCTTTTTATATAATGAAATATTTAACCATTAAGATGAAATTAAACTTGTTATGATTTACTTTTTATAATAATTTGATCAGTCATTATTAGTGTTCTGGAATTAACCATCTATTTTAAATTTCCTATTGCTTAGCATAAATGTATTGGACATATCGGTCTCATGATTTTAGATATATTTGGCTTATTGGTCTCATGATTTTAGAACTTAAATTCAGTATAAGGAAAATGCTTATGCAAGGTTTGTGGCATGTCTGGCATATGTGGAAAGAAGTAACAAAAGAGTGAATGATGTATGTATGTGACAAAGTGAAGAAAGACAGTCCTCTTGCAGCAGGTGAAAAGAGCCTTCCGTGGTTTAACAGTTAAAGGCTGCAGCGATGTCAAGTCAGCAATTAAGGATTACTAAATAATGGATCATGCTTCATTCTGATGGATGAAGACTGCAAGCAATGCCCCCACCCCTCCCGAAAACTGCAGATCACAAATCCAGAAGATCATGTCCTACCAATCCCAGCCTGCCAACAGGACAAGCGGAATCCATAGCCTTGTATGGACAAATATCACTATAAAGAATGAACACAAAGACAAAACTTTCGGTCTTTTTCCACCCGCAAGAAGGAATTTTGGGCACGTCCAACAAGACCTGACTCCATCACTCTGGTCAGCCTGGCCAGCCACCAGACTGACCTGAGCAACTGTAAAACTTGGTAACACCTTAACCTTTGTAGGACGGTCTAACTTTTGTGTGTGCGCTTACCTCTTTTGAATGAATGGATGAATGAATGAATGAGTATGCATGGGAATGAGTGAAGCAGATAACCTTACTGTTCTTTATTCTTTTCATGTTGCATGTTTTATGTTCCAATAAATGTGGTGTTGTGACTTATCCCCTGATAAGATTCTGGCTTGTTTTAAACACTGTACGCCCTGTGGACACAACAATATACTTCCCAGAATACCAAAAAATCCATGTCAATGAATAGAGGGCACCAAAGGTGGTGATTATAAATTAGATGATAGGTAAGAAGCCCATCTCCAAGAATTTCACATTCAAGATCTTTTGCACTGATTTAGGGCTGATTTATTAAATATTTAGCAGGATTCATAGATTTGTTGAAATCTGACACGGCTGTGCTGTGAATGTTTTTGCTATGGCCTCGAACTTGTGACCTCTGGCCTGTCAACTGTATGCTTTAGCACCCTAGCCATTTGAAAACTGGTGGCTTGAGGTGATACCTTAATGAGAATATTGCATTGATGGCAAAACAAGTCACCACTTTAACTAGTCTGTGCTATGTAGCTATTTCCCATTTCCACTGGGCAATGACTGAAGCTCTGGGACTGGAGGGGAACTTTTAGAAAATTCCAAACAAACTAGGAAATGGACAGTCAAAAATACTACTAAACTACATACATTCTGGTACAGTTTGTTAATAACACCTGTAGGAGAGAGAGAAAGCCTCAAGATGTTGGATAAGCAAGCCAAAATAAGCAAATAAAAGAAAAAGTATAATTTTTGCCCATATTTTAGAAATGCCACGGAAACATATACACAGCACTCCGTTAATCTAGAAAAAGTGTTCCTGAGCAGTGGATAGATGAACAGGAACCATGCCAAGCTGCATGGTTTTCTAGTTCTTATCTCCTTCCCTGATAAAATACAACTCAGAAAAGGAAATACGGAAAATCTGTGCAGGCTGCCTTGCTTCCATCTCTTAAATGTATCTAACAAGAAAACAACAAGTTAAGCCTTCAACAGAGGAACATGGTCAATCTACAGAGCTGAAATCCTTGCCATTGAGGTATTTTTGGAGAACAACATTTTACATTGTCTTTATACAGAGATTTCAAAGTGCCTAAGCAATAGCATAACAAAGAGTGGTTGAGGGGGCACCAGGGCAAGATTCCAACCCTGGTTGGGGTGAAGAAACAGAAGTGACTACACTGCCAAACTGGCTGCTAATATGCTGCTGACAGCATGACCAGTGACACTGCTCCACCCATGCATCACTGCTGCCCAAGGTGCTCAGACATCATGTTATGCCTCTGGACACAAAAAAACAACAGCAAAAACACCAATTAAGGCTCATAACTAAGAACATAAGCAACTAGTGCAAGGCCACTTTGGCTAGAAACAGACATTACACATAAACCGGTTTAAGTGATCAGAAACAGGTTTAAACCTGCAACAGAACAGATGTTCAGTGCACATAAACCAGTCTGAAAATGGCTGAAACCAGTTTGAGATAAACCTGGTTGAATGTAGTATCAGATTTAACCGATTTGGGTCAAACCAGTTTATGCAACAGATTTGGGTCAAACCGGTCCCAGACCCCTTCCCTGTTTAAGTTAAAACAGATTCCCCCAGCATCCCAGAATGCTCTCTGCTACACAGCAGAGCTGGACCCTCCCCTCTGCTCCCTGACTGGAGTTCTGGCAGACACTGCAGGCTGCATGTGCCAGCAATTTTTCAGTCCAGAGGGGATGTCTGTATGGTTATAAACAGATTTAGCTTAGCCAGGTTAGACTAACCTGCAAAGATTCAATCAATTTAGGATCAGGCTTTTTGAATGTCTGTCCCTAGCCTAAGTGTGGAACCAAACCCCAAATGTCCTTTATAGCAGGGGTGTCAAAGATATTGCTCCCAGATATGTCATTTAACTGCCAGGAATTTCAGGGTGGAACTGACTGCTTAATTCCAGGGTACAGAACTTCATTGGGGTACATTTATGCACCTGCTGTTATGCTACTGCCTGGCTTCCCCCTGCTCTCCCTCCATCCCTTCACCACTCCCTGCTAAGTAGGGATTCCTCCCTCCCCTCTGCCTTACACAGATATCTCTCAGCATTAGCTAGCATACCACATGCTGGCTATGGTCTGTGATGTGGCAGACGGGACAAAGGCAGACAGGACTGAGTCCTTTTTAGAGCTAAGCAACAGGAAGCTGGTAATGTCCCTACATTTCTTCCTTGGAAAAAGTTGTTTTAGAAGAGCTTGAACTAATGAGAGGGGGCTTTGTTTTCTGATGGGGTGGTAAATGCTGATACCAAAGCTGATAAATGCTCTGCTATCAAGTGTGTGTGTGTGTGTGGGG
>NW_017729024.1:116985756-116986911 GCF_001723915.1 Gavialis gangeticus | reverse complement strand
CCCCGGCTTCTAACCTGAGCTACTGCAGGCATGTGCCTGCATTTCTGGGATGTCTGTGCAGTTACAAACTGGTTTAGCATGGCCAGGTTACACTAACCTGCAAAGATTAAATCAATTCAGGCTCAGGCTTTTTGAATGTCTGTTCCTAGCCACAGTAATAATGTAGGGTTATAGTACAAAATTATTAATTTCTATACCTTTCTGTTCCACTACCCTAGCCCTTCATATAAATAGTTGCAAGGACAGAAACAAAGCAAGCCACAGATTCATTGGAGATATACAGGAGTTACAAGAAAGCCAAGATTCTGAGAGTCTTTTTGCCAAAAAATTCAAAATATTCCTGAGAAGCCATTACAGTTTAAGAGTAAATAAGTACAGTACATTCTCTTACATGCATTTTTTCTGATCATCATTTATGTTAAAATACTATATTTGGACATAAAGCAATTAAAAATAACCTGTGATAGTTGATTAGTTCTCTACTGTTGTCTAATTCTCTCTCTTCTGAGAGAAAAATAACCTAATAACCTGAATTTGGCTCCTTACTGCTTAGAAGTCGACAGTCTGAAATTCAGAGAGACAATGCTTAAGCAGAATTAATTGTTCTATTTAAAACATAAAATATTGTGCCACATTTTGTCAAAAAATCTAAAGCTTGCCAGTCATGTGTAAACCATTTGCCAAAGAAGTTAATGAGCAAGAAACAGTGTTAGATCCCATAAGTGCATTAAAATCGTTATTTAAACTCAAAAATAAAATTCGATTGTCATACATATGGTCTGAAAACAGTTTGAATGTAAAAAAAAAAAAGAAACTTGAAGAACTATGCCTGAGAATGCTTATGCTATATGATTAATTTTATTTCTATAGATACAGCGAAGTTATCATAAAGATATATCAAGCTGCCTTCTCTCATACTTCAGTTAAAGGTCAGCAGTAATCTATGCTGCACATTTCCTGCATTCTTCAACACATTTTGTATTATAAGTCTCAAAATACTTTTTAATTCAATGCCTTAGGGCAGGAATATTTTAAACAGGTCACCTATTTTTTTAAGTTACTGCCCAATGGGTCATTTAACTCAGTTATTCAAGCAGGGAGCAGGGGAGTAAAGAAGAACACCAGGAGAGGAAGCTGGAAGGGAGAATGCAAATA
>NW_017729024.1:116976644-116980756 GCF_001723915.1 Gavialis gangeticus | reverse complement strand
CACATGAACACATAATAACCTGAGCTGAGAAATACTCATCTTATGTTCTTCAACATAAATGTGAAAGCATATTAATATGTTGATCTACCTGAGATATTTAACATGTTCAGTGGAATTGCAGTCCAAGTGTTCTCTTTCCAAGACTGCACTAAGTAGCAAATAATAAACTAAGCATATAAAGAATGGACTGAGATGGGGACAAGGGGGTGAGAAAGTAACATTAAAGGAATGAGAAAAGCAGAGATAACAAGGACAGAGGAAAGAAAACACAGACCAAGAGGAGAATGTTGCCAGTGACTATAAAATTGTTAATCTTTTAGTTTAAAGTTAAAAAAAAAAATTTTTAAAAAAAAAAAAAAAAAAAAGGAAAGGAAAAAAAGCAAACAAAAAGAAAATGGAACAGAAGATGAAGAAAATCAGAGTGATTTAAGAGGAGGAGACGGAAATGGGACAAATGAAAGCTGAGAAAGAGACCTGAAGGATGTGAAGAAATGGAGTAAAAAAAAAAAACGAACAAAAAACACGACCTAACATGTCCTACTGGAGGAATGTATAAAGACTGAGAAATTTCTGAGTTTTAATTCATGGTGCATTTATCACTACTGTCACTATTGTGTCTGATCAGAGTAGGCACTAATGAAGGGAGGCACTGAGGTCATGGGGAAGATCTCTGCAAATGTTATATGTAACAAACAAACAAAACAGGTACCTGACTGGAGGTCTACTTTCCCATTTGGCAGCACAGCTCCTGTATCTACATTATATTATTCAGCAATTACTTTTCCCATTTCACAGGAGAAAGACATTTCCTATGGAATTATCCTCCACACTGTTAAACTATCCTCCACTGCATCTCTTTTGTGGCCAGTTGTATCTCTTGCCATACACCCTCATCCACTGCCATGTCCTAAGCTTTGTGTTGACTTAACAGCAACAATGCACAAAGGCTTCCCTACCTGCTGGAGTAGGATATTACAGAAATGTTGCCTTTACTTCTCTAGAGTTTCAGAGATGGTAGCCATCCCTGTCTCTTTCCTCTGTGTTTGGCAGTACAGAGATACACAGAATGCTAACTGAGGGAAAACTGAGGGAAGTTTTTTAACCTTTTTCTTTTTGTTTAAAACCTCTGCTCAACCCTAGTGGCTGATAAGACTAGATTAAAAGTATTGATGGCAGGGTGAGTAACTAGTTTTAGCAAGACAAGGGTGTTATTGTTGGTACGTGCCTGTATGTGTGTCTATGAATATTGAATATTCATGAAAGACAACAAATTGTCTGCCTAAGTACAATGGCAGGCCCCTTTTTTCAGAAGTGTCAAGTATTATTAGTAGAACCAAACAGTCCAACCTGTTAACTTTCAGTTAAGATTTTGTTGAATGAGAATGTAATATCTTTTTTCTCTTGCATTTATTTACATGTATAGGTAAAAGCACAATGGGATCTAATGCACGAGCCATGCAGTCATGCCTCTTGCCATCCTACAGGTGCAGAGCAAGAGGCACGATTGTGGGATCATGCATTACATCCCATTATACCTTATTGCTGGTGCAGGAGAAGCCCAATACCAGGCTCCCCCTGCATCAGCAAGAAGCAAGCTCCTGCAGCTGTGAGCGCCCTCAGTTGAGGGTCTACCATCTGCAGGGGAACCCCATGCACACCCGGGGCTAGGGGATCACAGTTACCATGATCCCCTGGCCTTGAGAATACGTGAACCCCCTGGGGCTGGGAAACTGTGGCAGCCACAATTCCCCATCCCCCTGGGGAACATGCTGGGTCCCAGCATGCTTCATGCCTGTGGCTGGCAGCCCTGTCAGCTGATAGGGCTTCCAGCCACAGAGGAGGTGTGGTACACATGCAAATTAAAGCTTGATCAAAAACAGCTATAAAGTTAGTACACATTTTCAAGGTTTAACTTTATAGCTGCTTGGAGCTTTTAATGGCATCGTAGCTAATTTGCATGTGTATCTGGTCTTAAAGTAACTGAGCAAATAACTAGTTAATCGCATGATACCTGTAATGTGGGGGAGAGGGGGGGAGAGGGGAGGGGGAAGCTAAGAGACAGTCAGGTAGTCAAACTTCTCTGCAAAAGTCTAGTGTTTGCACC
Organism: Gavialis gangeticus; assembly: GCF_001723915.1. Classification (NCBI taxonomy): domain Eukaryota; kingdom Metazoa; phylum Chordata; order Crocodylia; family Gavialidae; genus Gavialis; species Gavialis gangeticus. The sequence goes on along the minus strand of NW_017729024.1, from coordinate 116,978,652 downwards.
AGACAATTCATATAGAGCAGGGGTGTGAAACTCGTTTGGCCCCCTGGACTGGATCTGGACCCATGTGGACCCTTTTGCTCAGGAAGCCACAGGTATTAATGCAGCTGTCATTCATACCGCTGGTGCCTAAATGTACCCCAACAAAGTTCTGTACCCTGGAATTAAGCAGTCAGTTCTACCCTGAAATTCCTGGCAGTTAGATGACATGTCTGGGAGCAATATCTTTGACACCCCTGCTATAAAGGACATTTGGGGTTTGGTTCCACACTTAGGCTAGGAACAGACATTCAAAAAGCCTTAGCCTGAATTGATTCAATCTTTGCAGGTTAGTCTAAACTATCTAGGCTAAATCTGTTTGTAACCGTACAGACATCCCCTTCTAGGCTGAAAAAAATGCTGGCACATGCCTGCAGTGGCTCAGGCTTGAAGCTGGGGGCACCACAGCAGCCCTCCCTTCCCTTCCACAGGGCTGAGTTGAGGGGGGTGTGCCTAGGTCCCAGCAGGTCACTCTTGATAACATAACATTTATCAGCTCTGTTATCAGCATTTAGCACCCCATCAGAAAACACAGCCTCGCTCAATAATTCAGGCTCTTCTTAAACAGCTTTTTCCAAAGGAAGCAATGCAGGGACATTACCAGCTGACCTGCTGAATAGCTCCAAAAAATCCTAAGTGGACACTGTCCTATCTGCCTTACACAGACATGTCTCAGCTAGCATACCACATAGTGGCATACCACATGCTGGCTACAGTCCATGCTGTGGGAGGGAGGAAGAAGGGATCCCCGCTTAAGCAGTGAGTGGTGCGGGGTGAGGCATGGAGAAGCCAGCAGACCCTGTTGTGCCTGCAAGTCTCTGCCGGAGTTGCAGCCAGGGAGCAGAGGGGAGGGGTCAGCTCTGCTGTGGAGCAGACAGCTCCGCCCAGCCCAGAGAAGGGATGCTGGAGGGGTCTGATTTAACTTAAAGCAGCAAGGGGTCTGGGACAGACATAGCATAAACCGGTGACCCACATCAGTTAAGTCTGATACTACATTCAATCAGGTTTATCTCAAACCAGTTTCAGCCATTTCCGAATTGGTTTATGTGCACTGAATGTCTGTTTTGTTACAGGCAGGTTTAAACCAGTTTTTGGTCACTTAAACTGGTTTATGTGTAATGTCTATCCCTAGCCTTATTTGAAAATCACTGATAACTTGACTTTTTCTGGTGAAAATTTGTACCCATGTTTGGCTAAAGGGTAAAATAAGGATGAAGAATGTGAATTGTTTTGTATCTATATTTTAACCTGGTAAATATATGGACAGGTTCAAGTGCAGAAAATAAGGCATATTTAAGTTACAGATATATAAAATTTTAGATAGCAATTTCAATCTTTAAATGGGAGAAACATTTTAAAACTTTCAAAATCTTATGCTGGTCTGATTGTTTACTTGCAACTTTCCACAAATTTCCATTTGCTCCCTGAAGTATATTATTTTTGATTATGAAAAACATTTGCTTGCATCAGTGACAAAAACAGTAAAACCTGACTTCAAAAGCTAAACACAACTTGAAGCACAGTTGCTTCAGACAGCTCTCTAACACAAGAACAAGAGGTCCAAGATTTATGTGAAAGTACAGAACAGCCATAAACAATATGAAATCTGATATCAATTGCTGGGATTTACTGCATTAAAACATTAAATAAAAGAGGGTGCAGAATTAAAACTCCACTTAAGTAGTCACTGCCTATTATACAGTAAGGCAACACTTTAAACTACTCACAGCTCCAAAAAAGTCTTCAGATAAAGTGCATTAAAATCTAGAATGTCTATCCACTGTGGCATTCTAAATCCTCTTTTTCTAGCTAGTTCATCATACCTTTTAATTTATCTTTTGAGACTTTACCTCAAAAACCTGTTAGACTTCTAAGACATTCTGGGCTCTCAATTAGATATTTATGGTGTTACATTCAGCTGCATTTCTCTTTTGAAGTGAACGACATCAGCAATAAAATAATCCGGGATAGT
>NW_017729024.1:116975335-116976399 GCF_001723915.1 Gavialis gangeticus | reverse complement strand
GGGGGGGGGGGGAGGAGGAGGAGGAGGAGGAGGAGGGAAATGAAAACCAAAAGTCTACAGCCAAATCATGAACTGGAATATTTTGTTTTTGGCCATATCAATATTTAAACCAGGCCTGCCAGAGCTCCTGTGGTGCTTCATGGGGACTGTAACTTGCAGGTACAAATTCTCCACTATGGCCTGAGATTTCTTGTTGAACTACATCTTCTGCGTTGTCTATGGCCTTCCCTCCTGATGAACCACTAGGATGTCCCCCATGTATCCCATAGCAAAAAACTACTTCATGGGTGATACAGCCTGGCTGAAGAGCCTCGACCACAGAGGAGAATGGGACATAAACCATCAGTCCTGCAACTCCTGTGATGCTCTGTGACAGTTGAGAAGGACACAGTTTAACATCAAATTTCAATCAAGCAAACAAATGTAGTTTATAGTTATCAAACTATAAATTTTCATATAGTTCTCAAAACATTCCTCCAGTGATCTGCACCCATAGCAGGAAAACCAAAGGAAAGCAAACTGTCAGAAGTTTTGAAGTCATAGTTATCAATCAGCCTTTATGATTCAAATGCTGGTGCCAATGAAGTAAATATGAGTTGCCACTTTCGATGAAATCAAAATATAGCCTCTCAAGTGATAAGTTACACTAATGGCATTTATTTTCAAGTTCAAAAATTTAAAAAAACCCCACAAAAAAACCAGTAACCCCTTCCAAAACCAACCCCCAAAACCTGCAGACAGGGCCAACCCCCGGGGGGGGGGGGGCGGCGGCGAATTGGGGCAACTGTCCCAGGCCCCATGGAGCTGGGTTGAGTGACCATGATGACTTTGTGCTGCCACAGCCGGCTTCACATCCAGCTGCTTGTTACCCCACCTCCCACCGAAGCCGCTGCTGCTGATGGCAGTGGCAGCTTCTTCAGGCCTGGGGTGCATGGGACTGGAGCGGGGGTGGGGCCCTGCATGGGCTGATTTGCCCCAGGCCCCACACCCTCTTCAGGTCTGGTCTGCCTACAAACCGTTTTAAATCTAATGTTAGGGTCACTTGGATCTCTCTCTCCTCTACT
>NW_017729024.1:116958480-116970335 GCF_001723915.1 Gavialis gangeticus | reverse complement strand
CAAAGTTCTATTTCCATGAACACAGTAGAAATAAACAGTGGGCAATTTCCTTGCTTACAATTTCCCAGCCTCTGCAGTTGATTTTGTGCCACATGCTGCCCCACAAAACCAAATTTATCACTGACTCTCTTTTTCCACTCTCCCATCTTTTCACTTAATTGAATGCAAAACATATAAACCATTGAACTTTTAAAGTTTTTCCCCATTTTGCTGGATCTTCTTAGGTCCCCAAATCCAAAGATTCGTAATACTCTAGATTTTGAGAGGGAGGATATGCACTTGCAGTTTTAATGCAGCCTGTTATAAACGTGAGGCTGTTGCTCATTTTGGATCAACATTTAAATATGTTCAAAATTTGGAGGGACCCTGAATGCTACATTAAGTTTTTGCTTTCATTCATCTCTTGATTTATATGCTTTCATGCATTTTTTGTCAGATTGGTACTTTAAAACTCCTCTGCTCTTTAATAACCGTTGTTTTACTGAGACAGTATGAAAATAAAAATGTGAGGTCAAGTCACTTAAAAGAAAGTGAACACACTTGCATTAAAAATTTCTCCAATAGCATCATCATTACCATGATTTCTTCAAATTACAGCAGCAAGAAAAAACAGGAAGGCATGTAAAGTGATGCACATGCTAGAAATGCTTAAATAAATGAGTATTCCTAAAATGACTATGTTTTATAATAGAATGCGGACCACTTTAACTGGGCTCAGCAATAGATAATGTAGGGTCTGATTTTTTAGGCTATGACAAGGCCCTTAAAACAGGGGGATCTGGCTGGCCTTGAATTGCCCATGTTGTTATTATGACCCATAGCATCAAGAGGTCAAAAAGGGAAAATAAGTGGTAACAGAAAAAAAAACTGCTGGCGTTTTCATACGTGCTTCAGGAGTGGGGGCAGTGGGTACTTTAATTAGAGCAGCTCTGAAAGCCGCTCTAATTAAAGTCCCCGGAGTTTCTCATGTATCAGTATCCCTGCGCTTCAAAATGGTACCAGGATGCTTTAATTAAAGCTCATCTAAGGAACTTTGGTTAATGTGCCCGTGCTGCCATTTTGAAGTGCGGGAACCTTGATACACAATATGTGGACGCTGGCTGGAGCCCAGAAATTACCATGCTCCAGAAGATTCAATTAATTAAGTTTGCTCTGACACGCTGTACTTACAGCGCATCAGAGCAGCATCCTGGTTCATGTATAGGTGCCCTATCTGCTTAAAATCAAAATGAATATAAGCTATATCAATGTGCATAAAAGCATCACTTTTCTACTAGGTGCATTAGAAATGTATGAATAAACTCCTCTCTCTCTTTCCTTAAAGAAAAGAGAACTGAAACTGTTACACTACAGATAAGATACATTTTCCTCACTGTTGCTCCAAACATGCAGAAATCCCATGATTATGGGTTAAATTCACCTCTCTATCACACATATTCCGCTTCACTGAAGTCAACAGATTTGCATGCAAATGACAGCAGAATTTGATGCAATGCCTTGTGATACTTTTTGGAGTTGCTTTTCAGAAGTGGAAGAACTCTTGCAGTAGGGGAGATTGTTAATGTTAAAAAATTCAAGGAGCATTAGATACTATATTTATCCAAATCCAAGAAGACTTTGAATTTTATATGACCCCACTCTAATAATTAGGTTCTACGCATGAAGAATTACAACATTTATAATTTGCTATGTATGGAATCTGGTGAGAAGAAGGTCAGTTTAAAATCATCCCCCACTAAATGCTGCAGTGGGAAAAAGAGTGGTGGGGCCTGGGCCCCACCCCTTGTTCCTTGTATCGGCTCCCCCTCCTGCCTGTCATATGGCCCCTCCTATGTGCCCTCCCATTACCTTCCCCCACATGCCTGTTTCCGCCCCAATTGCTGCCTTCCCTACCCCCTGCTCCCTAATGCAGCTTGCCCCCTGTCCCTTGCTCTTCTGTGTCTGCCCCGCTTCCCCTTGTGCCCTGTGCCTTTGTCCCCCCACCCACCACTCATCTCCCATGTTCCTATTTACCTTCTTTTGAAGCTCTGCTCCTCTGAGGAAGTCAGCAGCAAATGTGGTCCTGGCCTAGCCACAGCCCAGCCAGGAAGAAGCAGTGGCAGCTCCCAACTGGGCTGAGCTGGGACTGGAGGAATTGGAGTCAAAGCAGAAGGTAAGTGGGAGAGTGTGCTGCTAAGCAGAGGAGAGCAGAGAATGAGAGAAGAAGGGGGTAGGGGTGCAAACACTGGTATGGGGGCAAGGGGTGGAGAAGCAGGTGGCAAGTTCTTCCTTACCTACACTCTTCCCCCATGCTCCCCCCAGCTGCAAGCCCCCTCCCCAGCCAAAGGAGCAAATCCAGCCCAGGCAGGTGACAGCTTAGCTCTGATTTCAGCCCAGAACCAAAGCCAGAGCTGAGCCACTGCCTGCCCCAGACCAGTACTCAAATCCAAGATGAGGCTTTTTTTCTCCCATAACCTGGTCCTGGATTCAAGTAAATCTGCTAATATTTCCAGGAAGTCGCCAATCTGTGGTAATGCTTCACACAGTTTTTTTCTAGAACACTAAACACCAGGGAGTTTTTATTCAATTCTCCTCTAATAAAATACTCTCTACAGTTTAACACCACCAGAATTTTTTACTTTTAACTTGGTAAAAAATGCTTTGCAATATGTTTCATTGTGCTTGATAGTGTTTTACTAATAAAATTAATTCATAAGCCTAAAATTCCTATACACAAACAAAACAAACTACCTGCAAACATTAAACAGAGAAAGAGCAACTTTGTTTTATACCTAAAAGCTCTTGTGTTTTCTATGCTGGTGGGATGTGTGTATGTACTGATTTACAAAACAAAGGAACATACAGTATTTTGCATTACTTTAGATATTTTCAACAACCCCCACATTGCTGAATGCCACATTTTACATTTCCAAATCAATGTTGATTAAAATCTGTTGATAAGACAACATAAAGAAATAAAAAACCTACAGAAAACATAGAACACACTAAGACAAATCCAATAAAACCTCTAAGAAAAGACAAAAAAGTGTGTTGGCTATTTCTCAAAAGCATTTATTTTCTGACACCTGTTAACTCAAATGATCTTTGCCTATTTTCTACATGTCACAGTTGTTCCACAGTTTCATATATTGCAATCTTACCTCCAGTTTGAGTAATGACTTGAATTTCACTAGAGAGTGGTCCATCCCCAACAGAGGTAAAAGCAAGAACCTTCACAGAATATGTCTTCTGTGGTACTAAGTTTCCAATAGTGGTAATATGGCTGTCAGCCATATTATGTTTCATCCAACTGTTAACATGCTGAGTGGGGTCCATGGTGTAATACACTCTGTAACCTTGTATTTGACCATTGGGTTCCTCAGGTTCTTCCCACTGTACCAAAATTGTGGTTGAGCTCAACATACGAGCCTGTACATTGCGAGGTGCACTAGATGGTGCTTGTTCTGAGGTCCTTGTTGACACTGGCTCACTGGGTGGGCCCCGTCCAATATTATTTACAGCAACTACCCGGAATTCATACTCTGAATATGGGCTTAGGCCTGCAATACTGTAGCGTGTTGTAGCCACCCCATCAATTTCTTTATACAGCTCCTCAGAGTTTTTAGGTTTATGCTGGATTATATAGTAAGAAACTGGCTCAGGGTTTCCAGAATCCCAAGTCAATGTTATGCTTGTTGCTGTGCTTTCTGTCACCACAGGGGTTCCTGGAGGTTTGGGTAAGGCTGGAAACAAATACCATGAAACACAATTAATAGAAAGCATATCTCAATAATTCTTTGCTCTAAAGATACAACAAAAAGGGTGTTGGAGCTTAGTTGATTTACATATACTATTTAGAGTTCATCTCTTTTGGAAGAAAGTCTTAGACTCTTGTTAAGCTTTCCAGGAATGTAGGGGGTTTGTTGCGCATTACACTCTAAGCTTCTCAAATATTGATCTGAGTTAGTGTTAGCTTGAGTTTGGAGCAGTTACATGTTCAGGCACGCAGGGGCATTGCAGACTAAAAGACCAGCAAGGGAGGGAAGTGCAGAGGGGAGGGTGGCATTACATTAACATGTAATGTAAAGCCTAGAGTGGCCACACATTAGTGTAACACTAGTTGGGTAACAAAGATAACAGATAAACCTATCCTGGAGAGGCATAACTTTAGGTCACCTCAGGGGTACTTAGAACTAGTTTCATGTGTTCATGTTCGGACAATCCAGGAATTAAAATTTTCAGGAGCTGCCTAAAACTAACATGTAAAAAAGCCATAAGAAAGATACAAAGGCTTTACTGTCCCTTGTTCTAGATTTTCTAAGCCAGGGGTTGTCAACCAGGGGTATATGTACCCCCAGGGGTACTTGAAAAGGGGCTAGGGAGTAAGTGCAGGTTGGGATAGATTGCCACCACCTACCACCCTGCGCTGCTGCCTTCCAGGAGCAGGGTTGGGGGCAGAGAGGTGAGGGCAGCAGCTCCCCTCTGCAAACTCCACAAGCGCTGCCCAACCAGAAGGGGGGGGGGGAGGAGCTCGCACGCAGTGGCCACTGCCACCATCCACCACACCGTGTCGCCTCATGTGAGCCGCCCCCCTCCACACTCTGCGTCTGGCTGCCACTGCCCCTGCCCCCCTTCCCTGCTCCACCAGAAGTATACCCCAGAAGGGGTACACCCCTTAAAAAAGGTTGAACCCCCCTGCTCTAAGTATCTGCAAAAGAACAGCCCTACAGAGAAGGACAGGTTTGATTTTGAAACCTGGGCACCTGCAGCCTGCAATGACCAGCAGTAACCAACCAAAAATTGCGGACATCAGACTTCTGAAAATCAGCCATCATCTCTTAACTACTGAGCTAGGAGTGAGCTGTAAGGTAGACTTGCAAGTAGCCCTTACCTCTTGTGACCTGGCAGTAACGAGGATAGAGTTGCTGCAGCATGACCTGCTTGAGTATGGGAACTGGTACTGCCTGCACATGGGTACTCTAAGAGCTGAAAACCTTAAAAAGGCTCCTGGACTGCGCACACACCCTTTAGAGGTCTAGGCACAATGGCAGCCTTGGACCTGGGAATGCTGCTGGCAGATGTGCCCAGGTCCCAAGCTACCTACATATCCTTTAAACTTCCCAGTGCTGAGGCAGGCCTTTTTGGAGTTTGGTGGAAGAGTGCAGTGCACTGTGGGCTAGTGGGGTCTAATATCTAGCTAGGTATTAAGCTTTGTTCTGGCATAGCAAAGAAGTTATTTGAAACAGCAACTTTTTTGTCATGGATTCACTGTTTCTGTGGTGGGTTGGCTATTTTTACCTCAGGAAAAACTTGCCTTTAGTTCCTCTCTTAATCATTATACTCTGTGAATGACTCAAAAAATAATTTAGAGTGAAGTTACACATTACACTTAGGCCATATGAAGGGTATTTAAAACAGAGGTATTTGCAAGTTAAATCTTGTTAACTCATGCTAAGTGCCCCTTGAGACTAGGTACAGACATTCAAAAAGCCCAAGGTGGAATCAATTTAAGTTATATGGTTTTCTGTAAGTGGCATAGTTTAGAATAGTAGTAAACAGAACACACATTCACCCTTTGTGGGTGGGAGAGAGAAGCAAATCTTGGACCAGATTTTGCCATTTTTAAACCAGTCTATGTGAGCCAAACTTCTGTTCTGTTATGGGTATAGATTTGTTTTGTGTACTGAACTTCTGTTCTGTTACAGGTATAGACTGGTTTCCAATCACTTATATCAGTAAAAGTGTAATGCCTGTACCTGGCCTGAGGGTCTCAAAGTTATGCCAGTTCAAACAAGGGTTATGCTTGCGTTAGGGTAACTTCAGTTTTCTCCACAGTGGTAAAACAAGCAATTTTCAGTCCTTTAGCATCTCATGATACACTGCTCCCCCTACCCACTCCTCATCCAGAACAGGGATACAATCCAGGTGTCCTGGCTCCTAGTCATTCTGCTGCCTATCGTCACTATAGTGGCTTCAGAGCAGTGCAGGCAAGAAATGGCATTAACCTTTTACATGAACCCTCAACAGCCATAAGCCGTATTTGGCTCCAGCTCCAGTGTGAGACACACAGGTGAAAATCCGCCACACGCCCATGAGCCCAAGTCCCCAGCAGACCCTTTGGAGGACCCCAACCCGTTCCCCCAGTGCAGAGCTGGGAGAAAGGTGGGGCCCGCAGTGGGTGGGCATTAAGTGATGGGAGCAGATGAGTGGAACTGAGGAGGGTCAGCCTCCCTCTTTGGCTCCAACTTAGCCCAGCCCCCTAGGGAGCAACATGAGAGTTAGGGGAAGGGTGGGAGGGCACTTACCTGCCCCCTTCTCTTTCTTCAGTGAGGGACACCAGTCCCAGTAATTGGCATGGTGCAGCACCAGCAGTGGACTGCACATGAGCTAGCCCATGTGACAGAAGAGTCTTCAGGATTTTAAAAAGGGATTTCAATGGCCAAAAGCCTAAGTTGCCCCCTGGCTGCCCCACACATGGTACAGCACACCCCAGGCAAGCAAAGCCCACCCCCCCATCACTAGGAAAGTCCTCCAGCACTTCTGTGCTGGACACCTGGTAAAGGGGGAAAGGACCCAACCCTTCCCCCCTCTAGGGAAAGACCCAGGAACCGTGGGAATCCCCTGGCTGTTCGGGAAGCCAGGGAGCTATGGGATCACCCTACAGGCAGCTGCTCGACCCTGCCTGCCTAACCACAGCAGCAGCAGCAACAGCAGCAGCAGGGGAGGACCTTGTGAGAGTAATAACACCCGCCTGGTCTCCTACTTATACAAACACCCAGGCAGCCATGCAACCAGGATCACCCTGCAATATGGTGATGGTTATGTGCCACACCCCTAGTCCTCCTGGACTGGATGGCCCACCTCCCGTTGGTGTCTTGGAGGCCTCCACCTAGACAGAGCCTATGGTCCTGGCCTCTACACACACAAAGTTCTTGAGTCCAGGCTGTGGGGGCTGTCTGGCATGTCTGCTGGATGCTGGGATCAAGGGCATGGGCCCTCCTACTTGTGGGATGTTCTCCCTGGTGGAGGGCCAGGTAAGGGAGCTACAAAAGGAGATGGACAGGCTGTATACCATCAGGGAACATGAGGCAGAGATCGATGCCTACTACCAGGCCCTGCACCTGAAGAGGAACACCACAGATACTGGGCTGATCAGCAGGCCTGAACAAAATACTCCAACTGACAGTGGGTAGAAACTGGTCACGTCAGGACTGAAGCCACAACGTGCATCAGTTGTCCCCACCAATAACATTGTACAACAGTTACAAAGTCCTCACATCATCAATAGACAATGCACCCATGTGGCATCAACCAACCTGAGAAAGGAAACAACACTGAGTGATAGTCATGGGAGATTCTCTGCTGTGGAGCACAGGGGGAGCCATTTGTTAGGCCTACCCCTTTGCTTAAGGGGTCTGCTGCCTTCCAAGAGCCAAGAATCATGATGTAATAGCAAGTATCCCTAAACTGGTCTGCCCTACTGATCACTATCCCATGCTCCTTGTCCATGTGGGCACCAATGACACAGCAAGAAGTAGCCCTGGGAGGATCATGAGAGACTACAGGACCATGGGGGCAAAGCTCAAGGACCTAGGACCACAAGCTTCCTCCTCTTCTCTGCAAGCCTCTTAGTCAGGAGGAAGCAGTATATTGAGAGGTCAACCAAAGGCTTAGAAGATGGTGTCACCGTGTGGGCTTTGGATACCTCGACCTTGGTACACATTTTAACTACAGAGGCCTCCATGCAAGGGATGGTATTCATCTCATGAGCAGAGGGAAGAAGCTCTTCAGCACAAGAGTCACCAACTTGCTGAGGCAGGCTTTAAACTAGGCACATCCAGGGGCTGGGGAGAAGGTTCCGCTGCTGAAGGATAATCTGTTAGCCACAATGACACATGGGAGGGCATTAAAACAATGGATGTCCAGATGGGTACTGACATCCTGAGACACAGACAACATGACAGATAACTGTAGGTGGCTAGGGGAGAGCTCAGATGCCTTTATGGGAATGCCAGAAGCATGGGAAATAAACAGGAGGAACTAGCACTCCTTCTGGCTGATGACAAATTAGATTTGATTGGGTTGATGGAGGCTTGCTGGGATCATATGCATGAGAGGGCAATGAATACTGAGGGTTACAGGCTTTATAGGAAGGACTGGATTGGGAAGAAGGGAGGAGGTGTGGCCCTCTATGTGAAAGAGTGGTACCCCTGCTTGCAGATCACATCTGACAGCAGGGAAATGTCCCTTGAGGCCCTCTGTGTCAGGCTACAAGGGGGACCTGAAGAGGGAGACTTGATGGTGGGGATCTACTACAGGCCTCCCTTTCAAGAGGAGGACAGCGATTGAGCATTCTCAGGAGAACTGACAGAGGCAGCTAGCACTAGGGACATGATTGTCATGTGTGGCTTTAACTACCCAGACATCTGTTGGGAAGACCATTCGGCGGTCTGCAACAGGTCAGCCTATTTCCTGGCAACAACAGACTATTTGTTTCTGACACGGTTTGTGGAAGGGCCTACTAGGGGCAAGGCCACTCTGAATTTAGTGCTAACCAAAGGGGAGGACATCATAGGTAACCTGAGGATTGGTGGTACTCTGGGTGACAGTGACCACAACCTGATAAGGTTCACCATCCACCATAAGACTGGGAAGTTAGTCACCAGAACAAAAGTCCTAAATATCAAGAAGGCAGATTTTGACAAACTCCAGAGGCTTGTTGGAGAGGCCCACTGCAATTGGCAATGGGACAATTTGCGAGTGCAAGAACAATGGTGCTTCTTTAAGGAGGCAATTTTTACGGCTCAAAAACAGCCCATCCCCATGTGGGCAAAAAGTGGGAAAGGAGTCAGCAGACCTGCTTGGCTCACCAAGGATATTAGGGAGCTATTAAAAAAGAAAAAAAGTATATATATAATGGAAGAACGGCTTAGCAACCAAGGAGAAATACACCTGTATTGCCACGGCCTGCAGATACGAGCCACGGAAAAGCTCAGGCAGTCATGGAGATCAAACTGGCAACTGGTATAAAAGACAACAAAAAGTCCTTCTACAGATACATAGGGAGCAAGAAAAAAATTGGAATCCACTGTGGGACCCCTATTGAATACCCAGGGGCAGGCCACAGTGGATGCCCATGAAAAGGCAGAACTCCTAAATACATACTTTGCACTGGTATTCCTGAAACCCAGTGGGGGCTGCTCACCTGACCAGAGGCTCAGGAAACCGGGGGAAGGAATGAAATCAGCCCAGAACAGGTGAGGGATCTTCTACAATGCTTGGACACTTTTAAGACTGCTGTACTAGACAACCTGCACCCAGAAGTCCTGAAAGAACTGGCTAAACTTATAGCATCACTACTGACCACGCTGTTTGAAGAGTCGTGGAACTCAGGAGTGGTCCCAGACAACTCGAAAAGGGCCAACGTAGAGCCCATCTTTAAGAAAGGGAAGAGGGATGAACCCGCAAATTACAGACCCAGTCTGATCTCGGTCCTGGGTAAAATCTTTGAAAAGGAGGCCATCTTTGAAAAGGAGTCCATTACAACCTGGTAATGGATGGGGTGCTAAAAAGCAACCAGCTTGGCTTTGTTGAGGGTAGATCATGCCTGATGAACCTTGACATAACTAATCACCTGGACATAACTAATCATCTACAGTAAAGCCTTTGGCTCTGTCTTCCATGGGATTCTCTCTAACAAACTGAAGAGTACTGGGCTGGACCAGTCTACAGTGAGGTGGTTGGACAACTGGCTTAGAGGCCACTCCCAGAGTGGTGGTTGATGGGATCGCTTCATCCTGGAGGGCTGTCTCCAGTAGCATCTCCCAGGGTTCAGTGCTTGGACCTGTGCTATTCAATATATTTGTTAACAACTTGGATGCAGGGGTGGAAAGCTCAATTATTAAGTTTGCAGATAATACCAAGCTGTGGGGAAATGCGGGAACACCAGAGGATAGGGCAAAGATCCAGGACAACCTTGACAGATTGGATTTATGGAACAAAATCATATGAGGTTTAACAGGGAGAAGTGCAAGGTCCTTCACCTGGGTAGGAAGAACCCTCACCACAACTAAACAACGAGTGGTGGTCCACAGGCTGGCACAGCATCTGAGCAAGACCTGAGGGTCAAGATCACCTGGAAAATGAATATGACACAACAGGGTGAAGAGGCTGCCAGAAGGGCAAATTAAACTCTGGCGTGCATCAGACGATGTGTGGCCAATAAATCCAAGGAGGTACACCTTCCTCTCTATTCAGCATTGGTGAGGCCTCAGCTGGAGTATTGTGCCCATTTCTGGGCACCGCACTTCAAGGATGCAGACAAGCTTGAGACAGTATAAAGAAGGGCCACCTGTATGGTTAAGGGCATGGAGGGTAGGCCCTATGAGGAGAGACTCTGGGAACTAGGCCCATTCAATCTAAGTAAAAGAAGGCTAAGATGTGACTTGATAGCTGCCTACAAGTACCTCAGGCAGGAGCATCAAGAACTAAGACAGTAACTATTCAGGAGGGGACCTCAAGGGAGGACGAGGACCAATGGGCATAAACTAACAGATGGTAAATTCAGGTTGGACATAAGGAAAAGCTTCTTCTCTGTAAGGGTCACCAGAATCTGGAACACACTCCCAGCAGAGGTGAACACCTTGGAGGTGTTCAAGATGAGGTTGGACAAGCACCTTGTCAAGATCATCTGAGCCCAAAAACTTCCTACCCATGGCAGGGGACTGGACTTGATGATCTTACAGGTCCCTTCCAGTTCTATGTTTCTATGATTCTATGCAACTGCTCACAGCACGTTCTAACTTTAACACAGCTTTACATTCCACAGATTTAGTAAGGCCTAAGTGTAATGTGTAGTGTCATCCTTAGGCTTCTAAGCTCTTCTCTGCCTGCCTGTTTCTGCCAGTAGGGGTCAGAATATGGCCTAAAGTTAGAGCTAACCTTTAGTGATCAGTATTTAACAACTAACAGAAAAAATATCCATGTAGATTGTATTTATGACATACCTTTAACAGTTATCTGTGCTATTGCTTCTATAACACCAAGGGTGGACATAGCAACACAAGTGTAATTTGCAGATTGCCTGACATCATTAAGTTCAAGGACATTTCTTCCAATTGGCATATCATCTTCAGGGGTCAGATCTTCAGCCCCCAACATCCATTTCACATATGGCATTGGTGACCCCACAGCAACACAAGTGATGTTAACACTCCCTCCTGGCATGATTTCATGATTGGTAGGTGGGATAGAGAACCTTGGTGGGACCCGTCGAACTGGAACAAAACACAAAAAAAGGTAATAACATATACAAAAAGGGAAACTGTGTCTTGCATACAGACTACACGCACTGTACAGACACAATTTAACATTTTAACCATGTTATTCCGATTTGCCAAAAAAAAAAAAAAAAATACAAGACTTCACAAGAATATTGTCTGTACACAAAGTAAATTATTCTATATTTACTTGATGATATTATTAGACACATTCATACAAAAGTTGATTCAGATCTACTTGGGCCCCACAATTAACTAACTACATACTAACAATACACAAACATCATGCAAAAGATACACATACACATATATATATGCATGTATTCTTATGCATATGCATATATATATGCACAGAAGAAAACTGGAGGGTCAACAGCATGCTTGAGTTGAGTACCAAAACCAACTTCAATGCTGCGTACTTCCAGTTGATGTGAATAAATGTGCTGGATCACATTGTCACATCACAGCCCTGGAACACATCACCTACAGTACACTGAAAGTGCAATTTGATTTGCTTTCAGACTCAAAGTGGATGCAGCCTCAAGACCTCACACTAACACTGAAACAAACATAGAAATATATCTTTATATATATATA
>NW_017729024.1:116953372-116953841 GCF_001723915.1 Gavialis gangeticus | reverse complement strand
TTTTTTTTTTTAAAAAAAAAAAAAAAACAGGACAAAGATGAGAGGGATGAAAGGACAGAAAGAATGAGTAAGATCATTCTGTGAACGTTAGTTCAGCACTCTTACCTCTTATTGGTGTACCACCTGGGTGGATAATATGAATGCAAATAAGATTAGAAAGAAGAAGCATTAGTACGAGAAGAAGGAGGCTAGGGCTTTGGAAGAAGAATCAAATTAGATTTACAGAATTAAATAAGGTCTTAAAAGAAACTTGAATTACTATACTGTTAAAACAGGAATATATTAGATAGTATTATTAGGTTATAAAAGCAAGTTGCACTGTACCACAAAGGGCAAAGCCACAAATGGTAGCATTGCCGTTCTCAGAATAGCATCTGAGTTCTTAGGTGCTTGATTATATAGGGTTAGATATATATCCCATACGCCTCAAATTCTTAATGAAAAACTTCACAAGAATGTATTTATTACA
>NW_017729024.1:116931971-116953183 GCF_001723915.1 Gavialis gangeticus | reverse complement strand
TCTATGTGATACTTGTGTATTATTTCTTCTAGATAAGTGTTGCTATGATTAGTACAATAACGTTTCCGTGGAAGTGTGTGTATGTGCGCCACTACAGAGTTCTGGTGACTACACTGACGGTAAAATGCATGCCATGCATTTTAAGAATAATAATAATAATATAATAATAATAATATTCTGATATGGAAATTAGTGGGGGTGAAGTGCGCTTCAGAACTAAGCACTTACCAATAGATTCTGGAGATTTAAATACGGAGAGAAGAAAGACAGCATAAAAATATTATTATATTCCTTATAATTTGGCACAGTTTTCAGTTAAAGCTTTATATACTAAATAATCTACGGCACATGTGAAAAATTAATTAATTTACATTAACAGAAGGTTAATTTACACAGTTCTGCTGACAACAAGCAAAGAGTCAGTTAACAAGACGATTTAACATCACAGGACAGGTCAAAAGCTGAGAACTCTGGGAAGACAGGTGATTAAACAACTTAGATTCTACAGTAATATAACTACAATTGCCAAGGCAAAAGCCTTATTATATCCCCTTTATGTTATTCAGGGATAAGCTTTAGAACTTAATGAATTTAGAGTTACCTTTTTAAACTTTTTTAAAATCTAAAGAGAACAAAAGAATAAACTGGGAGAGGGAGAGAAGGGTGAAAGGACTATTAGGAAAGTGCAACGGGCAAAGAGAGAGAGCAGCGAAAGCTGGAGTCTACACCAAATGCAGGCTTCTGTAGATCCAGACAATGTAGGATTCAGAAAGCTTTAGCGTTGGCGCACACTACTGTGGCTAAATGTGTTGGAAAAATACTCAACCAGAAAAAAGCCCTCCTTTCATAGGCTACCCAAGGACTTTTTTCCCCCCCACTTCCTTTAAAGGAACATTTACACCTGGAAAAAGTACTGTGTTTTATGTATTAGTGAGCAGAAAGAAGATGTGTCCAAACTGGCTAATCTTTGGTGGGTTCAAATGTGGAAAAGACAACACAAAACACATTTTTATTGAATATTTTTAGTGTCTAATATGAAAGATTTGATTTTGATGAATATAACCATTGGCACTCCTTGCAAGTTCTGAATGAAGTCCAATGTTGAAATAAATTTGTTAAAAAAAATTAAAATGAAAAAAGAAAGAAAGAGGAGAAAATGGATCCATCAAATACTGCTGAAAAGCAGTAAAGAAAAAATTATAAAAAATACAGTCACAGCAGTGAGCAATGCGGAGTAAACAGAAGCTGCAAAACACAGAGAGACAGACTCTGGAGAAGGTTATGACAACATTACAGACATGGATAACACACTCAGTAACACAGAAAAGATAAGAGGAAGAGAAATTATTACCTATAAATTAAAAAAAATAAAATAAAAAGGTGAGAGAGAACAACTCCAGGCTTTAGTGGAAACAGTAACAAGACCCTACCTGATCGTAACTGTTTGATGCGTCCATTGTTATTGCTTGTGTCCACAGGTAAGAAGTCTTTGAACCAAGTTATTTCAGGATCAGGATTGCCGCTGGCTGCACATAACATTGTGGCTGTACGAGTACGTTCGACCACCTTCAACTGTGGACCCATGTCAATGGTAGGAAAACCTCGAGGAATTTGATCCTCTGAAAAGGAAACACACAGTCTTATTTTATAAAATGATTTCCATTATTTATATAAAAAAATCTCATAGATAGAACTGACAGAATCAAATCCACAGCATGAACTGCTTTGCACAGATGTGTCAGTTGAGGTAAGCAAAGGTATGAATGGCTGGAGAACCAATGATACAGTGGCTCCATGGGACCACTGAAGCCAGCACAGTCCACAGGAACTCCCAATGTACTATGCCAGTGGCTGTCAGCATAAAAATGAGGGACTGTAAAAGGCAGTTTATAAACCATTTTACATCAATTACATGACACATTAATTAGGCATAGCTGAGAATCTGACCATTATATACTGGGTATACTTTTTAAACATTAATGGCAGTACATGATCATACTGATGGCTCTTCTTGCAGGTCTTTGTTTTATAATGTTGAAATAAAAGTGAAAAAAAATGCTTTCTTATGTAACAAATGTAGTATGAGCACCTAAAAGAAGGATGATCTACTAATTTAAGCATTATCCTGGGATAGGAGACAACCAGGTTAAACTACCTGCTCCATCATAGATATTCTGAGCATGTCCACACATGCGCTGGGCTGCACAGTTGTTACTTGCTTAAGCAAGTACTAAATGACTGTGCAGTAACTGCACAGTCCCGGCGCCACATGGGTTGTTTCCAACGCTACTGGGCACTAGCATCAGTGTCATGGTTTCTGCTCACTGACACTACATTGCCATAGAAATGATCTACAGCAATGTAGCTCATCGCTTTAGCTACACTGAATCTCATGTAGACACACCCCTGTGTCTGACCTTGAGCAAATAACTCAGTATATTTCCTTTCTGTGCCTCAATGGCATGTACACATTAACTACTAGAAGAATGAAGTAGACAGTGGGCATACACTTGTCTAATCTGAGGATGACACCAGGGTGGCGAAAGTAGCTGGCACTTTTGAGAACAGAATTATGGTTCAAAATGACCTTGATAACTGAAAGAAGTAGAAAAAAATTGGATGATGTTCCAAGTGGTAGCCTGCTCCTGTGCCTGTCTGATCACGCTTAGAGTCAGAAAGTTCCTCTTAATCTCCAAATTAAATTTCCACTGATGAAGCTTCTGTGGATGCGGGGAAGAAGTGGAAGTAATATTTCTTGACTTTAGCAAGGCTTTTGACATGGTCTCTCATGACCTTTTCAAGAACAAGCTAAGGAAATACACACTAGATGAAAGTACTGTAAGATGGAAAATGCCTTGTTAGATCATTGTACTCAACAAGTAGTTATCAATGGTTTAATGTCTAGCTGGGAAGAAATACGAAGGGTTTTTTGCTATGGAGTTTATTGCTCCCAGGCATGCAGTTTGAATGGGCGCCAGAATGCAAAACATTAGGCCAAGGTGGAGGAACCTTGACTGGCAGAGGAAACAGCCCTTGGGACGTCAACCTGCCAGCCAGGGGCTGCTGCCTCTGAGCTCAACATGCTGTGGAGAGGCTGACCAGGGCATGAGCGTGCTGCACTGTGGAGCTAGGCAGCAGGCAGCCCCCGAACTGAAACACCCTTGTGCTCCAGCCAGCCCCTCCAGCATCTACACGTGCACTGCTGCAGAGTAAAAAAACTCCTTAGCAGGATAGTACTTGTATTTACAAGACAGGTGATTAAACATCTTATATTCTGCATTTACAAGTACTCTCCTGATGTGGAGTTTATTAGTTTACTCCAGCCTAATTGCCCTGTATATGTAGATGCCAAAACATTTAATGTGTCAACATTACATTAAATGTCTCAGGTAGATGTGCCCAGTCTTGTCTTCTTCAGACTAAAAAAACACTGACTTGTGCAGCCTTTTCTCATAAATCTTGCCTCCCAAGCCTCTGATCATTTCTGTTGCTCTCTGCTGGACTCCTTCCAAACAGTTCACGTCTTTTTTGAAGTGTTGGGCCCAAAGTTGGACACAGTACTCCATGTAAGGTCTCACAGCTGATGATTAGACTGGAAGAATCATATCATTTTCCTTGATTTTCAAGTGGCACTACTATTAATATAATCCAGAACACATTGTTGGCTTTTTTTTTTTTTTGCAACAACAAACCGTTGGCCCATAATTAGCTTACACCACTATAATCCTTAGTCTCTTCTCTGCACTACCACACCCTACCCAATCATTCAGCAGTCCATATTTATGCATACAATTATACCACCTCAATTGCAGGACTTCTCACATGTCCTTTTTTAATCAACTAGTTGATTGCAGACCATTTCTCCAGTCTAGTTAGATCATTCTGAATCCTAGCTCTACCCATCAGAGTTTCTGCAACTCCACCCAGCTTGGTGTCATCCAGAAATTTGCTAAAAATGCCCTTAAACCCATCATCCAAATGACATTAAACAATACTAGGACAGACCCCTATGCAACCCTTCATATTTCTTCCCAGCTAGACATTAAACCATTGATGACTACTTGTTGAGTACAATGATCTAACAAGGCATTTTTCCATCTTACAGTACTTTCATCTAGTGTCTATTTCCTTAGCTTGTTACTGAAAAGGTCATGAGAGACCATGTCAAAAGCCCTGCTAAAGTCAAAAAATATTACTTCCACTTCTTCCCCGCATCCACAGAACCTGTCACCTTATCATAGAAGAAAATAAGGTTGATCAGGCATACCTTGTTCTTGGTGAATCCATGTTGGCTATTCTTGAGCACTTTGTTCTCTCAGTGTGGAGCTGCCTTGTCAGTTTCAGCGAGACCAGAAAGCCTGGGGAAGTCTGATTCTTTAAAATGTGTAGAGGGTACTTATGATGGGTTAATACCCTTTAATGGGTGATTTTTAAGTACCTTTATGATGGTTTAAAGGTAACCTGTAAAATGGCCCTGATATAGGACTTAAGAGGAACTTCAGTGGCCATGTTGGCCTTAGCCCTCTGTATGGAGATGAATTTCAACTGAGGAAAATACCTTCAACTGAGAAGGTCACAGTATGCAGGAATTAATTTTTTTATACAAGGATTTTTGAAGGTAGTTAGAAGAGGAAATGTGCAACTTCCCTGAGTTCTTTTGTAAATAATCCTCAGCTGGAAACTGCAGACAAACACAGGTAGGTAAATGCCTGATGGCCTAGGAAGTAACACTGGAAGGGGCAGGCAGTATTTGACAAATCCAGCGGTCCTAGAAATAATTACCTATTTGAATCAAACTAAGTTGTTTTTTACTGCCATAAAGACTCCATAGATGTTTTTACAGTTATATAGCTGTTCTTACTTTGCCTCAAAAAGAACAGTAAAACAAAGGGGGAATCAATAGATACTGTGTAATGCAGGCTTTATTACTAAATGTCTTGCTTGGCAGTTATCGACATGCAATTCTTTAAAGGATAAAAATAATTTACTAGGAATTATCCAATGTCAACTACATTACTTTCTTTGCACAGAAATGGTGTGATCTTTTCAAGTTCTTTCAATATAACTTTCAGACCCTTTTGAAAAAATTTCATCAGGCTATTCTTGAAAGCCTGACAAATCTTTGCATTCCCTAGTGACTTCTGTCTCCCTAGGGTGACTTGATCACTTGCAACGTGAACGCATATAAATACTGCTTTGGTACAGTAGTCACAATTCTGTGGCAAGTTTTCATCTTTCTTTAGAGCAAATATCTCCACCAATCAGCAGCAAGTGTCAAAGGCTTGTAGTAGTGGGCCACTCGCTATAGGCTCTTACCAAAGAAATCTAAATGTAATAACCATTTATAAGATGTGAATCCTTTACCTTGGGAATAACTGACAACGTTTGACTTGTGCCATGCAGAAAGCACTCTAATGCATTTGTATGACCTTTCTTTCTTTCTTGGCTCATAAAGAATACTCCAGAGTCCCTTATTCAGATACACAAGTGCACAACAAAGATAATCTATCTTGCATGCTAATAGGATGGAGTATGTAAAGAGCTTTCCTTTCTTATTTTTAATAAGGGTAATTAAATTCCATTCGTCCCCCTTATGCACAGAACCTTTTTGAATACACTCTCTTCATTAAATTTTCATGAGAAACATCACAATGTAACAGATTCAAATAGCCAGAGCTGTTATACTTTGACAGTTGTGGCTTGTTTCCAATCTGGCTGTCAGGTATTTGGCAATAAAACCCAATATTCAACATAAAATGGACTGGGGAAATAATGAAATTTCTAATTGGAATGCTTATCTCAGTGGGTGTCATTTATAAGTTGTTAATTGCTTTTTTCCCCTCTAAATTTATTAGTGATTTGTATAAAACTGTCTTTGCAATTTGATGACAACAAGTTTGACAGATCATCAAACATGCTGTGCTATAGGCCTGAGAATCAAATCAATGAACAACCCTCTTAGCCGCACAAACTTTTCAGGGGAAAAAAAGAAAAGAAAAATGCCATTACAAATTATCAATAGAGTAACAGTTTAAAAATCTACATGAGGTAAAAAGAAAAACATTTCAGGCTGTTCATTAATGTGCTCATTAAGCTTTAAACTGCAGTACGTACCACTGTTTCATATTAATATTCAATCATACTGAATTAGCTCCTAATTCATCAACAATTTAAATCAGACTTGACCTTCACAAAGCCATTTGGCACTGTCATTTTGAGGGGCCATTAAAGGGCAGATTATTATGTCCTTGTGCTCAATGAGTCACTTAAGTAATACATATTTTGTTTGGGATGGCAGATAAAACAGATCTACATAAAGCACATTCTTTGAATCTTTTAACTGTCTTAATAATATAAGCTGGTATTTGACCCTATATTCCATAACAGGAGTTAACAAAATTCCTTTCAGCATTGTGCTAGTATAATTTCCAGCTGCTGACAGAGTTCTACAAATGATTTCTTAGTTGAATGTAGGAA
This sequence comes from Gavialis gangeticus, assembly GCF_001723915.1. NCBI lineage: Eukaryota > Metazoa > Chordata > Crocodylia > Gavialidae > Gavialis > Gavialis gangeticus. The sequence continues at coordinate 116,946,706 of NW_017729024.1, read as the reverse complement.
CTGAACAAGGCAACTTCAAAGACTGTTTCCTGTGATGTGAACTCTTATGGGAGAATGATTTGGAACCGTCTTGCATAGTTTCATATTACATATTCTCTTTACCAGCAAAGGATCAAGTTATTTTGAAGGTCCATTCCTCATATGTGCAATTGGTCTGGTTGACGTTAATCTCTAAACAGGCTTACTAGGATTTCCACATCTGCTGCTACTTGTGTTGTGAGATGTCAGGGTCTCAGCTGCTTCTTAGCAATGCACATGGAAAACCATGTGGCCTACACATTCACATGTCAAAAGCAGTGCATTCACTATCACAGTACAAATGGCAGCCTCAGTTTTGGAGGCTGCAGGCATACAAGGAATTGACATGACTTCAATGAAGTTACATTGGTAGAAAACTAGTATAAGAGAGTGGAGATTCAGGCTCTAAAGGTTTACTTAAGCCTTATACAGCATAATTCTTTTTTTCACTGTACCTTAAAGCAAAAGTGATAGTATTTTTTCATCCCATTCAGTAGGATAATCATATTTTACAAAGTCTGGAAGTTGTTGTACAAAGCTATGGAGCTAGAAGACGCAGCATGAAACCCACATATCTAGAAATAAGCTTTAGAGGAAGCAGACAAGAGTGAGGATACCCAAATAAGCATGTATATTTAAAAAAAATACAAAATACATGAAGAAGCAGTGTGTACAAATCCAGATGATATTAATCTGCTCAACCAACATTTACTCTTGAGATAAAATTTTCATTGACACTGTAGCGACATGAAAGGTCACATTTTTTTCTCAGAGATGAAAATTTGATCTCCTCCTCTCAACTTCCTTAAGTTTTTAATGAATCCTCTTCCCACCTGTTTTCCCTACAATGCAAGGATAGTTATATTCCTAACGTTTGAACTCTGTTGTACCTTCTACATCATGATAAAGGTATAGGTTATTTACTAAAGTATACTGTATCCCTTTTCACTAGGATTCCCTATCAAAATTCTGGTATTTCAATGCAACAGACAAATTTATTAGTCTTTCCAGCAGCAGCTACATCTTGCAGAAGGGTGGAAAATTATTACAATCTTGGCATGCAAGGATCCAACCTATGCCATTATCTCATCTTCTCAGAAGCAGCAGATGCTTTCTAGAAAAGAGCAGTGGTATGATCACAAGTACCAGCATAAATTATGTAAGGACCATTGAGGGGATCCTAGGAGTCATACCCCACTCCTGTCAAAAGAAGCAAGTCTCTTGATTGTAGAATTCTCCACACATTGTGTGGAAAGACTACGGCTACATACAGGGAACTCTGCTCTCCCAGCATAAATCATATGCATAGAAGCATTCATTCCATTGCTACCAGGGCAAATATGTACCTTCCAGGAGAAACAACTTCCAGGTGTCAGATCTCCCTTGTGAGAGAAACTCTCTTGAAAGAGGAAATGGTTATGTGCTCCCTTCCTGGTCTGGCCTGGAAGGGAAGTGAAGAAGCAGGGCAATGCTCCTGGTTTGGGGAATGGGTAGGGGACACTCCAGTTTACTGGGAGACCAAACTGGAGTAGTGAGGCCAAGCCCCTCTACCTGTTCCTTCAGCCAGGGTACCCAATCTTAGGAGTGGGCAGTAGGGTTGCTCTGGTGCTCCCTCCACACTTGGCTACCAGGAGCCAGGTGTAGGAGGAGCCGTTCCTTGCTCCACATACATTCTTCAGATCAGGAGGCCTTGAACTAAGGAGTGTGTAGAGACTTTATTATGCTGCTCCAGTCCTCTCCCAGACTATTTTATGAGGGGCTGTTCCTCTGACCTGGGTGTGCCCATTATGGAGAACTATGGGGAGTCTCATCCTGCTGCTCTACTCTCCCACAAGAATGGGAAAATGGGAGGAGCTGCTGGTCCAAATGCCTTCCCCATATCGGAACTGCCCAGTCTGGGGAAGGCGTGAGGTGCAGGAGAGAAGGGGCAGTTGCAGGCTGTCCTGGAAATATTTCTGGCAGTGGAAATTTCCACTGCTAAAAATGAATGTCTGTTCACAGCCATAGCCAAAAGCAAAGATGCTCATAAACTCACATTCAAGGACAATAGATCATCTGCCATTTACCATCCAAAGTCAAGCACATGTTCATGTATTAAGGATGTTCTTTGGGGTTAACAGCTGTACAGTGTAATAGAGAACTCAACTGATGAATGGTGTAGAAGTTCCATAAAAGGAAAAAGATTGTCCACATTCTGCAAATCAGGAAAGATGAATTCAGCTTGCTGAACACTGGGCTTTACTGTATGGAAACTACTCCTGCTTGAAACTCTTATAAGCATCACTGGCCGCATCTATATATCACCCTACAGCGACGTTGTTACAGGTTCGTTTTAGCTGTTACTTCACCGTAGCGGTGCACTAAAAAGGAGGAGTGTTCCACTATGGCAAAGTAGCTGCCAGTAATGTACAGACTCATGTGATTGCCACATCGCTGTAGTGTGTTGTATGGCGATGTAGTATGTTGCTTCAGCAACATAGGGTGATGTGTAGACATGCTCATTCTTCCCTACTTTTAAATCACTTGCAAACTTTTCCTTCAAAGTCTTTCTTTTATTTACACCTTAAGCCCATACTTATAATTTCTTACTCACTAATCTTTTCTGTATCAGACCTGTTCTATTTCTGATTATCTGAAGCTTTTATGAGGAGTTTTATTATAGAATGCACACAGTTTTTATTGTATTTAATACCATAAGGTTTGGGAAGTACTATGTTAATACAGTTGTATTTATTAGAACAATTCCATTTGAATATTAATAAATACACATATGTGGATTACTTTGAGATAGAAAATATACCAACAAGAAAAAGTGCTTCTTCAAGCCTAATCAAAATTAATTACTGGATGCAGTATGCTTACAAACCCTCTCTCTGAAAAGGGGCATACACGTATGTGTGTGTATGCAGGAAACAGGGTAAGACTTTTTATTTAGGCACCTGAAGGTGCAAAAGACACCTATTGGATTTTTCAGAAGGGCCGAAGCTCCTTTCACCTACAGTAAGGTTTGTGCCTAGGTTCTTTTGAAAACTCTACCAGGTAGCCACCTACACCTTAAGTACCTTGAAATCTGGCTCCAGATCAAGTTTTCTGCATCACTGATTTGTTTTCTGTGGCCTCATTGAAACAGTACTGGAAAGCATTTTGGTTAGAAACACTGAAACTTATGTCCCAATACTTGTGGTAGAGAGGATGGGATATATAAAGTTATGGAAGTTTTCGTTTAGTAAATTCTACCATCTGAATTATGAGTACAAAGTCACTTTTGAATCACTGGCTGACTCACATATAAGATGGCTGTTTTTAAAAAGTGATAAGTGTTGGAAATCTTTGGGCTAAATTCTCCTCTTATTGCCCTGAAGGATGCCTTTTGTCTCACAGATGTAACCAAGAAGTGAGAATGCAGTTGACTGTTTCCACAACCATATCAACATGCTAGAGATATAAAATAAAACTGAAAATATCCAAAACAAGTTGCAGTGTCCTTATTTATCCCCAATTTAAGTCTATATAACCTGATATCAGATAAAAAAGATTCAGATTGGAGAAAATTACTGTTTTTGAAAGAACTTCCTGGTATCTCTCTGTGGAAAGGGAAGGTGATTTTCCATTCTATTCAGTAAAAAGAATCTATTTCAAGATTCTCTCATAGCTTTGCCACTGGCAATTTTTAAAATCATTCTCTAGCTCCTGGAATAAAAAAGGCACATTCACGACCCACATATGGAGTATTCCCCTTATACACTGCAGATATTGAAGATAAACTGCTGCAATAAAGTTTATTATTTCAAAGAACAGTGTAAATAAAGCTTTTATTTTCACTATTCCAGATGGCAGCAGCATATAATTTGCACTGTTTTGACATCATGACCATATTATTCAAAATCATTCTTCCCACAACTGAACTGAATACAGGATTGAAAACTCTAAAATAAAAGAGAAAAAAATAAAAGCCAAATCAACATTTTTCAGCAAACTTAGTATTCTAGATACTTATTGAAGAACTATGCATATGAATGAACTTTTAAAAATACAAACAAAGCAATTTCTAATTATATATAAAAGACTACCCTAAGTTGGACTGAAATCATATACAGCATCAGAAAATTGCCAGTTAATAAATATTCCTACTGAAATATTGTACAAAGTAGCATTTTGCCAAAAAAGTAATTATGAACACACAATGAATTCTTATCCCAGGGTCCTCTGTTCAAAGCTATTATCTGCAGATGGATATGCTTACGTTGGCTAGGTACAGACATTCAAAAAGCCTGAGGTGGAATAGACTTAAGTTACGCAACAGTGAACAGAATGTATTCACTCTTTGGTGGTGGAAGCAGAGGCCAAATCTTAGACTGGGTTTCGCCATTTTTAAACCAGTCTACATGTGCCAAACTTCTGTTCTGTTATGGGTGTAGACTAGTTTTGAGTACCAAACTTTTGTTGTTACAGGTATAGACCAGTTTCCAATCATTAATACTGGTAAAAGTGTAATGTTTGTACCTGGCCTTAGTGATGATGTAACTTAGTCAGCAAGAGTAAAAGCTTTTTTGCAAAATAGATGTAGATATATATTGTAAACAGTTACAAGGAACACATGTCCCTAAAGATTTCTCTTCTGTTTCAGTTAATTATGCTATGCAAGAATAGAAAACTGGATACTGATACGAAACTCATCGAAGATTATTCAGCATATCAAAAGCTGCCCATAGAGTGTACCAATATGAAACATACATTTAAAAAATATTCTTAGCACATTGAGCAGGTGAGTAAAGCACATTCAGTGGAAAATAAAACAAACCTGTTTAGTAGCATTGTATGCAATTCCCCCACAAATTGCAAAGTAATGTCTATATAACAGAACATAGAACCACTCAGACCAAATTATCATTTGTATGAATGTGGAAGCTGCAATTTCATATTGCATTAAGTTAGTATTCATTGTTATGATTATTTAGTAGGACTGTGTGAAGCTTCAGTCACTGATTCGATTCGGCGAAGATTCAGCCTGATTCGGCAGCTGAATTTCCAAATCCAAATCAAATCAGGAGACCCTTTAATCTCTCCGAATTGAATCTGAACCCTCCAAATCATTTCAGAGAGATTCGATGATTTGGCCATACCCACAGCTTTAAATGGTTTGTTTACATACCTCAAGGTACCAGGCAGCTCGTGAATGTTGAGACGGCGGGGCAGATAGAGCGTCCCACAGGATTGTGGGGGATTCCCAGCATGCTTAGCAGCAAACCCAAAAGAGAACCTGAAGCACTTCCAGTTTACTTCTGGGTTCTCTGCCAAGCACGCAGGGGGTCCCCCCTACACTCCTGTGGGACGCTCCATCCACCCCACCATTGCAGCATTCACAAGTACCTGGTACCTCGAGGTATATATAAAAATCATTTAAAGCTTTGTCTATGGCCAAATCGCTAATTCTCCTAATCAGCATCAAAACTTCAGATTCGGATTTGGCCGAATTGAATTGAGACAGTGATCCGAATCAATGAATCAAATCACTGTCCCTGATTCAGGTCAAATCTGAATCGAAAATGGCCCATTTCACGCACCCATAGTATTTAGCATTAAATAAGACCTCTGGTTTAACACATGCATTTATTTAGTATAGTTCTGGATTCGGTAATTTTAGTAAAGAAGAACATACATGAAAGGAAACTTGGACTCTATCTTTCACATTCTCACTGTTTGCAAAATAGGTCTAAAACTATGCCACACTTTGCAAGCCCTTCTCCGTGTGACTTGGTTGACCAAAGCTAACAGGTCTCTTTTCACAAGTGAGAACTAAATTACAAGATTAGGAATTGGAGGAACTGATTCAGTTTAAAGTCTGCTTTTCTTTTTCACAATAAGGGCTTGACACTACATTTGCACCCAAGCCACAGACAAGCTTTGTAACCGTAGTACATGGTAGTGTAGTGCAGCATATGCCTATCATGTATGCTTTTCTATGAAGGCCTGAAAATCCGGTGATTTATTTTGCTCACTAGTTAGAAGAAAGAGAACTGTGTTTATATGCCCAGAGGAGAAAATATGTAAATGAAGTGGCTGCATGTAGAGTTTTTTCCAGTTTCCAAAGGATTGTATCAGGTATTTGCTTGTATTTAATTTGGAGAATCAGATTCAGCCCATATTATGTGTACCTATATAAACAAGCAGTTAGCTGATTTGAAACCTAACCTATGTCACATGAGCTACTCAGCAAACAAAGTCTTGGTCAAATACTTGAAAATACCTTCTTCTCTCATAAATATACCAGCCCTCTCCAAACGGATACCTTTTGGGAGTTCATCAAATTTGGACTGTTTCAGACAAATGTGTTTCAGAGTCATTGGGCTCTTGTAGAAAACAGCCTGTCAACTCCCCCCATCTCTTGTGGGATCCAGCTTGACCACCTCAGTTGACTAGGGAGCTGATATTATCTCACTAAGAGAAGTAATAGATCCGACAATGAAAAAACCCTTTTTAAATGCACAGTAGCATGTGTTTACATACATAAACAACACACATGTCAAAAGATACAGGACAATGAATGCTTTACATGTCTATGAATTCCATGAAAATACAAATATATGAGTATCTTTTGCCTCAAATGTATTTTGCTTGATAGAATAATGGGAAAGAGTAGGGCAAAGGAGGAGAAGGATTTGAATTTCCCTGTTTACCACTTCCAATTTGAGGTCTGGATTCCAGACAGTGTTAGGATTAGGATTATATTAAATCAGGGTTAAAATGGGACTTGCCAAGAATGAGGATTAAGAAACACAAGTTTGCTCTAACCTATATTTTTAGCATACTGGTACCTGCATTTCTACAATTCTCATATAATAGTAGTAGTAGTAGAGCAATAAGCAGACTCTTAATTGCAAACGTTGATTTTCACACTACATACATTGTTATGGTGTCATAATAAGGAGCACAGCCATCAAATTTTCTACCATTAAGTATATCAAATACTTTTCATTATATTTTAAGATAAGGTCACAGAAAAAGAGCTCTTGTAATAACCACCACAATCAGAATGGAGGCCAGTTGTTTTCCCTTGTATTTTACCCATTATTAAGATTCATATTTTTACATATAAGGTAGACACTTAAAAAAAATTCTCATGATAACTAAACCATATTCATACTTAGGCAAATCAAATAAACACCTAGGCTTGGCAGGATCCAATTTTCATCAATAGACACCAATAAACATCTATCTAATGCGACACTCACAGACTGATGGAAAAATATTTCTGCTGGTAAACACATAAATTTACATAAAGGAGAACGAAAACACACACACACATACACACACACACACATACACCAGTTGTTGCAGAAACTAGGGGCCATGCTGGTAAGGTTGTGCTGGGAGGCGGAGTTGGAGAGGCAGGGCTGGTAGAAGTGGGGAGCCTGGGAGCCCAGTTTAAGATGTTGGCGGAGCAAGGGGTCAGCAGCACCAGGTTCCTGACTGCTACCAGCCCTGCCCTTCCAACCCCCTCTCCCAGCAGAGCCTAGCTCCCGCTGTGGCCAGTGTGTGTGTGCACACCCACACATGCACATAAAGGTATGCTTTATTGAATTATGGAAATTTAATTTCTATATTTCTAAATTATCTGCCCCCACATCCTTAATTTCACATAATCCCCAAAATTTATATTCATAACAATCAAAACATACCCCTAATTTCACACAATCCTGAAAATTTCAATAGATAAAAATTGAAATAAATGCTTAAAAATAAACATCTATTTTAGCTGTCAAAATAAAAAAATAAAATAAAAATTGAACTCTTCCAAGCCTATAAGTAATATATTGAGAATTAATAATATGGTCTGAAATATACATGCTTCCTAATTAGTTCTCAATTAGTCAATAGAGCAAGATAGTGACCTAACATTTCACTAGGCACTAGACTGTAAACTCAAGCTAATAAACCTAAGAATACCACAAATCCTGTGGGTACTCTTATGCCTCAAAACTTGATTGGAGAATTTTTGTCTTGGAATAATTTATAGGGTACACCAAAGACCAATGTTGAAGGAAAAAAGTGCAATGAGCACTTCCTGCGCCTAGGTAGATAAGGGCACCTTTTAAGAGCGAGTTTGGGGGAAAAATACATTAATATGTAACATAAACACTAAAAGTATGTTCTGATGATAATTGGACTATTTTGTTAGGTGAATCAAATAATATATGAAGAACATAATACATCAGAGACACCTTCCTGATGTCTCAGATGGCTAATGGCTCCAGTGGGGGCTTAGAACCCCCCAGACTGAACTCCTTTCACTCCCTTTTCCCCCTCCCATTCTGAAAACATTTCGTGGCTGGGAGGCAGCGCAGACAGATGTTACAGAAGACACACTGTTTTGAAACAACTTCACCTGACCCTTCATGCGATGAGGGGTCAGATTTTCACCCAATCTGCCATTTTTAAGCAGTCTGCAGCCATATACTTGTGTTTGGTCACACATACACACACACACACACACACACACACACACACACACACACACATATATACACATATACACACATATATATATATACACACACACACACACACACATTGCTTTCCATGGCCATATGGGGCAAAACTTGTCACTTCTGTCTGCACCCCAAGACTCTTCCTCTTTTGTGGCTATAGGAATTTTTATTGCATTTTCATTAGCAGCAACAACCACCGAGAAAGAAGGCATGAAGATGGCATAGGACAGGAGTCTGGCCAGCAACAGGTATTTTCAAATGAGGAGATACTCAACCCTTGTCCCCACTGCTCAACTGAACTAGAGCAGAATTTAATACAACCTAAAGCTTAGATGGTGAAGATTTCCTGAAAAGGAGACTTCCCAGAGTAATAGTTGGTAGGCCTTGACTGTCACTGATAGCACACTGGTGTCAGTGTTTCCCAAGTACCCATGTTTTAGTAAATAATTTTTTTAATGCAGTCTAAACACTAAATCCAACATACCTTAATAATTTCACTGTAAGCTTTGCTGCCAAATGGAAGACACCGATATTGGAGAAACTGGGAAAGAAGTGCATCCCACTTCAGTCTCCTTTTTACTTTTGGGAAAAGTATTTTTGGATTTCTAGCCCAGTAGCAAATCTGATATATATATTTCTCAAGTCTTAACCATTGATGACATGTGCTATTTGAAACTAAAAGGCTTAGATTAGATTGTAAAATATTCAAGGCAGAGATCATGTACTCCTGTATGCCTTTAATGCAGCACAATTGGCAAACCAATCAGGATTGTGGCAAATACATGCTAGTGTAAAGTAAATAAACAAATAATCTGATAAATAACTACACAGAATTATAAATAAGTATTATCATAATAGTTATGTTCTAAATATAGTGCGCATTAACAGTAACGAGTAGAAAGGAAACATGTAGAGATTATATACAAGAATGACCTTAAATAATCATTACAGCAGATACTGCATAGTAAAGCAAAACTGTGAATTGAATAAAATGTCTATAGAGCTATATTAATATCCAAAATTACATTTGAGATGATGGAACAGAATAGAAATTTTAAAATAAGGTTTCACTAAAGGTAATGGAAAGTTCATTTTCAATAGCTCTGAAAGGTGCATAAAACATTCATAACACTTACCTGGTTACAAAGTGATAATCAATAGATACAGTATCACCATTCTTTTTTCTTTTTTATTCTCTCATTGATGTGAGTGTGTTCATCAATTAGGAGAACACTAGATGTAACAAGACAAATGTAAGGCTGCAGAACACCGTGCATGGTATTGCCCAAGAACTGCTGCAATAAGGCATCAGCTAAAATACTGTAAGGTGGTAAAAGACACAGAATACACAGTTCTGAATCTTTCATGGAGATGACAGAAACTTGACAAAATTATAAGCTTTTCAATTGGAGAAAGGAAAGTCATCATGTAGTGGTCTGCAGAAAGGGGATGAGGAAAGCAGGAAAGGGGGATGGATGGGCTTGCTGCAAGGCTATTTTACTTCTGAATATGAGACAAAGGTCAGCAACATCTGTGGAATCAGCCTCCTGCTACCACTGGACCTATATTAAGACTTACAAGTTGAGGACAGGCCTTGGAGGATCAGACATTCTTTCTCCAACAATTTAGGAAAGGGCTCAGAATCAGATGGAAATTGGATCTAGTTCTATCGTTGTGGTTAACATAAAGCCACAATGCCTTTATTTAGGAAGCTGTAGGGTGAGTGGAATAAGAAAATCAGTGAAAAAGTAGGCACAACACCTCCATAGAGATGATCAGTGAGTGTGCAGGTCAGGGTAAGCAAAATATGGCCTGCCAATTGATCCTGTGTGGCCCATCAGCTGCCACCATAAGTTTGAGAAGGGAGGGCTGCTCCCTGTGCCACTCTGTTCAGCTGCAGCTGGGCCAGGCAGCACACAGACTCCTCTGCATCCTTCCCCCTCTGCCTGGCTTCCTGTTGGTACTGTTGCTATGCAGTCCTGACACCACAGCTGCCGGCAGCTGGGCTCCCACAGGACGGGGCATAATTCAGCACAGAGTCGCTGTTCAGCCCACCCACTGTGATGAGCCACTGCTGCCATGGTCCCACTAGAAGGGTCCATGCAAGCTGTGTGTGGGGGAGGGAGGGGTGGGGAGGCTTAGCCTGGGGCAGCCACCCCTGACTTTCCCAGTGTCATGCAGCGGTGGGGTGGCTACTCAGGGCACAGCATTGTGCTCTGCCTCAGGTGGACCTGTCTGCTGGGGGCTGCAGCGTGAGGCCTGTGCGGTGCCAACAGGAAGCTGGGAGGGGAGAATGGGTGTGGTGGGGGTGAAGCAGTCTGCATGCTGTGCATCTCAGACTGGCCTGGCTGCAGCAGAGCAGAGCGGTGTGGGACACCGCCCTTCCTCCTCAGGCTCCTGGTGCTGGTTGGCAAGTTGCATAGGATCTATTAGCATCTCCCTGCCTACCTCCCTCCCCCTTGGTCCTCAACAGCTCACTAAAACTTGTTAAATGGCTCTCCAGCCCAAACTGATGTAGGTCCTGTAAAATATACAAGGATAGGTTTGGAGGGCCTGAGTTTCTTCCATGAAGCAGCAATCTCAGTTTCTTCCCCATAGATATTAACAAAATCTTCTCAGGGGCAGAGGAGAGCAGAGCAGAGCAGCTCCTCTACAGCTTGTGGGTTTTTTGTATGTTAAGACAAATAGCCATTAAAAACTGAAATGTGACTCCTGGAGCTCACATTGCCATTACAACATCCCCCATCTCCCACTATCCTATGTCCATGTTTGATGATGATTGTTGGCTAATAAATAACTTTTCATGAGTATGCAGCAATATGGCTTCCTAGTAGACAGTTTAAATATATTCAAGGAAAAGATTTATGTGGGTAACACCTTTTAATGGACCAACTGCATGGTTGGAATAGATTTAGACAAGCTTTTGAATTGTGTGCCTTCTTCAGGTCTGAGGAACAGCTAAAGCTAAAAACAGTCTGTAGGGATGTGAAATTGAAGACATTGCCAGGAGCTGCTAACAGATAAAAACATTGAAGACAAAGGATAGCTTCGTTAGACAAAGATTGAGACCATTAAAAAGAGAAGAGGATCATTAACACCTGTAGAGTGATGAGATATTAGCAGGAATCAGGTAGATTGGAATGAGCCATGAAATCAATGTACGTGTGCAGTTCTTGATTTTTAATGTTCTGCCAGCTTATGAATTTTTGTTCCCTTTGCTGTGTTTTACAAATTTCCTGTGAGCAAGGAAAAGTGAAGTCAGTGTTGCTCTTCAAAAAGTGTTCTCCTATGACATTAAACATACTTTTTCTCTATGTTTGCAGATAACTAAGAGCATATAATTTATCTTGGAATCATAAACAAACCAATATTTGAAATTCTTTAGTATAACAAAGAATCACTGCTGTCAGATATATGGCTTCACATAAAGGATGGCAACTTTCATTGGCATATTTTAATCAAATTGGAAAATGTCACAGCTTGTCATGGATTAATACACTCACAAGTTTATAAGTACTACAAAGGTTGTCTGTCTTGCTTGTTTAGAAAGATGCATCACTGATGTTTCTTTCTAGCAAATAGTGTAGCAATGGTGTAACCCGTATATGGCTTGAAATTTCTACCCAGTGTAACAGCTTCTTTAGCACTGATGCTGACAGAGCCCAAAATAATTGTGGTGAGACTGGGATTTAATATATTTGACATTTTAAAAAAATGTATCACTCTGGTCAGGGATGATAATGGTTGTATTCTATACCGCTATGTAGAAGGACACAATCTCAATTTCTGGTCACGCTTTCTAGCACTTTAGAGTGACAGGGACTGGGAGTGATAGAGGTAGGGTGCTTAGCTTCTGAAACAAAAAAAGAAGGCCTTGCATTTCACAGGAATGCTCTCGCTGGCCCATTAAGGAATGGTAGTAGCACTCTCCTTAGAGAGTCTTCTCAAGGAGTCCCTTGTGTGACCTTTATGCCATTTACGTGAACTATCCAAAACAGCAGGTACAGTTGGAATGCATAAGGGAGTGAAGGGGGGATGGTGTTGTTCAAACACCACACCTGCATAATAATCTGGCAATCACACAACTAAGAAAAATACATTATGATGCGTCGACTAAATCACACAAAGTTGTGCACATACCAACACTAAGGATTTTTCTCACCTTTTCTTTCACTTTTGCCCCCATTCATTTCTTCCCCAGCCTACAATTTGTTGTGTACCTGTTGTATAGTATCCAACAGTAAATGGTAAACCCTTCAGAGCACAGCCTGTGGCTTTGTAATGCTTTTAAATCACAGAGCATGCATTTGGGCACATTAATCCCCTGGAGATACGTATCTTAGAAGACAGACAAATATCTGATATTTGCAATTATGTAGAGGAACCCAAATTTATCACATACAGTACAGTAAACTGCATGATAGGACCTGTCTAAAAATGTAGTTTTTCTTTAAACTTAAAACTTTATTTGCATATTATTATTTTACAAGAGGCACTCAGCTACAATATGAAAAATGGATTTTTTGTTACTGTTTTATAGTTTGAGCTCAAGGATGACATCTACAAGCCTATCATAATTACTTTAAATTATCATGAAATTCAATGGTACCTCTCCAAAAATGTAACGAGGTCAAAATCAATGATGGGTGGCATAAAATGAAATGTATTAAAGTCTATGATCACACTGAATATCTAGTGGTATATAAAAAAAAAAAATCCTTCACTGTATCTGTGAACACTTATTCATTGCATACTAATTCAGTTTTCTGTAGAATATGTATAACCTTTTAACTATTTCTACAATTTATCAAACTTTTCTTACAAATAATAATATATATGAGTGTATGGGCACTAGCATGGTAATATTACCTAGATCAGGGTTAGCAACCTATGACCCACAGGTCGAACCTAGCCCGCAGAATGCTTGTATCAAGCCTGTGGATGTAGGGTTTTGGCAGCATTTAATGGAAGAAGGAACTATCTGCAGGTGCCCTTTCAATATGGCTGGGAACAGGCAGCAGCACCCAGTTGCCTGCCTCTGATTCTGAGTTGGTCATTCAGGCTCACAGCCAGAAAAGGTTGCTTACTCCTGACCTAGATTACAAATACTTGTTAACTATGGAAAATCATTAGGGACAGAAAAGACACATTACAATAAGTCATTGAGTTGATCCCTCTGACTAATACAGGAAAGCTTCTTAAGGGCATATTTGCCAGTTCTTTATCTAGTCAGATTCTAAATGTCTTGAATAATGAAGCATCCACCACTACTTCCCTTTGGAAACTATTCCATAATTTTACTGAAGTTAATTTTTCCCTTATAATAACCTATTCAGAAAGTCATCCCATTCAAGATACCGATTCCTCTTTGTGCTACCCAAAATAATTCCTCTCCTTTTTGGAGTATTTCACTTCCTAACAGCATGGTATACACGTTGAATATACATTTAGTTAATAAAGCCAAATTGTAAATAATTTCTGTCATTGTCTTAGAAATTCCAGTGTTTCTTTATGCTTACCTGGTGCCCACAACTGAATAAAGTATCTCAACTTAAGTCTCACTATAGGTGAAATTGGAATAATAAAACATTTGACAATAGTGCCATATTCATGGGTGCAGGAGAAGGACCTCATGGAACTCCACACCAACTGATGGCAGTAGGGACCACAATCCACATGAATTTCAGAACTATATGCAGAACTCATTTCTTGAAACTAGGCTTCTCTCCTTAACTTCTTCACGAAATCTATAGCTACTTCAAGCTATAAATCCTATAGACTAGCAAAGAAGGAAAGCAGCCAAGCAGATTTTTATTTCTATTTATTCTTTAAACACTTGACAGGAACTCAAATATTATGGTGATAGGGAAAGTATGTGTAGAGTTAGATGGATAGATATAGACAGACCTTGTAAGCCTGTCAGCCAAGTCATTCCACAGTTGCAGAAAGACTTAAAAAATCCAACTTAAAATAAACCAGCAAGCATCTCAATAATCGAGATACACATATATATATATATATATATATATATATATATATTGCTTGTTCCATTAAAATTACAAAAAAAAGATCTAGTTAAAGATTATATTAACATTGACTCTTAAAGGTATGCTCTAAATCAGTGATACTCAAACTTCTGGCCCTGTGGGCCACAGGAGTGGCACGGGGCTGATCTGTGGGCCGGATCCCATAGGCGGGATCAGTTTGTAGGCCAGATCTGGCATGGGG
>NW_017729024.1:116902359-116926971 GCF_001723915.1 Gavialis gangeticus | reverse complement strand
TGAAGGATTGCTATAAACTAAACTGTTGAATTTTTACGAAAAGATAAATGGGGGGGATTTGTTTTGTTTTTATTTTTGTCTTTTTAGTAATTTATAGTTGCTTGTAGTACGACAGCTATTCTCTTTCCCTTTTATAGCTATACTTTCTATTCCAGCTGTATTTACTGTGCCTGGAAATAGTTTGTCTAGACTGTTTACTCTGATGAATTAACACCTTCTCAAGAAAATGTTTCAAACCTTTTAACTTCACACATCAAACCCTGTTATTACCTCAAGACCCACCACAGGTACATGACACAGTTGTGTGTGGTGCCGTGTCCTAGCATTTCATTTGAATCCTGCATCTTGATCCCCTGAGAAATTCAGCAGCAAGTTAACCTGAAAAAACACCAGTAGGAGTACTGTGTTTCAATTTTTGTTTTGAAAAATAAAAGCTCCTGGTTTTTGTCCTTGAAAATCTCCATGCTTCTATGAAACAGAAGGAAATCTCTCTAGATCTCTACCAGAATTCTAGAACTGTTATTCTGATAACTGAAGCATAAAGTTATGCTACCAAGTCACTATTTATGTATCTAACTTATTCATCTAAATTTCATAAATGCAACAACCTACTAAAGTTACTGTTGCATAACTCCAGCTTCTTGCTGCTTAGAAAATGCTTAAACACTTTCATAACACTTTCAAAGTGGTGAACTTCATTAAGAGTTATCCAACATTTTCTTGATTTTTTGCATTGCTCTGTAAAAACTCAGATTCTCTTTACCAACTCATAGTAAATTGAAGGAAATTTCACAAGATACAATGTTAACTTGACTCTTCAGACCAATAGAAAATTAAGTAAAGTGACAGTTATCTTGAACAATTCTCAGTTTCTTCTTGTTGATGCCCTGAATAATTACAGTGGTCACAATTGAGATTGTTCTAGAAGTTGAAAAATGTTTACGTTAAAAATATCTTCCCTACTAGTAAGACCTCTCAAATCACTGGAAACTTTCAGAAGCTTTCAAAAACTTGTCTTGCTTGCATCTAAACAAACAGAATTGTTTTGTCAATGAGCTGCATATGATTGTTCTGTCCATGCACAACAGGGCAGACACATTCATTAGACTGTTCAAACACCAGCCTTCCTAACCCTGAAAAGCAAACTTGTAGCCAATCCTCAGCTGTTATTGGTATAACATTTTAACAGACCTATGACAATTTACATCATTTGAGGGTCTGTTCTTTGGAGTGGTGACTTCTTATTTCAAACTTCACTAAGGAATCAGTTAGGAAACAATGAAAGCTTATAAGGTAGCACCTGAGGGAACTACAGTTCTGGACTATTTTTCTGTATAGTCCCTGAAAAGGAAGTGAATCACCAGCCCAAGATGCTGGTTCCATAGCAAAGAATGGTTAATTGCCATACAAACCGATAGACCTCATCCATAACAAACTATGGAAATTCCTCTGTCTTACTGGGAGTAAGGACTCTGGACTTAAGAAAAGCGGACTGACTTTGTAGCCAGAGTCTTTAGGCCTCAGCTTGTAAATAGTTAAAAGAAGATGCAATTGTTGCATGTTACAAACATGCACAGAAGATATAACTCAGAGAAGACTCTGGAAGCAACTGACCTTTTGAACTGCTACCCTAATTAGGGCCGTCAGGCCGGGCTGGTTCTGTTCATACAACAGTCCCCACAAGTGGTGCAGGGACCCAGATGTCAGCCCGAGCACCCCAAAGGCACATGGTACGGCATTAGGTCAGGCCAGGCTTGTGATGTAGCACAGCCAACACTGGGTACCAGGTAGCCAGGACTGAGCCATGCTGCCCACACCATGCAAGGGGGCTGTGGGCCTTACAGGGGACACATGAGGGCCCTGCAGGGTGAGCTGTGGCCATGCAGGGGGGCTGTGTCCTGTGGAGGGGCAAAGGACCCACCCCTCCTGAGACACCCCTCCCACACAGTCCCCCCACAACTCCCCACACCTACCCAGACACCCCACACCCCACAACATGCCCCACACACACACACTCACATCCTCCCCCACCGCTTCCCACCCCACTCCTGCAAACCCCACATCCTCCCATACACCAGTTGTGCCCAGCTGCTAGACACTGAGATCTGCTGGCAGGAGCTGTGGTTGCAAGGGCAGCTGTCCCCACATCCTAGCTAGTGAAGGGGTCCAGGGGGAGCTCTAAATGTTCTATGATAAGAAACCCCAAAACAAACATCAAAACATATAGATATTTAGAATTTATTTTATTATAATGATAGAGACACCTGTAGGCTTCCAAACTGCTATAAAACTAAATATATCAATAAAACATTGCCCAACTGATCTCTCTCTCTCTCTCTCTCTCTCTCTCTATATATATATAGTGATGTTTTGTTTTAATTGTGGAAGAACATGGATTTTGGGGTATTTTAAAGAATTAATTTGGAATTTTTTTTATCAGAGATTTTGCAGTTTTTAAATATGGAACACCAGAATTTCTTCTAGTGAGGCAAGTGGCAGGACCCAGGCAGAGGAGCCTGGTCAGGGCTGGCACCTGGGACACAGCTGGAGGTGGCTGACCTCCTGGCCACTTGGGGCCAGAAGGACATGCTTTGACAGTTCAAAGCAGGCCACCCCATTGAGAACATCTTCTAGGCGATAGCTGCCCAGATGGCAGGGTGGCGGCACACATGGCAGTAGGGCCATATAAGGGCCAACTGTGCAGCCACATCCTGCTGGCAGCTGGCCCAGTGTTGCAGATGCCTCTGCTGTGGCTGCGCAGTCCCCATCTGAATCTGGCAGAGATGTAGCTTTGGGGCCACATGCTGTTATAGGTAGCAGCAGGTTATAGCCAGGCAGCAGTTCCCACTGCCAGACTGCTCCAGTGGGTACAGGGAACTCTGTTAGGGCTGCTTCAGCAGTTGAGCTGGCACATGGGGTAGTGTCCCCAGATACCAACTGGCCGGGCCCCAGAAGCTCCTGTCTATTTGTAACACTCATATCATAGGACCTAAGGCCCACCTGTCTAACTAGTAACCCCATGTGAGGCTAATGAGCGAGTGGTACAACTAAATTCTTGGAAAAACTAATTTAAAAAAACAGGATAGGAGTGTTGTGTGGGTCAAAGGGTCAAAACGTGAAAATAAACATGCCTGAGGGGGACACCAAGCAGAGCTCCCCCTGGGCTGCACCCACAAGTCCTCAAAGGCATCCAAGGAGCCGGTGGATGCTGCCCACTGGTGCTCTGCCCAGAAATGTGCACAGACAAGTGAGAGGAAAGCAGCTCTACAGTCTCCAGGCACCTTCCCAGCCAGAACCTCCTTCCTGGTCAAGTATAGGGCCTACTTGGCCAGGGCCAGGAGGAGGTTGACCAGGAGGTCCTGGGACTCATTGGGGCTGTGGATGGGGTGACCAAAAACAACAAGATGGGGGATAAAATGCAACCAGAATCTCAGGTCTCCCTCTGCCTGCAGAAGGGGCAAGAAGCGGTGGTGTCAGTAAAGCTCACCACATACACGCCCATGGCGATGGCTCCATGAAAGAGGTCACCAGTGGCTTGTGGAATGAGGGGGAATACATACTTAGCCACTGGGGTACGCCAGCCATGCCCACAACGAGCAGGTCCTGCCACTTGGTGTCTGGGTGGGATGTGAGAGTGGCATGATGGATTGTGCAGCACAAGAGCATGGAGAGGTGGCGGTGATGGATGGTGGAAAAGCGGACCGGTCTGGTGTCCTCCAGCCAGCTTAGATGGTGGGGTGGGGAGTGCCATGAGGCAGGGCAAGGCACTGGCCCCGCAACAAACTCTGGTAGACTAGAGGACATGCTGAGGGGGAAGGGACTGCCACCACGTAGGACCTGCTCAACAAGGGCCAGGGAATCAGGAGATAGGGTAGGTTTCACCTACTGAACCAGACAGCAGGTCACACATGTTGTGGGTAGATCTATGCGCCAGGCCAGTGCAGCAGGGTCCACCCACTCCTGCCTATTATAGTTCACGAGATCTCTGATATGGGTGACACCAGCCCAGATCAACCTCTGTCACAACCAGGGTGCCTCTGCTGTTAGCACCTCCAGCTGGGAGTTCCAGAAGAGGGGCTCGATGAGCAGGTTGGCACCCTAGGCAAGCGTTGCAAAGGACCTGGAGGCAGATATCATCCTCCAGGCCCAGAGGAGGTCCTGACAGAACTCTGGGAACTCTTGCAGGTCCTGCAGGGAGAAGCCCTGCAGGCTGAGGAGCTGCCAGTCATATCGGAGCCCCTGGAAGTGGCGGAGGAAGGCGCGCTCCAGGTGGCCCAATGCCACGTGACTACCAAGACCATATAGCACTTGCTGCGGGGCCTGAAGGCAGAATGTCAGGACCTGGCTGTAGAGGCAAACCAGGCCCTGGCTGCCCTCCCACAAGGGGAGGCTCAGGACCTCCACAGTGACCAGTGCTGTCCTAGCCAGAAAAATTCCAGTGCCCATCTCTAGAGCCCTGCCAGGACCTCAGGGGGCACAAGCAGGGTATGAAAGCAGTGCCAGAGTGTGGACACAACCAGCAGATCCAGCACCAGCACTCTCCCATACAGGGAGAAACACCTCAGGAGCCCTGCCCATGCCCAGAGCCACTCCACCATCCTTACCTCCAGCTTGTGCCAGTTCTCTGGCGGGGAGGGTCTATGAGGACAGGTAGACCCCCAAGTAGAGGAGAAAGCCCACACTCCAGTGGATTCTATAGATCATGGGTCACAGTGAGACCCACCTGCCACTCATCACCCATTGCCAAGCCAAAGCCCTTGACCCAGTTGACTCGGGCAGAGAAGGCTGCCGAGTAAAATGCCTGGCAGGCCTCTACCTGTGCCAGGTTGCCTGAGTCCTAGACCATGAGGAGTACATCAGCAGCATATGCTGACAGGACCAGCTGCACTGTGATCCACTCTGTCAAATGCATTCTCCTTGTTCAGGGACAGACGGGCAAAAGACAGGTCCTCCCAACGTGCTAGCTCCACGTCCTGAACCAGGTACAGGTTGTCAAAGATGGCATGTCTGGACACCATGTACGTCTGGTAGGGATGGATCACATCTATCAGCATGGACAGCAAGTGCAGCAAGATGGCCTTTGCCGGAGGAGGGACATAGGGCGCCCATGTTCCACAGGTTGCGAAGATCCCCCTTCCTTGGCAGGAGGGTCAGCACGGCCCTCCGGCATGACAGGGGGAGCTCCCCACTTCCCTCAGATTTGGCCCAGATGACAGCAAATTCTGGGTCAAGAACATCCGAGAAAGCTTGGTAGAACTCCGCCGTCAGCCTGTCGATGCCTGGCACCCATCAATGCCCAGTCCCGGTTGCCTGAGCTGACTTGCAGGAGTCCCTCCCAAAGGGTCTGACAGACTTTGGTGTCAGTCAGATCCAGGAAGAAGAGCTCTTCATATAAGGCCCCTGAACACCAGTGCATCTCACCTGGATCTGTGAAGGGTGCTGTCACCCACCAGAAGGCAGGTGATGTACTTCTTGCCCCCCCTGCCTCCTCTGCAGGGCACAGAAGTGAGAGCCACGGTCTATCTACTGAAGGAGCTGGATGCATGAGCAGACAAATGCACTGTGGGCACGGTGGTTGTCAAGAGCACGAAGGTCTTCCTGCCTCTCCCAACACTCTCTGCAGAGGGACAGGTTGGTTGAGTCGGTGGCCAGGCACCTCTCCAGCTCTAGCACTTCCCACTCGAGCTTCTCTGGGACTGCCTCCCTCTGTTGGGTGTGCCCCTGAATGTAGCTGAGGCAAAAAAGCCAGATGCACACCTTCCCTACATCCCACCATCTCTAAGCCAAGGGGAAAATTGCCTGTTGCTCCCTCCAGGCTAGCCAAAACTCCCAGAAGGCCTCCCTGAAACCCACATCCTCCAGCAGACTAACACTGAAATGCCAGTAGGCTGACCCTGGACACCCAGGCCCTACCGTGGCCTGGGCCCAGACAAGATTGTGATCACTGAAAGGAGTAGGCCGGATGCCAGAGTAGGCCTGGGTAAAGTGCGGCAAAGAGATATAAATCTAGTGTAATTAGAAGTGGCATGTCTGCTCCTTTCCAACCTTCACATGGGTGGTACAGTGACAAGCATGCTAGACATCAGAATCTCCCTGAGGATGCCCATGGCAGCCTGGTTCCACTCCCTGCCTGACTGATCTCATGCTTCTAGGGAGACGTTAAAGTCCCCACCAAGGACCAGGCACTCCCAACAGTTGAGGGTGCCAATGTAAGCAGTTGCCTGGTGGAAATAATCCACCAACTCCAGGTCCTTTGCAGAGGTGTATGCATTCAGAAGGTTCAGGAGCAGCCCCTGCACTTGGACCCGGAGGTGCAGCAGGTAGCCTGGCACCACCTCAATGTCCTGGAGAACCTCTGGCTGCAGGCCTGGGGAGAACAGGGTGGTCACCCCACAAGATGTGGCAGAAAGGTGACTAAAAAAGGCCCTATCTTCCCACTCCAGCTGCCAATTAGGCTTATTGGCTGGAGTTGTCAGGGTCTCCTGCAAGAATACCATGGGGTACCCCCCCCTTCTGAAGGAAGGAGAGCACCTGGCATCTCCACAGACCCTTCCTGCAGCCATGGACTTTGAGGGTCGCGATCTATAATGACCTCATGGCAGGGGGGATGGAGTGGATGGTTCAGCAGAGATCTTCCACATCTCAACGCCCAGTGTGGGGCCCACTAGCTCATGCAGTGCCCTCCCATAAGTATAGAGTGTCTATGAAACTGCAGGCCCACCTCTAGATCCGGGTATTGAAGCTTTTGGGCCCCTTGCCTTCCCCCACCAGTCAAAATATCCTCAGCAGTCCAAGGCGAGCTGTGCCTTGCTGGCAGACCAGTAGGTGTAGCTGCGGTCAAGAAATGCAGGTAGATCATCCCTGGGGACCATCGGAACCAAGAGATCCACAGGTTCCATGGAACCTACCAGTTCCTCCTCCTGGCCCTGGGGCTCCTTAGGCACCATCTGAACCCCCTGGTCTGCTAAGACTCCAGACTCTAGTTGGGACTGGGAAAGCTCTGCAGCCCCTTGGGACAGGGTGGGGGTAAGGGTGGGGGTGGGGCTCCTTCACAAGATGAGAGCTGGAGCCCTGGAGGGTCTGTGCAGGGTCCCCAACAAGATAGGCCTGTTGATTAGCGGACTCCATCCCATCCCCCTCTAGTGCGAGACTATGGGGCAGGCTGGAAGTGAGGTTTTTCAGGGAGGGGGAGGGAAGAGACCTATAAGTCACTGGGGTGGCTTCAGTGTCTGCCTTGGGGTCCTGGGAAAGGGGGCCTCCATCCTCAGGACTCACCAGGGTGAGCCCCAGGTCCCTGCCTCCCCCAGATCATCGTGGGGGGGGGAGGCTCCACTGCCAGACCTTCCTTTGGGTCAGTCAAGGCCTCAGCCACAGTGCCCGTTGTCTCAGGGGGTAGGCCCTCACCAGTGGAGGGGCTTCCTCCATGGGCTCCTGTTCAGGACTGTCCAGCAGCCCCGAAACTTCCTCCATGGAGATCACCCTTTTGATTTTTCCTGGGGGTGGGGTGGCAGGTGCAACCAGGGAGGCCCCCAGAAGCTGCACTGCTCCTTTCCCTTTGTGGTGGTCTTGGGAGGGGGGCAGGAGTACTCCATGTCAGAGGGCTCCAGCTGCACCCGGGCCTTCCTTTTGGCTTTGAACCCAGAAGGGACCTGTACCCACTCAGCTATGAGCTGGTCCTCAGGTGGACAGGCTCCAGTAGGAGGTGAGGACTGGGGGGTTGGCACAGCTAACGTAGGGGCATGACCAGGGGCAGTGAGGCCCTGCTTCCTCTCTCTCTTTGGCTGCTGCTGCTGTCCCCGGGACCCCATCAAACTTGGTTTGGGAGCAGGGTCCCCTGAGCTCACAGGGGGCTAGATGATGTGGCTGGGGTGCCGGTGGGGCCTGAGGAGGGAGGGGCACCCCTCTCACCAGCAGGACCTGTGAATGACCTTTCCTCTTGGCCCATGGGGCACTTGTAACACCTCAGGTCCCCCCGTGTATAGAAAACCCTCACCAGGGCCACCTGAAAAGGAATTATAGGGCACCCCTCAACCTCCAGCTGCATTTCCGCCACCAGCTGGATCATAACCTGATGATGCAAAGAATGCATGTGGCAGAGGCCAGGGTCTCTGCAACCCAACAAAGAGGGCCATCACTGGGGAGATAACTCTCCCCAGGGCTTGGAGCTGGGAGACCAGGACCCAATTAGGGATATAGGGAGGGACACAGCTGAGGACCATCCTGGTCCCCAGCTCTTCTAGGGGCTCAAGGGGGACGTACTCGCCCTCCACCACAAGCCCCTTCTCCACTGCCTTTTATGTGGCGGCCTCTGAGGCAAGGAAAAAGACCCCCTTACCATGAAAGCAGGATGCTGCCATGATCTTGGGGGCCCTCATTACCTGAGCCAGGGCCTGCACCCAGGTCTCAAAGTGCAGGTTGTCCCACTTGGGTAGTTGGCACTTCACCTCTGTGCCTGTGGGTGAGTGCTGGAAAGGGGACCCAGCCACCTGAGTTGGAAGGGTCGGTGGTGGAGGGTCCAGGCCCCACGACTTCGTGTCGCCCTGCAGCTGCCTGTGCATAGCTGCAGTTCCCCTGCTGGGGGGGGCACGTTGGTGGGGCTGGGGCTAGGGACAGGGACAGGCTGAGTAGGTGTGCTGGCTGGTGTAGCGCACCAGGTCCCCTTAGGCACTGGTGGTCTAGGCTTCAGGGCTGGGTTCTTGCCCTTCCCACCCCCAACTGTGGAGGAGGCTGAAGAGACCTTCCCACTTTCCTTGCCCTTGGTTCCCGATGGTGGGGGAGGGGGCTTGGGAAAACCTAACCTGGTGCTGCTGCCTGGGCCAGCTGCAGGGAGTAGCAGCGAGTTGCAGCACAGCCCTGTAAAGCTGTGGGTAACCTGTTCCAATGCTTTACTACCCTCCTAGTGAGAAAGTTTTACTAATACGTAACCTAAACTTCACATGCTGCAACATTGCTCCTTGTAGCAGGTGAGGGGCTTTCCTAGCCCACTATTGCCACCCAGAGAACAAGTGAATAGAGGCATGGGCCGGTCCCCAGTAGATGCATGTTTTCAGTTAACCACTAAACTGATAACATTTAAATAGGTACTTTCTTAACTGGTATTTACATCCCTAATATCTTCATACATCATTAATCTCTTGATCTTGTTGCAAAATATGACACAAGAACAGGCTCCTTGTCTTCACTGAAGTTTGGACACAACTCTCACTTGAGTTTTGCCCTGAATTTACCCATCTTTCATTCACCCAAAACCCTTTCATATGCTATTTCATCTGGGTTATTCAACCAAGTTTGGAATAAATGCTAGCATGTAACAGGTAGGGCTGTGCGAAACTCTGGTCATTGATTCAATTCAGCGGAGATTTGGCATGATTTGGTAGCTGAATCTCCAAATCTGAATCGAATCAGGAGACCATTTAATCTTTCCGACTCGAATCGGAACCCTCCAAATTAATTCAGAGAAATTCTGAAAGATTCAATGATCTGGACATAGAAACAATTTTAAATGTTTTTTCTACATACCTCAAGGTACCAGGCAGCTCATGAGTGCTGAGAAGCTGGGGCAGATGCCGTGTCCCAAAGGAGTGTGGGGTGATCCCCAGTGCACTCGGCAGCAAACCCGGAAGTGGACCAAAAGCACTTCTAGCCCACTTCTGGGTCTGCTGGGGAGTGTCCAGGGGACCCCGTCTGCCCCCTGACTCAGCAACCGATGCCTCCTGGGTCTGCGGGGGGCACCCAGGGTCCCCCCATGGCCGATTGCCGAGCTGGGGGACTCCCTGCATGCTCAGCAGTGGATGTCTGGTACTTCTGGTCCACTTCTGGGTTTGCCACCGAACATGCGGGGGACCCCCCCATGCTCCTGTGGGAGACTCCATCTGCCCCACCATTGCAGAGTTCATGAGCTGCACCTGGTACCTCAAGCTATGTAGAAAAAAACATTTAAAGCTGTGTTTATGGCATAATCACTGATTTTCTGAATCAGCATTGAATCTTCAGATTTGGATTTGGCCAAATGGAATTGGGACAGTGATCCAAATCAACTAATCAAATCACTGTCCCCAATTTGGGCCGAACTGAATATGACCCATTTTGCATGCCCCTAGTAACAGGTGTGTTTCTTCTGGCTGGCAATCTGGCTACTCTGCAGTATAGCCTAATGGACAGTGTACTAGTCTGGAATGGGACTGAGAAGCAAGGATGCCACTGGCCCAAAAATGACCAAAGGTGAGGTAATTCTTTACCCCAGTTTCCTTATATTATGAAATGGGGATGACGATACTGCCATATTTTGTCAAGTGGTTTGAGATCCATGGGTGAAAGGTGCTATATTAGGTTTGGGAATTATTATTATTATGACATCACCTGAGTTCTGAAAAGTCTTCCTTCATCTTTCCATAAATTGACCTGTGTGCCTGGAAGGACAGACAAGTTCTCATTTCATTAACACAGAGCTTCTCAACTTACTATAGCACAAAGAACCAAAGAATTTGCCCCCCAAAATCCTAGCGACAGGTATACATGAGTCAATTATTATCTAGCATAGTGTAAATGAGGACACCAGCT
The DNA here is from genome assembly GCF_001723915.1 of Gavialis gangeticus. Lineage (NCBI taxonomy): Eukaryota > Metazoa > Chordata > Crocodylia > Gavialidae > Gavialis > Gavialis gangeticus. The sequence goes on along the minus strand of NW_017729024.1, from coordinate 116,916,411 downwards.
CTGTAGACAGTTGCATCAAAAAAGGCTAATTCCCCAAATTAACTCTGCAGTGAAGACATGTACAACATTTAAACTGCAGTTTTGTTTTGCAAAGTGACTAAGAATAGTAGAATTTTGACTCCACAGAGTCATTACCCATGAGTATCTTTACATCCCTCATTCCATACCAAGCTTTCTGAATTTAATGACTATAAATTTTACTAGGGCTAAGAGGAAGATGTGGATTCTATTACGTCTTGTGTATCCATACTACTGTTTATCAGGCTACAGTCAGTTACACTCTGGCTCATTTCGCCAAATAGCTCTTAAATACAACACTGTAAATGATGTTCACATTTAATCTCAAACAGTAAAATCTGCTTGAAACCTATTCTATCAGTTTTAAAACCTGTTACTATCAAACCAGTTGCTCCATATTTATTGAGTTAATAAGACACCTGTTAATTTTTGTGGGAACAACAGAATATAATACAAAAGAATGCATTTGTGTGCATTTAGTCATACAGTATTGTTAAGGAATTTTTAATTTAGAAAACAGAACATGAACAAATAGAAATATAACACATCTTTACAAGGGACTACACTTCAAAAACCATCTGTGATCAAAATCTCAGCCATCACTGATCTACTTTACTGTTTTCAATCACTTCAGAGAATAGGAAAATCCTTCTAAATACAGAATCACATATTTTTCCCGAAATTAGACAAAACAACTTGACCTAAAAACTCCAAATAAGATTTCACCCAAAATTTATAAAGTCAGTAACTCAGTTCTCTATTATAACAAGAGAAATCCTGAAAGAGAGACGATTGGGTATGGTCTCTGCAGAATGGTAATAGATTTGAACAAACAGTTGCAGGCTCCTTTTCCAGACATATGCTCACAGCACAGCCTAATTAAAAAGTAAGAGTATGCAATAGTGGTGGTCTTGGGGACAAAAACCAAATTAAAAGAAACAAATGCTTCTTTGGTTCTGAGTAGATGTCCAGAAGATTTGGACTTCGAATGCCTATTTCTATAACCTGTACTCATTTTAAACCCTGTGTATGTATAAAAGCAGTAGATTTTAATGGGACTTGACAAGTAAAAACTATAATATACAAGCTGTATTTGATGCATCAGGCCCTAAGAAAGGGTTAAAATTATACAGTAGGTACTATCTTAAACAATGGTGTTCAAATTCAAAGCAAAACAAGGTTTCTATATTATAAATGTAAAACAACATTTTCAGATTGAATAGCTCTGTGCTCAAGTTCCATCCTAACTGTCTCTATCACAATAACTACTTTATCTCCTCTCTAGTTATTCCTTGTACACACTAAACACATTTGTTCTGGCCATGTGACCAAGGTTTTCAACCAAATCATCACTCATAGCCCTCAACATTCAAAACGCTCACAAAGTGGATTTGTCCTGGGGTTAAGAAATGATGCCTACAGCTGTTAGCTGTTTTGCAATAAAAGAACTTGAACTTACTCATCCTCTGTTTTAAACATAAAAGATGCAATATTGGCTGCTAATGGTTTATCAGCTTAAAGGCATCTACTGCCCTTACCAGTTAACACAATTTAACACCATACCAGTGTTGTCCACCTCCACCCCTACCCCCGTAATCCCTGTATTCTCCCGGCTCCCTCCCTAAAAAACACACCTATAAACTTTTTCAACAGCTTCTATTCTCAGGTGTTTCCATAAGCATATTTCAGTAATACAACTCATTAACACTTTTGATACATATTTTAAGCTGAGAGTGAAAACTTCATTGACATATTTGAACTTCCAGCTGAACACAAGCCACTACTTTCACCTGGTGATTTCTAAATTCAGACTAATATTTTGTGGGTGAATTAGGGCATATATATCCTATGCTGTCATTTACCTTGAGTTAACTAAAACAATATATTTGTATCCAGAATGCTCCATGCTAGCCCTTATAAATTTGTTGAATATCTCAAAGTAAAAAAAATGGTTAGTGCAAAGCTTCGGTTGCTGATTCAATTTGGCGGAGATTCGACCTGATTTGGTGGCCAAATCTCTGAATCAAATCAGGACGCCCTTTAATCTCTCTGAATTGAATCAGAACCCTCTGAATTGATTTGGAGAGATCCAGTGATTCAGACATAGACACAGCTTTAAATGTTTTTTCTACATACCTCAAGGTACCAGGTGGCTCATGAACTCTGAGATGCTGGGGCAGATGGAGCGTCCCATGGGAGTGCAGGGGATGGGGTGGTTCCCAGCGCATTTGGCAGTAGGCCTGGAAGTGGACTAGAAGTACTTCTGGTTCACATCCGGGTCTGCCGAGGACTGTGTAGGGGACCCCCACCCCCCAGCTCAGCGACTGGTGCCTCCTAAGTCTGGGGGGTCACCTGGAGTCCCCCCATAGCCTATCGCAGAGCCAGGGAGGGTGTGGGAAGAGGTGTCCCCCATGCGCCTGGCAGCAGACCCAGATGTGACCCAGAAGTACTTCCAGTCCACTTCTGGGTTCACTGCTCAGCATGCAGGGTCCTCCCCGTGCTCCTGTGGGATGCTCCATCTGCCCCACCATCACAGTGTTCATGAGTTGCACCTGGTACCTCGAGGTATGGACTAAAAACATGCAAAGCTGTGCCTATGGCCGAATCACTGATTGTCCAAATCAGAACCTAATCTTCAGATTCATATTCGACTGAATGAAATCGGGACAGTGATCCAAATCAACCATCCCTGATTTGGTCCGAATCTGAATCCAAATCGAATACTGCCCCTTTTGGACACCCCTACTAGACACTGAAAAAATTCATCTCTATCCAGCAAAGCTTTCCAAAATAAAATAATTGAGATATATTTTTCCCATTAAAAAAAAAAAACAAACTTTAAAAAATAAACATAGATACAATTAATTTAAAAATACTTTAAGCAGAGAAGGAAAAGGGATGTAAAGAAGTGTAGTGAAAGAAAAAAGAATGTGCTAGTTTGTATACTGAACAGCATGCTTTAGTTGATCGGAAAAAAAAAATCAAATAAATGGGGATTACAAAAGTGCCTGTTAAATTAGTAAACTCCTCTTTAGACTTTAATTTTTACATGTATGGTATAAAATCATCCATCTTAACATTTTTAAATAGGCCTCAAATGAGGAATTAGAAAATTGGAATACTGAAAACAGCAAAAATGAGACAGAATTATAGTTAAACACTTTTTCTCTACATATAGTATAACCCACATAATAAAAGTGAATGGGAAACATGCTGTCGAGCATTATGGTATCACTGCAGCATTTCAAGGAAATGGAGGTTTGTCACAACTTCTATAAAGTATAACAATCAGTCCATTTAACCTCTCTGAGCACTTCTTCAACCTCACACTTCTTTTTGTCTCTGATTATTGACACTGTTCTTTCTCTGAAGATTCTTCTGTAGGCTTTGTGAATTTAATCACAACCTCCTAGACTTAGACACAGTCTGAGTAACCCTCTGATTTCATTCTTACTAAGACTCAAGCTGTTATTTTTGCTTGCAAAGTGATTCAATATCTGGTTCTAGAGCCATCTTGCAGCATAAAAATGCTAGGGGGTGTAATTGCACATCTTGTTTCACAATCATCCCTTTCAAGACGGCACAAGCCAATGCAGAATAACACTCTCATTTTCACTGACTGCACTGGGAGATGTAAAACAGAGGTTTTAAATGGCAGACTCCTGTGAAGTTAATGGTATTTCCTATTTCACAACTCAAATTTACAGGGGACTGACAACTTTCCACCACTCGGCCATAATTAAACATTGAGTAAATTCTCGAATTGAGTAAGACGTTTTCATACACTGATTTTCAGATCTGAAGCCCTCCCTCAGTACTCTCTCCCTCTTTTTTGAATCAGGGAAGGGAGCTTTCTCTCTGTAATTTCTGCAAGGGACTGTAAAATGGCAGCTGTTCTCCACATGCACAGAGGGAATGCAGTGGGGTTCCTCCATAGCCAAGGGAAACCATAAGAAAACTGTCAAAGATGCTTTGCAGTTTTCCTATGAGGAGGTATGTAACAAAACAAAACAAAACAAAAAATCAAATCCCTGTAAGGATTTTAATCTTTAAATATACTCAGTAGCAATAATGATGAACAAATAAGATATGAACTTGCACTGATACTTCTAAATAAAAGGAAAAGCTGTTGTGATTTTGAAATTCAAACACAAATGCAACCAAGTTGCAAAGGATGAGATAATTTTTTGTGTAGGGCTTCAGAGATGCAATATTCAAAATATCATATTCAGTTGGGATCATACGGCTATTGAAAGATATTGATAGAATAAAGCAAATTCGGACAAAAGCAATTAAAATTATCAGACATATGAATGAAATGACTTAAAAAGATTATTAGAGATAAACATTAGAGCTGAATGACGGTTGTCAACCAGAAGTCAGTTTCACCAAAACTTAAATTTTGGGGGGAAAAAATCCATTTGGAAATGTGTGTTGAATTTGGTAAATAGTTGTATCCCAAAATATGGAAAAATATTTTGGAATATTATAGAAATATTATTCATGTGGCTCTACTAAATATACAGATGCTTAGATGAGTTGATACCCAAAAGCATATTATTTAATGGGAATTAGGAACTTACTGTGTAAAATTCTACAGCTGTCTATGGCTTGACCTTGACACTGTTGAGGTGGATAGCTCTATGCAGGAGTTTGTAGGAACTGATCATTTCCATTTGATTAGTTTAAAAAATATATAGTTGAATTTTTCAACAGAATGGGAATTCCCAAAAAATTACTTTGAAAAACTATTGTTTATAATATTATAACTTAAAATTTTCTATATTTCCATTATTTTCATATTATTTCAGTAGTTCTGGTGCATATCATGATATAAAATATGTTGTTTCAATTAGTGCTAAGTAGTAGCTACCCTTGCTGATTAAAACCAATTAAATGAAATTTCAACAATTATGTCACATTATGCTTTGTGTATTCTCAATAACGATAAAACAACCTATCTTCAGTGAATAATTTTATATTACTAGATTAGCAGATATTTTTCTGGCACCTTTTATCTATATATTTTTTGTTGCAAGGACAGAATCATTTGATGTGTTTGTACAGTGCCTAGCACAATGGAGCTTCAACCTTGTTCAGGAGCCTGCAATGGCATTGTAATACAAATAATAAAAGATAATAATATCTGTTGATGGAAATGTTAGATAAATATACAGCAGCTGATGGGACTATATTATTTTCTAAAAGGATCTTGAAATCACTGTTCTTTTATTTTTATAAAATCTGAGTGCTGTTTGTGATAATGGAACATTTTCATTCAATCCACACAGGAGCAAATGCAAAATAATGACTTAATATATGATAAAAAAGTATGGCTAGTGAGAATAGTTCCATTTTGGTAAGTAAATTACTTTGAGCTATCACATACCCTAAAGTAAATGGATAGCTGCAACAGTAAGCTAATAGTGTGCAAAGATAAAATGATATACTTTTTGTTTAGACAAAAGGTTGGTATAATAGCCCAAACAGCTGATTTGCAGGATTCAAGACTCCATCCAGACTGCCATGAAAACTGTTTAGCTGTACCTTTCAAACAGAAAGATGAAAATCTGACACAATTTAAAAGGCTATTTCTGGACTGTCAATCACAGCAGACCAGGAGATGAACAGTGTATTTACAAGTTATCTGGGACATGCCAAAATGTAGACGCAGAAATTAGATTGTTATGTTGCTCTATGGAACTTGGGACTACAGAGATATAACAAAAAATAAGAAAAATGATGAGAAAGATGCTGACATCACTGGCCATAGCAGACAAACAGTATCTGTTATTTGACTCGCATTTGTTTTCAGATAGTGGTGATGAATGTTTAAACAACGAAACGAGTAACAAAACAAAATGCAAAAAGATTTTTGAAAAATCATCATTAAGAATTACCACCATTTATCTAAAAGGTACCTTTTGACTTGTCTTAAGAAATTTATTGTAATTTATTTCGCCATTGTTGTCGAGTTAGGCACAGATAATTTTGTGTACACAAGAATGCGTTTTTTACAGAAATTTCTTTAGCGAACAGCCTACCTACTTGTATGGGACAATTTTCTTAGACCAGAAAATAAATATCTCATTACACTGCCATTTTCATATTGCTGCATAACTAGAAGTATTTGTAAACAAATGTCTTTAGTAGTGGGGTGAAAAAGTATGTTTTATCATTCATTACAAATGCAAAATTAAAAGTGTTCGTAACATGTCAAACCAAAGAGACTAGAAACTGAGAATACTAATTAGGACAAACAAGCATTATTTCCTGTTCCATTTTCAAATACTTTTTCTAGCGTAGTTATAAATGTTCCTTGCAGGGAGTCTTGGGAAACTTTTGTATAGCCTGGCACAACATCTCATCGGGAGGTTTCCCCTGACAAATATCTACAGATCTCCTTTTACGTCAAAAGAAGGAACATACGAGTACATATCTGCTACATTTCAGTTATCTGACTAACAGTTCTACTTAGATTTATACTGCTTCTTCCCTACTGTTTTTTTTTCCTATTCTGTTTTAGGTTATTACTATAATGTGGCCTGGAAATGCAGAAATAAGGAAGCCCACTTAGCTAAGGACTAATGATAATATAAAAATGGAGGGAAGCACAAAATGGACTACATCCACCCTGTCATTGGTGCAGCCTGTAGGAAATAAAGCTACCCAAAGAAATCTAAAACCTAACCAATAACACATTTGGACAATTTAACCATTGGATCATGTCTTCTGCTATGACAGGAACATATCCGACTCTGGTCTCAAGAAGCATAAGACATCATAAATGAAAAGGAGAAGTTGTTAATCCAAAATCACAGACCTCCAGTTTCCAAGCTCAAGATTGCGATCACCACCGAACATTTAGTTAGAAACTATTTTAGATAATCTGGCAGCTGCCCTGGTAAAGGTCTTAATCTATTTAAAGAACTCATTCACAGAGAGTAAAATTAAGCAGCATTAGAGCTATCTGAAATGTTTTTTCAAAATGATTTTTTCAATGAAAAACTTGCTTTGCACTTTTTAAAATGTTTCATTTTCAATTAACTTTTTGACAAAAACTTCTAAAGAAAAAAGTGTAGAAAATACATTTTAAAACTTGGTGGCTTCATTTTGAACTATATTTGATGTTATTGTTTCTATATTTTATTTTATTTTTACCTTTTTCTTCATATCCAGTAGCAACCGAGTCTAGAAACAAAGTAAATTAACCCACACCAAAGTCTGTGGTGCAGTGGGTAGACTGTTATTGACACCTACGATAGCTTTTAAGCTCTACAATACACTGCAATCTGCAGTGTCAACATGTATTCACCCAGCAGCAAACACAGGGTGCTATTACAGATTACCTTTAAACCATTCATAATCTGTGGAATTTGATGCTGTTGTAAAGTTAGAACAGTTTCACGGTGGCAACAGGTTAAGGCTTAATGCAGTCTCAGACCTGAACAACAGTGACACTCCACTAGAAGGCCTACAGAGCAGGGGTGTGGACAAGCCAGGACCTCCCTGGCTGGGGAAGTTTGACAGGCCTGGGATGAGGGCAGAGGTAAAGGGCTCATGCCAGCTGGGAGTGGGCCTACAGAGGTGCAGGGGAGAGTACATTTTCTGCTCCTGGCTGGGGGCGTGGGGGGAGGATTTGGCAATCACTAGCTACCTGCAATAAGCTCTGCTGAACCCTTGTGGTTTTGTGCCAGGTATTGAGAAGGTTTAGGAACCCCTGCCCTGAGTCCTCCACAGTCCCATCCCAGACCAGCCCAGCCCTGCCCAGAAGGGATGGGGCTGGTGAGTGCCCCGCTGACTAGCTTCATGACAGCTGCTTGTAAAAAGAGCCCTGCCAAACTGGATATCAGGGCCCTCACCCCATCCCAGCCACCCCAAGCCTTGCTCAGGCCTGCTGGTACCTTTAAGCCAGGATCAAAGTTTGGGGAAATTTCACTTTAGCTCTGTTTACTTGAGGTTAACTGAATTTTTTCCACACCCGCCTGACCTCTTTCCTCTGTTCTCCTCTCACCAGGTGGGTGGGAAGGGGTGGGGGTGGGGGGGGCGTGATTTTCCTTTGAGCTTCCTCCAAGGCCCAGTCCTGGGTGATGGATGCTATGGGAAGCATGCTTCTCCATCGTCACAGATAACTCCTGGTGGTGGGGAGTGGAGTCACCAGGTGGCATGAACATGGAGTCCCCAGGCTGTAGTTGACCCTGGTGGTGAGACCAGTAGAGGTTTGCAGGGTGGAAAGGACCAGAGAAACTTGGAACTGGGCATCCCAGGATGCTGGAAGATTGAAAATGCATCACTTTATCTCTGGGGAGCAGATTAACAATACCTTATCTCAACCTGGGTAGAACTGCTCAAAGATAAACCTGGCTCCAAGTGGCTTAACTTAAAAACTATTAGAGGGCACTGAGAATACTCCCATTTTAAATGCCTTTAGAATGGTTTAAAGGTAACCTGTCGCACCCAGGGAAATGACCACAGCCCTGTCAGGCACTGGGGATGTCATCAGACTCTTTACAGTTTTTACTGTGCCTCTTTTCTCCTTTCTGGTGATTGGTTATTTGCTCAATACATTCTCACTCTTGATCTGTCAATCATTTCACCTCAAGTTCCTATCAATATTGCATTAAAAAAACAACCCCCCCCACCCCAAAGCCCCTTTTTCTTACTCTTCCTCCTTTCTCTAGAAGAAATGTAACGTGACATCTGCAAGCCAGCACATTGTTCACACTGAGTGTATGTTATATCTCTCTCCCTTACTCCTTATCTGTCACGTCTATTTAGATCAAGCGCTCTCTGGAGCCCTCATTTTATGGTATGTTTGTGGAGCAGCACTTACACAGATTCTGAAAATCATGAGTCAGGCTCCCAACAATCTTCTTTCTAACTTCAAAATCATGTCTTTTTTTTTTTTAATAATGCATTTGGGATTCCTTTCATTTGCTGCTTTAGTTTCGAAGCCCTTTGCTTACACTGGTGTCATATTTATAACTTTTCTTCAGCAGCTAAGATGGATAGAAGCTTAGTTTAAAATAACAAAGACAACAATAAATAACAACAATAGCTAACATTTTCTTGTAACTGCAAAACAGTAACATGGATACCCATGATAAAATCATAAGAGCTAGCAACACTGCATGGTACCTAGCACAATGAGGCTCTGGTCATAGTTGGTCTTTATGCACTATTGCAACATAGATTATTAAATAAGTCTTTGTCAACATATTACTATTATTAACAAAACTAACAACAACATTACTTCTCATTTTATTCAGCGATAGAATGTTTGTCTTATCTTCTCCATATTTAGAAAACTGTAATAGAATATTTCTCTCCAAAAGCCATGGACAAAAGGGATCCTACTCAAATGGCTCATCTTCAAGACATCACTTACACCACTGCTTTCTTTCCTTTACATGCACTGTAATATTCTCATTGAATGTAAGTTAAAATCCTGTAGCAGAACTTAAACTTATGGTCCAAACAGAAGCATATTACCAGATGAACCATATTAAGAACTAGCAGGGATAACCCTGGAGGAGTCTTGAAAATTTTTACTACTTTATTTAAAAAACACACCTTTTATTGATTCTAAAACACAACACATTTTAACACTCAAAACTTTAACTTACAAGACCTCTGACAAGACTGTTCAGTTTTGACTCTAATCATATATTCCAAGTGTAAATCTATAGCTACACAAAGAACTTCTGTCTACAAAGAGTGATTAACCTTAATTTGGAGAATGGTTTCTATTGACAACCTTTTGTATCTTCCACAAAGTAATAGTGTATTGATTTCTTTTCTGCTATCCTCATATCAATATCAACAGAACCTTGTGGAAAGCAGATGAAGAGATAGGATGATACTCTTGAGCTCCTAGGTATTTTAATTTACCAGTAAGTGGCACTATTTTTCTTTGTAAGAGAATAAAGTTTTATATTTTAAAAATGACAAAAAAATGTCTGGCAACAAACTGCCAGACATTGTTATTTAATTGTATTTTATACATGCATGCTATTTTATGCCTTTCTTAGACAAAGAATGAGTAAGTCTTACAATTTTATCTCTATTTTACAGACAGGAAAACTGAGGCCCAAGGTCACATTTTGGGTCAATTATAAGAGTGAGAATAGAAATCTGAAGCCTTGAGTCAATAACCTTTCTGTTCCAATCACTGGATGTAAACTCTCTATAAAAGAGACCACATATCTACCCTCCTGCTCATGGATGAAAAATAAATATCATTTTCATTATAGCATCCAGACTGCATCTTTCTTTCCTTGCCAGTAATACCCCTCCACATATTCCAGGTTTAAAGATATCTGTAGTAAAATATAATGTAGGCAAGCCTGGAAAGAATTTGCATCAAAATTTTCAGTTGCAAAAAAGTGTGGGTTTTTTTTCTTCTCATTTTCATCATTATGGAAATACTAGAAATAAAGAGGCACATCTGTTTGGAAGAAAGCATACACTCTTCAGCATCAGCTGTGTTGCTTATGGAAATCTTCAATCCTTCAGCATATCTAAAATATCACATTTATCTTCTCTGGGTGGGATTTCCTTCTCTCAGAACGACATTAAAAGCTTAACGTGATAAAACAGCAACTCTATGAAGTGCAGCTGCTGAAGAGAATTGCAATGTGGATGGTGCCAGTCAGCTGACACCAACTCCTCTCTGGTATGGCCCCAGGTTTAGGATTAACTCAGTGGGAACCCAACCAACACCCCTTCTAAATGTTTTTAGTTGCACACAAACAAATACAATTGCATTAAGTTTTGTTAAAGACCTGGGGCTTTAGAAAGTTTTACAAAATGAATTATGAAATAATTCACCTGTTTTTATGTACAGCATGGAGTGACTTTACCTAAAGAGAATTCATTCTTTCGAAAACAAGGCTTTAAGGCTCTGAGAATCCAAAGCCGTGGTTGTTTCCTTCACTGTTGTTGCCTGAAGAGCAGTAAAGTTTCTGGTGATTTATCCAGATTTTTCTCTAATAAAGAATTATTGACTACCATAGACTAAATTCCCTAGAGGTTAATTGACCTGTCTTGATAGTTCCCTGCACTCAGGACTTTGCATATGTATTTACTAACTCCAGAAAAACTGTAATTGTACCTGCCTGTAATTGTAAATAAGCTTCTTTCTATATTAGAAATTCATTTTCCATTTAGGATCCAGGCTGTCACATTTCTATGGCACACAGAACTAAGATTTAGTTGAGGTTTTTTTTAAGTCAGCTCTCTGTATACATTAAAAGTGAGAAAAATCTGTAAGTAACATGGGATGAACATGTTTACCTAATATACAGGTTAATAGATGCAAACTATTTTTTATTTTTTTAAAAAAAACAAACTACCACATATGAATGGTACCAGACTGGTCATCCTGGAAACTTAACAGTTAACATGCTCTGGTACTAACAGGGAACTAGCAGTTAGTATTTCTTGCTTCTATTCCCAGCTCTGCCATTAACTTGTTTTGCAAACTTTGGCAAATTGCTTTAACTCTCTCTGCTTAGTTTCTCAATGTGCAAAACAGAGATAATGCTATTTACCTACCTCAAAAGGGGTATTGTAAGGCTTCATTCATTAATTATTGTAAAGCCCTTTGAGGTCATTCAATAAAGGTCCAACGCAAGTGCAAAGTATTAATGCTAATAACATTTCCAGTTATCCAGAGCACAGGTAAAGCACAGACAGCTTCATTTTGTGATTCTGCCAAGGTGCCTCTTCCATGACCCTGGAGGACCACTTCAAAGGAAGGAAGGGGTAGTTCAGATTCCATGAGTATTTAATTATTAGGCTCTTCATAAAAATAGCCAATAAAGACCATAACTAGTACAAATTGTGATGGCAGCTTTTATGGTGTGGATACTTGTCCACTGAGGTCCTCAAACTCATTACCCACAAGCCACTGACCAGTCATTCAATGATAATAGCATTCAATGGACCCGGGACTAATTAGAAACAGTAATCTCACAATGAAAGGCTTACACATTCACTGAGCTTTCCCCTAATGCTATTTCTGACCCATTTGTATGAATCAGAAAATCCTAATCTGATAAAGCACAATTACTATTAAAACATTATTAAAATACTTTGCCACATCTTTTGAGGACCTACTCCAGTCTGAAATTTAAAGAACATTAAAGTCCTATGTTCCAATAGAATTTTGGGACATTAATCCACTACTTAAGTCTACTGTTTTGTATTAAAAACACCAGGTACCTGAAATGCTAAAAAATATAAATCAGCAAATAGTCAGTGCTGAGAATGAATAAAAGAATTAGTACAATTGAGGGGTTTTTTTGCATGGATGCTGAATGTTTTTAAGGGCACTCAGCATACACTGACTGGCAAGGCAGCAACAGACATGCCACAATGAGAGAGATGGGAAAAGGACTTTCATAGGCTTTTTATTCTTGGGTTTTTTTGTCTCCCAAGATACATTTAAAACTCGAAGTTTGCATGCAATGTGAAAAATAATCCAAATTTCTGAGTTTTGGATATGGAAGTAAGTCAGATTCAGTATCCATCCAGTTCTAATGCAATTGTTAAAGATGAAAATCTTGATTTATGTAATAGCTCAGATTTGATCATTTAGGGTGCAGACAGAAATACAGCTCCCCGCTGTAACTGAGAATGCTTTGCAGGAAGAACTGCAAGTTACACCAATCCCACGAACCAAACAGAAGCGAGCTGTTGGTATCAGAGGGGAGGAGAATCTAGCTGCTGGCTGGGAGCCTGCAGCCAGTTTCCCACAGCAATGGCCTCTTCTCCCTAGGAGTTTGCATTGTTTTCAGCGGTAAGGGAGCAGAGGAAGTTCATTCTGGGGGCTCACCACCTATGCTGGAGGGTGAGATGGTGAATTGGTGACACTCCCCCACCTCAGGGGGATCCAATACACCCCCCACCCCCCAGCAGGGGCTGAAAGAACCCCAGACCAAACTGCCTCCACTCCCTTTCCCCACTCCTGTTCCAAAAACAGCTCGAGGCTGGGAGGTAGCACAGGCAGATGCTACAGAAGACGCTCTGTTTTCAAACATCTTCACCTGACTCCTCATGAAATGTGGATTTAGATTTTCACCTGATTGGCCATTTTCAAAGGAGACTGCAGCCATGCACTTACGTTTGATCGCAGCTATAAACTGTTTTCTGTGGCCAGATCAGGTGAAAATTGTCACTTCTGTCTGCACCCCTAATTAACAACCATTTTCCACAAAAAAACCCAAACAAACAGAAAAAAGGGAGAGTTTTTGTGTTATCTTCAAAAACTAAATACAATCTACTAGAAGAAATTTTATTCTTTACCTGAGTGCTGCTTCTTTATTCTTGCTTTGGACAATATTTCCTATTTTAAGTGGCGCTTTCTAATGGTCTATGGGCAACAAAATGGAGTAGGCCGTTGAGCAAAGGAACTGTATGAGTTTTCTTAGCCACTGTATGCAAAAGAAGGGGAGACTGTATTTGTGTGTATAATTCTGTGTGAAGCCATACTGTTCCTGCACACCTACTGCCAAAATGTAGAAGCATGAGAGTTGTTTCCTGGCTGTTTGATAATAAAACATAGAGACTCTACAATTAACAGTACACTGAAACGTTTGATGCTTAAGGCCAGGCAGGTAGGAAAACTATGGGACAAAGCCAGCTGCTCCAGTTTGAGCACTCTACTGTTTCATTAATTAAAGATGACAGGCTGAGTTCATTCAACTAGTCGATCAGTTTTGCCTTATTTTAGTACATGGATTTGTAAGTACATCTAGTCAAAGTAAGAGGCAGTTACTCCCCACAGGTAGTACTATAAGTAAAAACAACAACACTACTGTAATAAATAGGGATTGAAAACTAAAAGCATTTACTCTTTTGGAGGGTTTTGGACTTGCAATAACATGGAAATCTGAAAAAATATCAGCAACATTAAGTTCTAGAAATGGGCAAGGTAAACTACTACTAAGTAAAGCATAGTTTGCTTGCTAGCTTGTGTGCATGTGGTTTTTGGGGTTTTTTTTTTTTTTTTTTTTTTAAAAAAAGAAAAAA
>NW_017729024.1:116892582-116902300 GCF_001723915.1 Gavialis gangeticus | reverse complement strand
TTTTTTTTTTTTTTTTTTAATAAAAGCAGAAATCCTCATGTAATCTCTTGATTTCACCTGTTGGGGCTTTAAGAAAAATAGAAAATATTGTGAAATTCAAAATAAAATTACAAGAGCTGGCTATGCTGGATCAATTCACCATAGGATACATACAAATGTTTGCGACACCCACTTTACATTTAGGCGGCTGACTTTAAATCACCAAAATATGATCCAGGAGCAGCACCTCCAGCTGTTTGCTGCTGCTGGGAGCTGCACAGACAGCCTGATGTAGGGAACTCAGGGTGGGGGAAGGAGCTGGCGACACTGGGGGAGGCTGGCAGGTCCACGTGGGGGATGCCTGATCAGGGGAGTTGGGGAGAAGGCCCACAGCCCCAAGCTCAGGGCAAATGGCTGGGCTTTCCCAGCCCTGGACCTATGCTAGAAATGTGTGCAGGAGTTCAGGAGATGGGGTTAACCCATATCTGGATCCAGTTAACCATTTCTCAATCAAAAGTATACTAACTTAGATCAGCAGCACCATTTTTTTACTAAATTAATCCCTCTGAATGTCTACAACACTGGGCACTTATATCACCCTAACCCTGGTTAAATTAATCTAGGTCTAATGACTGTATGTACCCATAAAAATTTATTTACTCATTTGCTGCCCTGTTGTTACGGCAAGCCTAAGAGGGCCAGGACCCTGAACATGAGCAGTCTACCAAGGAGAGATAACAGTGGTTGCAACTGAGTACAGACTTCTCTCCCAGAGGCTTGTTCCTTCAAAGTGGTTCTGCTATGTGTGTGTAGACAGGTGGGTGGTGTGATTTTAATTCAGTGGGACCTCCTTCCAGTCAGTTCCTCTGACAGAGCTCTGATGCCAGCTAAAACAGCCAAGACAGAGTTGGCATCTCACCATGATAAACTGTCACAGAGTATAACAGATGGCCATAGTGTTGTAAAGCATATATCTTCTCTTATGGAGTTAATCAAGGTCATATTTTCTTTGCTTTCTGCCACTCTAAGAAATACGTTGAGCAGGACAAAGAGGATGCATATGTGGATCCTGGTCTCATTCAAACCATGTACAGGGATGGTTCTTTCTGAGCTCCTTTGTTAGTGTCACTGCTTTTGGTGCTTTGCACAGAGGGATTTGGAACAGTTTTGGCTAAAATCCATTTGGGGATCATAGGGTCAGTTCATCAGTAGCCACCTTATGCTTAATTTTGCTTGTCTTACTTAAATGAACAAAGGAAGGAGGATTTGGGGCATTATCTCTAGTATTAGTCTCAATAGATACTCGCACATAAATGAATGCAAAAGGTTCAAATGTTCTGAAAACACCACAACCCAAAAGACATTAGTCTTGCCAAATCAGGACCAAATACTATTTGAAGGAATGCATTCTCATGTACTTTCTATAGCAATAATGGTACAAGGATGTATGCAACCCTTCATCAACATTTTCTTTATTCTTCTCTTCCATAATGTACGACATGCATCTTTACTGACTTAAAAAAAAAATCTGTGCCTATGTAAATGTTAGCTCAGACCCCTACTTGGTTATGTTTTAACCCTCAAGCTGTTGTTTGTGTATGTGTCCTGAAAAATGACAGTCTTATCTCTCATCAGGAAAAGTAAGAGAAAATGAAGGTATCACCAGGTATGTTTGTTTTTTTTCTTCTTCTCCTTTTACTTAAATCTTGATGAAGACTTAAAATATTGTATTTCAGAAGTAGACCAAAACACAACTGTCAAATGTGTAGTTAATGAAATTTATGGTTGAACAGTATTCTTCTACAACCACACTGCATGCATAAACAAGCTGTCATTTATTTTTCCTTGGAAGAGATTAGGAAGAAAATATCCTGAACTTTAAGAGTTTAAACAAATTAAAGTTACCTGCAAACAGCAGACTGAATGCCCACATAGTTTTTGTATATGTGTGGTTGGGTGTGTGTGTTTGTATTAGATGGAAATATCACAATACAAATAATAATAAAATAACCTTTCTTTGTTTTTAATTAAATAATTTATTTAATTAATCTATTTTGGGACAAACAGTGTCTTCCAATCATCACCCAATTTAAGCAAAAATGTTCAATTAAATGTGTCATTCTTTTAAAAAAAAATTTATTATGACTACAATCATAAAATGTGACTGGCAGGATTCCAGATGCTTTACTGTAGATGTCCAAATGGAATCTGTTTGTGATTAGAATGTTCTGTACAATACAAATCCTTTCAGTGTCCAGATGCCAGAAAACGATTTAAGGATATTTTTCTTATCTCTGTTACGGAAAGGGGAGGGGAGAGAGGAGTAGTGGACATAGCCATTGACTGAAAGGTAGCAGCTTAAACAAAATATTTAAATCCTACATTACATAACTAAAAGATGCTTTTGGCATTGTATAATATCTTGGTAGGTATATTTCTCCCCAGATTATAGCAGTGCAACTGTGCCCTGTGGTCAGTTATAAATTGGAGGTCTATGACCACAGTGGAATGACATCAATTCTACTGAGTGATTTTATGTGGCGTGTGTGAATGACACTAGAAACCTATGGAACAGCGGTTCCCAAACTCTGACAGATTGAACACCACCAGTTTAAAATGATACAACCTTAAGTACCACCAGCATATTTTTGTCATATAATTATAATAAATCTGTTAATGCATACTACTGACAGGTTGTCTGCATACCTCTGGCAGTACCCATATCACAGATTGGAAACTGCTCCTATAGAAAATACCCACAGTATGTTGCAGAGCTGTGCTTCATACTGGCTCCCTGCATTCCAAGAGCAAAAGAAGGTTTGGGTAGGAAGAGACTAACTGACCAACAGTTGTGACTAGCAGGTTTACAAGTAAACAGATATGTCATTCCTTTTCCCTACAAGAGAAAGCTATTATAGCCATAATACAGATACTCTAGATGTTGAGCCAATCCATGACTGCTTCATGGCCTAAAGAAGAGGACCCCTTTTCCCACATCACATTCAGACAGCTGAAGCATGTAAACGTTTTCTTGAAAAGGAATGCATACACCAGTCATATTTCAGAAGGGTTCAGGGTTTGATAGAATAAGCACAAGGTACGTAGTCAAAATCATAGAATCAAAGGACTGGAAGGGAACTGTAAGATCATCAAGTCTGGTCCCCTGTCATGGACAGGAGATTATTGGGCTCAGACGATCTCAACTAGGTGCTTGTCCGGCTTCCTCTTGAACACCTCCAAGGATAGTGACTGCACCACCTCTGCTGGGAGCATGTTCCAGATTCTAGATACCCTTACAAAAAAGATTTTCCTAATGTTCAATCCAAAATTTTCCTCAATTGGCTTTGTCCTGGGGGTGCCTTTCTAAAGAGTTGCTCCCCTAGATCTTGGTGTTCACCCTTGACATACTTGTAGGTGGCTATCAAGTCAGAGCTTCTCTTGCTCAGACTGAACAAACCCACTTCCTGGAATCTTTCCTCATAAAGTCTGTCTTTCAGGCCCCTGATCATATAGGTGGCCTTTCTCTGTACCCTTTTGAGCTTATTCACATCCTTCCTGAATGCGGTACCCAGAACTAGACACTATATTCCAGCTGTGGCCTTACCAATGCCAAATAGAGGGGGAGGAGCACCTCTCTTGATCTGTTTGCAACACATCAACTGATACATGCCAGAGTTCTACTTGCCCTGCTGGCAACTTCATCACACTGTTGCCTCATATTCATCTTCTGGTCTACTATCATCCCCAGGTCCCTTTCAGATGCAGTGCCAACCAATGGACCACCATCATATATTTGTGGTGAAGGTTCATTCTACCCAGATGAAGGACCTGGCACTTGTCCCTATTGAACCTCATCTGATTGCATTCAGCCCATAGGCCCAGTCTGTCGAGGTCATCCTGAATCCTTACCCTATCCTCAGATGTGCCCACATTTCGCCACAGCTTGGTGTCATCCACAAACTTAATCATTGTGCTTTCCATCCCCTCATCTAAGTCATTGATAAAGATGTTAAAGAGCACAGGCCCAAGTGCTGATCCCTGGGGGACACCACTGGAGATAGCCCTCCAGGATGATGCCATCCCATTAATTACAAGTGTCTGGGATTGGCCCCTGAGCTAATTGCAAACCCACCTCACTGTAGACTGGTCTAGGCCAGTACCCTCCAGCTTAACTGAAAGGTTTTCATGGGAAACAGTATCAAAGGCCTTGGTGAAGTCTAGGTAAATGATGTCAATCTCATGTCCTTTGTTTAGCTGGTTAGTTACCTGGTCATAAAAGGACACCAGTTTTGTTAAGCATGATGTATCCTCAACAAAGCCATGCTGGTTGCTTTGTAATACCCCACCAGTTACAAGCTTGTGGCTGATGGCCTCCTTGACAATTTTTTCAAAGATTTTTCCTAGGACCGAGGTTAGACTGACCGGTCTATAGCTTGCAGGGTCATCCCTCTTCCTTTTCCTAAAAATGGGTACCAAGTGAGCCCTCTTCCAGTCATTTGGGACCACTCTCAAATTCCACGACCCTTCGAACAGGTTTGCCAGAGGCTCTGCTATGAGCTCAGCCAGTTCTTAAAGGACTCTCAGATGCAAGTCATCTGGCCCAGCAGACCTGAACACGTTCAGATGATCTAAAGAGTAGTTTTACCTGTTCAGGACTGATTTTATGTGGGCTGTTGTCTTCCCCATAATCCCTGAGCCTCTGGACAGGTGAACAGTGCCTGTCTAATTTCAGGAACACCGATATGAAGTAAGTATTTAGGAGCTCTGCCTTTTTGCAGGGATCAACTCCAGGATGCCCCCCCCAAATTCAGTAGGGGTCCCATAGAGGAGCTTTTTTTCTTGCTCCCTATGTACCTATAGAAGGACTTTTTGTTGTCCTTTATTTTGGTTGCCAGCCTGATCTCCACACCTTCCTTAGCTTTCTGCATCTCATACCGGCAGACCCTCGCCATATGATTGTACTCCTCTCTGGATGCTGAACCATTTTTCCATGTCTTATATGCTTCTTTTTTCTTTTTCAGAAGTTCCCTGATATCCCTGTGGATCCAACCAAAACCAAGTGGATCTCTTGGCCCCTTTCCTGCTTTTTGACTGCATGGGGATGGCCTCTTTTTAAATAGTGAGAATTGTCCCCTTAAGGAAGCTCCACCAATCCTGAACTCCCAAATTGTTCAGTTGCTGGTCACAGAGGGCCTTTGTATCCAGACTCCTGAGTTTACCAAAGTCTGCTCTTCTGAAGTCTAGGACTTCTGTTCTACTGGCTGAATTCCCAGCCTTTTGGTGGATGGTGAACCTTAACAGGTTGTGGTCACTGTCGCCCAGAGTACCTCCAATCTTCAAGTCACCTACCATGTCTTCCCCTTTGGTCAGCACTAGTCCAGAGTGGCTTTACCTGCTTCCATAGCCTGTGTCAAGACCAGGTCATCAACACCTGCCAGGAAGTTGGTGGACCTGCTGAAGCTGGTTGAATCATCTTCCCAACAGATGACAGGGTAGCTGAAGTTACCTATGACAATCAGGTCTTTAATGCTGGCTGCCTCAGTCAGTTCTCTGGAGAATGCCTGATTGCTCTCCTCTTCTTGATAGTAGTATACGACTACCATCAGGTCCCCCTCTCCTAAGCCCGCTTGTATCCTGACCCAGAGGTCTCAAGGGACCTCTCCTTGCAGTCAAACTGTACCTGCAGGGAGGGGTACCACTCTTTCACAGAGGGCCACACCTTCTCCCTTCTTCCCAACCTAATCCTTCCTATACAGCCTATAGCTCTCAATGTCCACTACCCAGTCATATGCATCATCCCATCAGGTCTCCATCAGCCCAGTGAGGTCAAATTTCTAATCTGCTAGAAGGAGTGCCAATTTGTCTTGTTTGTTGCCTGTGCTTCTGGCATTCCCATAAAGACATCTTAGTTCACCCCTAGTTACCTCAGGTTTTCTGTCCCACTAAGTGCCTCAGGGCATTGGCACTCATCTGGATGTCCCCTACTTGAAAGTCCTCCCTTGGGTCATCTTTGCCAGAGAATTTGTGTACAGCATTGGAATCCTCTCCCCCAGACATGCCTAGTTTAAAGCCCTCCTCAGCAAGTCAGTGATTCTCAGAGAGAAGAGCTTCTTCCCTCTGCCCATGAGGTGAATACTGTCTCTAGCATGTAGACCAGTACCATTGAACTGCATGCCAAAGTCGAGGAATCAAAAACCAACACAGCGACACCATCGCCAAAGTTTTTGGTTGACACTGATGCACCCCTCCCTCCAACTATCATGACTTCTAACTGGGAGGATTGAGGAGCAGACCACTTGTGCTCCTAGTTCCTTGAGCTTTACTCCTATGGACTCGTAGTCACTCATGATTCTCCCAGAGTTGTTTCTCGCCATGTCATTGGTGCTCATGTGGACAAGGAGCATGGGATAGTGGTCCATAGGATGGACCAGCTTTGGGATCCTTGCTGTTACATCTGGGATCCTGGGAGGCAGCAGACCTCTCGAGCGAAAGGGTCTGGATAACAAAGTGTACCTTCTGTTCCCCGCAGCAAGGAGTCTCCCACAAAAATCACTCTTTGTTTCTTCCTTGGTGGCGGTGGCAGTTCCTGTCCTGTCTTTAGTGTGGAGAATGAGATGCCTTATCCGTCGATGGTGCCAGGGCTGTGTAGTTTTTGTGCAGGACTATTGGTGGAGAAACTGATGCATGTTGTGGCTTTGGGTTTAAAGTGACCAATTTCCATAAGCTGTCGGTTGAGGCATCTTGCTAAAGCCCACTCTTCTGCCTGGTCTCCATGGCATTCTTCTCCAGGTGTAGGGCCTGGCAGTGAGGGTCAAAATGCTGGAAGGAAATCTTTAAAGGAAGATATGCTTTTTTCCTCTAAAAGATAGTTCCATAACTAGGAACAGATTTTGGAACGTGAATTAATTTGGGAACATTCGATACCTGGGGTCATATGCAGGAGGTCCAAGAAGATGATCACAATGATCCCTTCTAGTCCTAAGATCTTTAAATTTTGGAGGTTTTATATTCTTCTCCTTCTATCACTGACTCACTGTACAGGTTTAGGCAAAACTATTCATTTTCTCTCTCCATTTTCCCTCTTCTGTAGAATGTGGCTTGTCATGTTTTCCCTTTATTTCATCAGAGTATTACAAAGCATGACTAAATCAATAGATTTCTTTAAACATATAAAATACTAAATGAATGTTAAGTAACAATAGCATCATGAAGATGACCCAAAAATCAATACTACCTTAAAAAACACACTGAATTTTCATTCACAGCTGCTTAACCATAATAACTACGTAGAGTGAGGTGGTGTGACTTAAAGGTCTAACAACATTAAATTAAGAATGACTGTCCAATTTTATCTTTGAATTTCAAGGGGATTTTACAATGTACATCATAACCATAAGGTTTATTTAAATGTGCTTTTTAATAATATAAATTCCTTGTTATTAAAAATAAAATCTCTGCTATAAACAAAATTCATAAGTAGACTGTTCCTTTCAGAGCTGTTCCTGTATCTCTTGTGTACTCATATTCAAGCAGTCTAGAACACTGTTCTGTATATGATAAACAAATCTTGGAAAAATTATGTCTCAAGAAAAAATAGGAAGAACATACATAGTATTTTCCTGATATTGTTCCCATATGTTCATTACATACCAAATTGTATTTTTAAAATATAAATCATTTAACTGAATGAAGCAATTACTCTACAATCTAACTTGCGCATTCAAGCATAGTTCAAATTTGAATCCATACTATGGATTGCCATGACTATAGGGCTACACATGCAGTGAAAAATGGTAAGGAACACAATGATAGTTATACACAAGTTTCTAAGCAATAAACATTTGGCCCTAAACCTGTATGACACTTGGCTGGGATGGTTTTTAGTCAGGAATGATCCATATGAGGTCCCTTCCAGCCTTACTTTCCTATGATCCTATAAAGTTGGGCAAAGGACAACATTTATAACCGGGTATGGCTGAGGTGCATCTCTTCTGTTCAACAGAGGATATACAGAAGATGAAGAAAAAAATGAAACAGGCCCCTCAGTTAGTGTAAATTGGCATAACTTCATGAAAATCAGTAGAGTGATGCTGATCTGCACCAGCTGCAGGATCAAATAGCTTTAAACAGTGAGTTCCTATAAAACTATTAGTTTTCCATCCTGAAGAGTAGTCAAAGAATGCAGTCTTTTAATTATGGAAAATTTTAAGAGCCTATATGAACAGTCATTTAAAGAGACAGAACCTCCACGTTACTCTTACATCCTCCTAAGTGCTTTGGTTCTCTGGGCGCATCCACAGGAGCACGCACATGCGTCATGCAGCATCTCAAAGCCCTTTGAGACGCTGCAAGAGGCACGTGTGGGAATGAGAAAATGGGGTGGGGACAAAATTACTGTGGTGGAAAAAAGGGGGGGAGGCACAGTTCTGGACCATGCCCTGAGGCAAACAGAGGCTCGGTCCTTCACAAAGAAACTCTGGTAGCCTGCCAGAGCATCTCTGTGGTTGGCCCTTTCCCGGGTGCTGAAGCACGCTGTCTGCAGCGACTGGGATCTGGGCTCTATGCCAGGTAAGTAGTGGGTGGGGGGAACTAGAGGAGCCGGGGGTGACTACTGAGTGTGTGGGGAACCATGGGAGGCAGCTTGGGAGGGGTGGGTCTGCTGGTCACCCCCCACATGGTTCCAGCCCCTCTCCCCCCGCTCGCCTCGCGGGCGCATGCAGCCCCCCATTTGCCTCTGCTTGGCTATAGCCTCCCACTTGGCCTATGCCCAGCTTCAGCCCCCTTCTTGCCTCCCTGCTTGGCTCCAGACTCCACGCTCAGCTCCAGCCCCCCTGCTTGGCCTGCAGCTAGCTGTGGCCTGCTCTCTTGCCCCCTGCCCACCTGTGGCACCCCACCCACTTGAGGCACCCTCATAGCCCCCACCCAGCTGCAGCCCCCCTCCGCATGATGCCCACCCAACTGCAGCCCCCTTGCACACCTCCTCCACCAGGCTCCAACCCCCTGCATGCCCCCTGCTCAGCTCCAGCTCCCCCACAGCTTACCAGCTCTTGGTCTTGTGGCACAGCCCCTGTGTATGGTGGGGGGAAATGTGGCTTGGCCCCCAGCTGCCAGATATCCACAAGGCCTCTGCCACAGCATGCTGCTCTGGCCCGGATCAGTGTGGCATGGCATGGGGCTGTGTGCTTTTGGGCAGCTCCGGGCTGTCACAGGGGCTGTGCGTCACTCGTGGGGCCGTCAGCCACAACAGCCTGGGTCCTGCATGCACGAGCCCTGCACTGTCTAGCCAGGCCACTTCTGTGCACAAAGGACCCAAGCTGGTGGGGCCGGCAATCCCCGCAAGTGGCGTGCAGCTCCAGGTGACAGCCCAGAGCTGCCTGAAAGCACAGGGCCCTGCACCTCACCACGCTGAGCCAGGCCACAGCAGTATGCTGTGGCAGAGGCCATGTGGATACCTTGCAGCTAGAGCTGAGCCACGCTGCACCCCACCATGCAGGGGAGCTGTGCCACAAGGCCAAGAGTGTGGCTTGCTGGTAAGCTGCGGGGGGTGGGTTGGAGCTGGGTAGGGGGCAAATGAGGAGGCTGCAGATGGGTGGAGAGTGCACGGGTGCCTGCAGCCAGGCAGGGGAGTGCATGGGGGGGCAGCAGGCAGGAAGGGGGCATGTGGAGGGACTGCAGCTGGGTGGAGCTGCAGCCAAGCGGGGAGCGCACAGGTGGGCTGCAGCCAGGTGGGGGAGAGTAT
>NW_017729024.1:116873513-116892094 GCF_001723915.1 Gavialis gangeticus | reverse complement strand
GGGGGGGGGGGGGGGTGGGGCGGGGGGGGGGGGGGGTGCATGGGGGGGGCTATAGCCGGGTGGGGTGCAAGAGCAGAGGCCACAACTGGCCATGGGCCAAGCGGGGGGGGGCGGAGCCAAGTGAGTGAGGAGGCTGCAGCTGAGCAGGGAGATGAGCAGGAGGCTGCACTCAAGTTCTTGTGAAGTGCCACTTGCAAATCAAGGGAGGTAATTCTTCCAGTCTATCTGACACTGGTACTGGCTTCACCTGGAGTCCTGTGCCCAGCTCTGGGTCCTACACTTAAGAATGATGTGGACAGATTGGAAAAAATCAAGCAGAGAGCAACAAAAGTTACTAGAGGCCTGAAAGGTAAGATTTATGAGGAAAGACTGAAAGAATTAGGTTATTTAGACTAGAGAAAACTGGGGGGAGATTTGATAGCCATCTTCAAATACTTGCAACATAATTATATAAAGGATGCAGATGGCCTTTTCTCTTTGGCCACAGAGACACAGAACTAGTAGCAATGGCCTCACGCTTCAGCAGGGGAAATTTAGGTTGGAGATGAGGAGCTCTCTGAGAGTAAGGGTAGTTAAGCACTGGAACAGGCCATCTAGAGAAACTGTGGAATTTCCACCCTCAGAAGTTTTCAAGAACAGGTTGCAATGACACTTGGAAAGGATGGTTTAGTAAGCAAGGACCCTGCTTTGAGCAGGGGGCTGGGCTTAGACCAGTGCTTCTCAACCCGTGTGTCGCGACCCAAAAGTCAGCCACAAGAATATATGAAAGGATCATGAACCAACTTTAAAAATGGATTCTCTTTTAAAGGAGAAAAACATGGAAAACGTGGCTTTTCCCTTGCAGGCTGGCAGAGCTCCAGGCTGCAAGGAGTTGCTTGGGGTCCCCCTCATGCCCTACACACCCACCCTTGTCCCACAACCCTCTCCACCACACACAATGTGGGGCTGGAGCCTGGGGGCAGTGGGTCAGGAGTGACCATTGATGTTTACAAATGGGTCCTGGTACAAAAAAGGTTGAGAACCACTAGCTTAGATGACATCATGAGGTTCTTTCCAGCCTTATTTTTCTATGATCCTATACAAGTGCTTTGCAAAATGACATTATTACTTCACTCTTTCTGCTAGAAATATCTCAACATTCCTTTCTTACACCATTTTCACTGGCACACCTCTACCTTTTGGACCAAAAATGAAATTAAGACATTAAAAAAGATATTAATGAAAAGATTAAATAAAATTGGTACCAAGTCTGATCTTTGTTCAACTTGGCTATCCTTCCCCTATGAAAACTAGTAGGGGGCCACAAAATGCTTAAGATAATAAAATTCACTTTTTTACACCCACAATTCAGAAATACCGAACAAAACTTTTTTTTTTTTTTTTAAATAGACCGTTTTGTGATTATGAATACATATTTTTTGTATCTGTTCTGGAACCCCCTAAAAGTTTAGGTTTAAAATGGAACTGCTCATATGACTTCAAATGAAGCAGAAGGAGCATGGCACTACACTGAATTTTATTAATACCTTGGTATGTAAACACTGTCATTCCAGAATTCTTTCTATATAGACAGTATCATTCTACAGCAAGATATATCCTGCTCAGTTCATTCAATTCCCAGCCACTAGTGGAAAGTTAAGTCCATGTAACCTGACAACATATCACTTTATTACACTGTAAGGCAGCTTTATGCAAGTAGCTTGAAAATACAAAACAAAAAGTCCCAACATTTTAAAGTGTGGTTTAAATATTTCAGCATTGAAGCTAAATCAGGATTAAGCACTCTAATCAGAGTATGATTCTTTTAACAAAAAAGCTTTCAACAGGAGAAGATGCCGCCATAAAACATACAGACTGTACAGCTATAGAGTGCTGCAGAATCTAAGGTATGGTAATAAATATATTTTGGGACAGGAGATTTTATTAATAACAACAAATTTTGTTTTCTTACCTAATAACCCCCAAGCAAAACTCTTAAGTTTACTTCATAGTTATAGTTATCTGTCAAATATCTCTTCATCATTTATACCCTGAATTTTTTCCTTTTAGCTCAGTGTTGTGATGGAATCAATACAAATCTGCTCTTAAAATATCTGTCTCTGACCTGTGTTTGTTTTAAGCTGTATCATTCATAATGGTGATGGATGGGTAATGCTATTCCTCTTTGTCCACACAAAGCGCACAGCGTAAAAAGTGCATATATTTTATGCCCAAGGTCAGGAGAAAATTAATGGATAAGAGCTAGATAAAATGGAGTTCAAGCTGAATGGGCTGAGTGCTCTCTACAGGGTACAGCCAAGGCAGGCAGTACAAAGCCCATTATACTCAAATGCTCTTGAAGCATTTCAGAAGTGAAATTGTTTCCACGGGCTAACGCATAAAAGTACCAAGCTTTAACTTTTCTGTTTTAAAGATTGCCTACAGGTACTGCGAAAGTGTTCCTATTCAGGATTTTATTTAGCATATTCCATTTATCAATTTTTACCTTAAGCCATAAACCCATTTGGTGTTTATGACTAAAGTTGTACAAGTTATGTTTATTCGTCATTAAGAAACTTCACTTCACAGACTTCCCTGCTTACTCTTCTCTCTTGCTGTCAGAGAACCTGGTGAACAGTAAAGTGTTCCTGAAGACATCATACAAACAATTTATGGTTAAAGACTAAAAAGACAATAGAGAAAGTACAATGTACATACTTGCTACAACAGTGTAATAGAAAAATGACTAAAAGCACAAAACTAAGAGATTTTCCAAAACCACATGCTAAAAAGTTTGCTTTTTCAAGTGGAAAAATTGAGGAATGGTGAAGGGAAATGTATAGTAAGAGTGAGGTACAGAAGTAAAATTGTACCATTGGATGAATCACCTAGCTCTCCAGCAAAAGCTTTACTGTGTGACATTCTTCTAGTCTCAAAGCAGGGAATAAAAAGCAGAGTTGACCCCCTGGGCAAATCTGCAAGAGAGTGGCAGTTGGGGAAAGCATATGGGTCCCAAGAGTGGAGGCAGGGCATGTGGAGTGGTGCATGTTCAGGGAGCGGCAGCAGTTTTACCCATGCCAGGAACTTCATCTCCACCTGAGCTGCTGTTGCTGCTGCTGCACACTCAACCCACTCTGGCTGCTGTTTTTAAAGTGGCAGCAGCACTATCCAGGGATTATTTTGGAGTCCTGGAATGGGTATGCTCCAAGCACAGATGGTGCAGGAGTGGGAGAGGAGGTGGGGGTGGGCAGTTCTGGCACCCCTTCTAACTTGACACCCAGAGCAGGTATTTCTCTCTCCTAATCCATTATGCTAGGGTCTCTCAAGGCAAGAAAACTCACTATGCATGTTATAAGTTTGAGCAGGGGTGGGCAATTCTTTCATCTGATGGGCCACTGAACAAGTTTTGGTGAGCTGCGGAGGGCCATACATATACAATCTTTCAGAAGGTATCATTTTAACAAATTCTAGATAAAACACAAATCATATACTAAAAATAAAACATCTACTATAACATATTTAATTTTATTTCAAAAAATATTTTGTCCTGATTTGTTTGTGTAAGTAGTGTATATAGAGGCAATTACATAATTGCTCAAAATAAAGTCTTGCTCTTGTATATTGTGTGTGGGGAGTGGTGCAGAGAGGCATGAAGTAGGGCTGTGCATGTGTCATGGGGGCTGCCTACATGCTAAGTCCCAGGAGTCAGCTGGTGTGTGGGCAGGGAGGGATGCAAGGGGGCTCATGCAGCACAGTGCACCTGGGCATTGCAGTGCAGATGTAGTCTAGCCCTTTCCAGCTAATGACTGCTCCCATTGTGCTCTGCAAGGGGCTGAGCTCCATGCACTCCCACCTGGGGCAGCCCGCACTGCACTCCTGCATGCACCTGCCTCACATTGGCCAACAGCACTGCTCGAGTCCTGGCCCCAGCCAGCATGCACAGTTTCCAGGCAGGACAGTCTTCTACCCACTTGGCTACCCATAGGTGGCTGCTCATCATGCTGGGCAGGAAGAGTGGGTAGAAGGCAGCCAGGAGCTGGAGCCCCATGGGCTTGGGTAGGAGCCACCCAGCTGCAACTCCCCCCACCTGCCACCACTTCCCCATGCTACCTGCTGTCCAGACGGGCACTGCAGGGTCAGGAGAAGTTGCTGCTGTGGTGGCGAGCTGAACAGTACCCAAGTGGCTGCAGCAGCAGCAGGAGCACCCTACCAGGAAGCTGTGTGCAGTGGCTGGGGCTGGGGTTGGGGCTCCGGCTGTCAGTGGGCATGGGGCACATGAAGGCTGGAGTGCAGCAGGAGCTGTGTCAGGAAGGGCTCTGCCCCATGTGGAATGCTGCAGGGGCAGTCACAGGCCAAATACAATCAATTGGCAGGCCAGCTCCAGCCCATAGGTTGTATTTTGACCACCTCTGAGTTAAAGCATTTCATCAAACTGGAAACAAAGACAAAAAACAACATGCTTTTCATGGAGCTAGTAGAGCAGGGATGGGCAAAGTTTGGTTCTCAGGCTGGACCCAATCAGCAGTAGACTTCATTTCCCAGCTGCCCCTGGGCATGGCTGGGGCTGGTCTCCATGGAGACCCCAGCTGCACCTGTGCTGTGAAAGCTCAAGGCTGGGGTTGGCATGGAGACCAGCTTCAGCCACGCTAGCAGAGTGCATGGCAGAGCAGAGGAAAGGGCTGCTCTGGAGTCTCTGGGATCTTGTGATGGGGCAGCTTGCTTTGGAGCCAGGGCAGAGCCACAATCTGTAGCCTGCATGCTCTGGGCAGGGGTGTGCAGCTGGGGGATCGCAGCTCTGCCCCAGCTCCTTGCAGTGGTGACAGCCTGGTCTGGAGGAGGGGCTGCAGATCGTGGCTCTGCTCGCATCGCAAGATCCCAACAGCTTTGGAGCAGCCCCTTACTCTGCTCTGCCATGTGCTGTGCCAGTGTGGCTGAGGCTGGTCTCCATGGCAACTCCAGTCTTGAGCTTTCACAGCACAGGTGTGGCTGGGCTCGCCATGGAGACTGGCCCCAGCCATGCGGGCAAGGGATGCGGGATAATGGGAGTCCAGCTGGCGGCTGGATAGGTCATTTTCCCACCCCTGTTGTATAGTGTGCTTCCACTACTGATATCTTTCAGCAGTGCGGTAGTGTCACTGGATGTTCTGAAAATATTTTTTTTTTGTTGAAGAATCAAAAGGAATCAAGATGTGAAAGTATATTGCATATAGCATGGTGACTGGATTTGGACAGCTATAGTCAGCTTAAAAATAACAATATCAATACTCAATATTACAAGTAGCTTAGTTTAAAAAAAGGTGGGGATTGTTAACTTCTGGTCAGCCCTCAGTAAAAAGGCCTCCAATTTGGCACAGTACCACAATCTTTTTTATGCTCTGCATCCACAGAAACTGCCTCTTGTTCTTTCCTTCACCAGTGAACCTCAAACAGAAGAGAGATGCTATAGAGGCTAATACACATCCCCTTTACTGGCTGTCAGAATCACGAGTCAGGATAAATTGGGTGAGGGCTAGAGGACAGAGCTGACAGAAAATGAATTCAAAGCAATGATACTGTTTTGTCTCTCCATCAAGAACTCCTGCTACTGATATTCTGTTACAGAGTGAAAACTTTTGGTGCAAAATATAGAGCTATAGGATGTTGTTAAGATAATTACTATAACTTCTGTAACTGATATTTATTCACTGTGCCTATGTTGAAACTCCAAATTTTTGAACTGTTTGACAACAAAAATGACAAACTATATGCAACTGGAATTCTGCTTGCAATTTTGAGTTTTGTATTTGTAAAATACAGTAGAGTTTGGAGAAAGATCAAGAAAGGACTATGACAATAATAAAAGACTAAAGGATATGGTCTATGAAAAGGAAATGTACTTGGAATTCATTGGAACATGGTTGATTAAGTCAGGACAGAATAATACTATGCAAACATCTGAGAAGTGTTAATAAGAGAGAGGACTGAGAAGAAAGTAATGGGCTAAAACTAAAAATGAAAAAAAAAAAAATCAGGTCAGCCATAAAAAATTATTGCCTAGTGAGGTAGTTAAGTCATCATCATTAGAGATATAACGAAATATAGATTAAATATGATCCTTGGGGGATTAGTGTAAAGCAAGACCTGGCTCAATGCAGAGAATACAAAAGGGTAACCTCAAAGGCCTTAACCAAACTTATCATCCATGGTGGGGGGGGGGGTGTAAATTTACTAGCTGCCACAAACCTCAACATGCCATCCAAGCATTTTCTCCAGCAAGCATGATCACAATTTAGCTGATTTCCTTTTTTTTTAAGAAGATAATTTTCAGCTTCTTAAATTTCAACTTTATCAAACTAGAATTGGCCTTTATTAAATAGAAAAAAATATATACTTCATGAAATCCAGTGTATATGTTTAAGGATAAGCCTGAACAAAATCCCTAAATCCAAACACTTCAAACACGGAAGATGCCTTATTTTTTCATAGTGGGTTCTTTTCTATTTCATGGTGTAAATAAGTACAATTGCAATCATAACTAGGATACAGGTTCAAAAATATTTATAATATATGCATGGCTAAAGATGAAAAATTACAATATACTTTATAAATGGAAATCATCACTATCCAAGAAATGCAGCATGAAATAGATGACAAGAATGGCAAATTTCAGCATACATCATCAAAATTATCATATTTATAAAGCAATGGAAAATGGGAGATAATAAGGACTTCTTACTGTATTGTTCCACCTATGTGATATCCATCTAGAGATTTTCATTATTGTGGCACCTTATTCAAAAATTTTCCATAAGAAATGAGTATATGTACCATATGTATAGGACTTCAGTTCCATATAGTGTTTTTAATACCTTGACTCTATATCTGTACCTTAATATCATGACTCTTATATCTGATTCTCTTCCTGTAGTATATTATGAAAAAATTCTAATACCTTTCGTGTTCCAATTCATGCTTAGTCTACTAGGCAGTCAATTGACCTTGGCATATATCTAGTCAAGCATTCACTTGATAACTCCAGTGGCAAGCATAGCTTTAACAAATTTAGTCATGTCCATATCTGCTTTTGAAATATTTTTTGTCTGCATATTATGGGTTCACATGTTTACATCCTCCTTTGTAGACTGCTTCAAACCCCAGAGCTGTCAATGAGAGTTTTTATAATATCTTTGGTTTACTTTGGATCAGTTCTTCAGTCATTTACTAAGGCAAAACTGTACAACAGAAGAAAAAATATTGGTTCTGACATCCAAAATCTACACAAGGACCTACTCTTAAATGTTGGTACATTGCAGCATTCCTTAAATATCAATCTCAGGGTCAAAAACAGAAGGACACCCTCAAAATGTCTCTCTCTTATGTAAAAGGTCTCACAGGGCACATCTACACAAAATGTTTACTGCAGAGCTAAGTTTAAATGACCTTAAGATAAAGTGCCCCCTCGCACCATTTTGAAGCATGGGGATGCTGATACACAAGACTCTCTAGGTGCTTTAATTAGAGCGCCTCTCAGAGCTGCTCTAAATAAAGCACCACAGTCCTGTCCTGTCCCACCCCACCAACTCCTGGAGCACCTAGATAAATACCCTTTGGGCATAATCCAAACTCCTCCTGATCATTACTTCATACCTGCTTCTGCTCCCATTGCACATGACCCAATGGAACTTTATCCATGAACTTCACTGGCCTTTGGATTATTCTTTCTGTGATCAATAATAGACATCTATTGACTTTAACCCCAGATAATCAAGCCCTCTGTGTTTTACTTATTTATTGATCCCTTCAAGCTCTCATTTACTTCCTTGTCCTAATTACAATTAATATCTGAGTACCAATTTGCAATCTATCCCACAGCAAGAGGCAGTGGGATTTTGGACTCACCCCACATCAAGTTTCCTTAATGAGGAGAGAAGAAGCTGTGAAAAGAGTGCAGGACAGGAAACAATCTGGCCCTGTGACTTCAGACTACAGTATTTACTACTGTTCTTGCTGCCAACAGCCACTCAAAATACTTTCTGAAAATGGTAACTTAGGAAGACAGAGTTTATATGCACGCAAAGCTAGTCAATATATCTTAATTTAATGAGAAAATTTGTCATTAGTAAGAACTTTACCATTCTTGCAGGTAAAAATATATTAATAAACATATTCTTTGAAATCCTTTTTTCCACAAGAAACAGCAGTGCCTAAAGTTTAGGGGACAGTTACAGTTTCCCAGATTTTTTCAGAAATTACATGATTACTATGAAGACTAAGACTAAGGTTTTCATAGGTCTTCTCCCTCTCTTTTTACCTGTCAGGCCACACTTTAATCCCTCCCCAAAAGGTATTAAAACTAATTAATTTCCTGGAATTTCTATTACCAACTTCACCTGAACTAAATGTAAATAAATAATGCGATTTCTAAAAGAAGGTAACATGTTTAGAATTTACCAGGTGCAAAGAAGTTAACCTTGGAGGTATACCACTAAATAAATGCACACGCATTACAGCAAAACCACCCAACCCTGACTGTTACGTCTCTTGTCTGAACTGACCAACCATGATCAAAGCAATACTAAGAGGTCAACTGAGATCACAGATTTTCTAAGCACTTGTATATTATTCATGAGCCATTTTAACTACCTTGTGCTTCAGGTTGCAAACAACAGAGGATCTTGACCTTGACTTAAACGAGATGCCATTTCAACAGCATGTGTTTAAATTAGGCCCTTGTCACATGTGCTGTAGATAAGAAGTGTTTTGCCTTGAGCTACAATGCACTGCTGACCTATGGCTTACTCGTCAAAAGGCTATTGTAATTGACTCTTAATACATCAAACAGCTTCTTGCAGGCAGGTCCACTTATAGATTGATTGATTTCTACTTTCAAAACCAGCATACAGTAATTTTTAAGTACCTATGATTATCTTTTTTTCCTCTATAGACAAGACAGCGGTAGAAAAATAACAGTATGAAGCTAAACCAAGCTGAGAACAGTGTCAATTTGATGAAATTTCTTCCAGAAAAGATGCTACAGAAAATGCCTGTAGTGGGTGTGCAACAAATTGAAGCAAATAACTATGTGTTGGTATGCCAAACAGAACAAGTTCACAGTTATTGAGGAGTTTCCTGTGTCAGCCACCCCATCAGAGGTCAATTTCTCATAATAAACAACAGAGATAATAAACATTATCAGCCTACTGTGCCATAACAACCATCTTCCGTGTTTGCGCTACAGTGTCAGACTGTGAAAATGCTCCTGACAACTGTTCTCTTCTTATTCCTTCCTTATTGGTTTTATTTCTATGAGTTTGTTCATATTATTACACAGTATCAGCTGAGCTGTTAGAAATCCATGATTTGATGTTTAGAATGCAACTGTGATGCTTGTTATTTCCTCAGACCAGTTGCATCAACATGAAAAAAAAAGCTCACTCAAAGCAAACAAGAAAATTGATTTGTGCTGTTTAAAAAGACTGAAGTAACTCAACTTGGTCCATCCAAACATGTCATTAGTATGTAGCAATAAATTCTGGCACAGTTTGCACCAGAGTTTATTCTACTGGGCACAGCATTTACACACACATCTGGGACTGCAGCATGTTGAGCTGAGGCAACCTATAAGTACATAAGGGGTGTGCATCAGGATCTGGGAGAATGCCTGTTCACCAGAGCACTCCAAGGGATGACAAGGTCCAACAGTCACAAACTCCTGCAACTCCATTTTAGGCCGGACATAAGGAAAAACTTTACTGTCCAAGCCCCCAAGACCTGGAACAGACTCCCTGCAAAGGTGGTGTAAGCACCTACTCTGGACTTTTTTAAGAAACATTTGGATGCTTATCTTGCTGGGATTCTTTGACCCTAACTGACTTCTTGCCCCTTGAGCAGGGGGCTGGACTCAATGATCTTACGAGGTCCCTTCCAGTCCTAATGTCTATGAAATCTACGAGCCATGGGCTGGCAGGAGGTCCAAGGGTCAGTCTGCAGGTCTGGGACTGCTCCATCCTGGCTCAACATGCTGTGGAGGGGCTGGCTGGGGCACAAGGGTTCTCCAGTGCAGGGCTAGCCAGCAGGCAGAACCCACAGTGTAGCACCCTCATGACCTAGTCCACCCTGGTCAGTATCTACATGTGCATTTCAGTGCATGTAACTACTCCACTGTAGGGCAGTATTTGTTCCAGACAGTACTATCCTACAGCATAGTTAATTAATGTACTGTGCCCTAATAGGGGTGCATGTGTAGACAGCTTTACTGTGGAGTTAATTGGTCAGCTCTGCAGTAAAGTGCATGTGTAGATGCACCAACTGATCTATATGCACTGTAAGATCAGAGACTTGCATGGCAAGCCATACGAGGAAAGGCTGAGGGATCTGGGACTCTTCAGCCTGAAAAAAAGAAGGCTGAGAGGGGACTTGGTAGCAGCTTACAGCTACATCAGAGCCATACACCAAAGGCTTGGTAAACAACTGTTCACCAAGACACCCTTGGGGAAAACTTGGAGAAATAGTCACAAACTCCTGGAACTTTAGGTGCAACGTTAGGAAAAACTACTTTACAACTAGCGTGTCCAGACTGTGGAATAAGCTTCCTCCAGAGGTGATACAATTGCCTACCCTGGAAATCTTCAAGAGGAGACTGGACAGTCATCTTGCTGGGGTCACCTGACCCCAGTTGTCTTTCCTGCTTGGTGCAGGGGTCTGGACCTGATGATCTTCCAAGGTCCCTTCCAGGCTTAAAATCTATGAATCTATGAAACTGATACATGATATCCTCCTTTTCCTAACAGAATAACAGAAATAAAAACAGCTGAAATGAGCATAATACATTTGTCACTAAGACCACTGTGCATCAAAAGCAAGTTCATTAAAGTGAATGATGTAATACTTGTCAAAGACAGAGGAAAATCAGACATAGCATAGTTATATATAATCTGCAAAATTATGAATATCCACATTAAGGCCTACTGTGAGAATAGCCAGAAACCACAAAAGTCCAAACTCTTGGAATTACATTACAAATTCAGTTTCCAATTAAAGAAAATGTTGTCAAGATTACAAAGAAAAAACCTTTAAATGTAGTCTAAGAAGCCCCAGAGAATCAGAAGCCAAAATGAAACTAAGAATTGTTCCACATTAATATTTTTGTGAAAAAGTTAGGATTTTAAAATCAATGTCAAGTCAGGATTGGGGATTTGGTATGTTTTTACTGTTTCAGTTTGGTAACACTGAGTATCTATAATGAAAATTAATCAAGCTTTTAAGAGTGTGGAGATGCATAACTTTTGAAGTTTTCCAAGTATGTCACTGAATGAACTGGTCCACAGTTGTCACAGTTCAGAGACACCTATATGTACATCACCAAGGG
Source organism: Gavialis gangeticus (assembly GCF_001723915.1). Lineage (NCBI taxonomy): Eukaryota > Metazoa > Chordata > Crocodylia > Gavialidae > Gavialis > Gavialis gangeticus. The sequence goes on along the minus strand of NW_017729024.1, from coordinate 116,880,768 downwards.
TTCTAAGTAGATATGTCATTTTACAGGCCCTTGTTGAACAACAAGGATCAGGTGGGAGTGAAGCATTGCTTCACAATGGAAAGTGCCCAAAGTTTCGCCAGGCTTTCCCTTGCTGGGGAGAAAGAACCTGATAGGCTGCCCAGGGTAGAGGGCTACCTGGACCCCTGCTTCTGAGTTCCTAGGGGGTCTCAGTATTCTTGGGGCTGCCCAAGATCTTCTGCCTCAGGTTGAAGCTTTAAAAAGACTTTCTCTAGGCATTTAATTAATTTCAAGTCACCCCTGTCACCCACCACATATTGTGAGATTGGTGGCTGGGGGATGGGGATGATGGGCCTTTAATAGTAAAGACCTGTCAATCGCTGGGTAAGAGAACAGTCAGCCACTGTACAATGGGTACTTAATACCACAGAATGGCTGTCAATTCCATGCACAATCATTGTGAATTGGGCTATCAACTTTTAATTGCACCCAGATGCAGGAACACCTTTGGTTACCCACCTGAGTAATGGGCATTATCAAAGCAGGCAGATGCCATGTGTGGTTTGGGGTAGGGTGACCAGTAAAGTATAGGAATCCTGGAAGACTGACCAGACATCAGTAACAGAAACGCTTGGTGTCTGCACACAACACTGAAACAGTTCAAGGAGAAATGGTTCAAAATAATTCTTGGTTATTCATATCTACTTTTGAAATGTTCCATTAAGTTTAATCTGTTTTAAACTGTCTTGCATGTATGGACACTTGAGGCTTAAATGGCATGTAAAGTGGTCTGAGACTTTGGCATGCCTGCCCCCTGAGAATATGAAAATATTAATATAGTGATTTAAAAAAAAATAAAGGATATAACATAAAATGGAGTGAATACAAGGCTGAATTCATTTTGGAATTTTAACAGAATTCATAAAACAGAGAAAGGAATTCTGATGAACTGTTCTTTTTATTTGATGAACTGTAGCTTTGTATGTATTGTGGAGTAATCTATTGTCTTGTATATTCCTACAGAATAATGAGTATAGTTTTCATATATCTACTGCCTAGTATCAATTGCTATTATTCCAGATATATTATTCTTTTATTATTATTTCTAACTGAATGAATGACAAATCATCTTAAGTCTCAGGATCATAGGAAAGTAGGATTGGAAGAAACCTGATGAGGGAATCTAGTCCCTATCTAGCCCCTTCTCAAGACAGGATCATCCCTGACTAAACCATCCCACCCATGTGTCCATCTAACCTGCTCTTGAAAATTTCCAAGGATGGAGATTCCACAATTTCTCTAGATAGCCTGTTCCGATGCTTAACCACCCTTACTGTCAGAAAATTCCTCCTAATCACCAAACTCATTTTCCCCTGCTGCAGCTTGAGGCCATGGCTCCTAATATTGTCCCCTATGGCCATCTTCATCCTCTCTATAATCATCCTTTAAGTATCTGAAGACTTATAAAATCCCACCTCAGTCTTCGGTACTTCAGACTAAATAACCCTCTTTCACCCTTTCCTCATAAGGCCCCTAATCATTATTGCTGAACTCTGCTAGACTCTTGCCAAGACATCCATATCATTCTTGAAGTGTGGAGACCAAAACTGCAGACAATTGTCCAAGTGAGGGCTCACCAGTGCTGAGCAGAGTAGAAAAATTACTTTCCTTGATTTTCAAAGTGTCACTTTCAGTGTGCTGTTGTTGGGTTTTGTTTGTTTGTTTGGGGGGCGGGGGGGAAGGGTTGCAGCCAGAGCATACTGTTCACTCGTAATCAATTTACTGTAACCCTCAGGTCTTTCTCTGCAATACTTGGGCCTAACTAGTCATTTCTCACTCTATTTGTATATGTGCTTATTCTGTTAGAAGTGCAGCACTTTGCACTTGTCCTTGATGAATCTCATCTGGTTGATTGTAGGCCATGTTTCCAGTCTATCCAGGTTATTCTTCATCCTAGCTCTGCCCTTCAGAGTGTCTGCAACTGCACCCGACTTGGTATTGCGTGCAGATTTGCCAAGTATGCACTCAATTCTATCATCCAAATCAGTAATGATGTTGAACAGCACCAGACCCAAGACAGACAGCTGCCACCATGGGCAAAATACTTATGCAATATACCTGACATAGATGCCCTTATGAACCAAGATAAAGGAGAAAGCAGACTAGATTTTGTTTTTTGTTAAATCAGAAGAAAGCAAGAATAACTACACTGACAGCTATTAAACACATTGCTAAGTAAGGGATACCCTGGGACTGATTTTGTTTTCACTTTCAACAATATAAATCCCATTAATTTTCACTAAAGTCACTTCAAAATTATACAAATGCAACTAAGGCAGAACATTTTACATGTGGTGTTATTTTGACTTTTCCTTTTAAATAATACCTAGATTTAAAGCAACCACATACTTAGAACAAGATTCTGATAACTCAGTAATGTGTGATTTAACCAAGTCCAATGGAGTTGCTGCTTATTTCCCTCTTGATTCTAGCCAAATTCAGGGGCTTATTGTCAAGAATAACTGATAACAAAAGTAATGTATGGAATTGCTAATTTTCTGCTCTGATATTACTGTACTTGAAATGAGAAATTAATTAGACTAATATTAATAGTTTTTAAAAATTAAATAAGCCCTGATTTAAGTGGAGAATTCTTTGCAATAATTAGAATTGGCAAGAAAGTGTTATTACAATTTTAAAATGGGTGGCTTAGTATATTAACATTTTTAGTCTGTTACAGGTAGTCAAGTAAAAATTTCTTAGCCTGGATCATATTTCAAGTAATGTACATTTAGAAGCACATTCTGACTGACTGTTACACCCAGATACCACAAATCTTCAGGCAGTTTAAACAAGAGCTATATTTTACAGCTTTGTCATTTGAGTTATGTGAAATCAGTATTCTGATATCTACAAGACTAAGAGTTTCTGTATTACAATCATTTCTGAAATTTGGCCGTTCAAAAAATCTGAAGTCCATACATGCTAGTTGAGTATTGGCTTGTCACATAAATAAATAGTGTCAATTTGTCACATAAATAAATATCTTTTAGTTTTGTAACAACACTGTAACAATACAACATTTGATAATTATGATAACATTATAAATGTTTGCAGGTGAAGATGCTCATGAGCTTATCAGCATAAAAAACAGCTTATAGGAATTCACAAATGTGAGAACCAGTTCTTCATCTTGACTAAAATTATTACAAAAGGATTGGAAAAAAGCCAAGATCTCAAAGCCAAGATAAAAGATTGATCCCTCTGGAATTCTTCTGACAATATATTATTTAAAATGTACGATTATAGACATATAATCATACATTTTATGATTTACATTTATATAATCATAGGGATAAGCATTGTGCAATTTAAAGATCTGGGCTCTAATTCTGCAAAATAGTTAAAGACTTTCTTCACTTTAAACACTGAGGATGCCTATACACGTGCAACAAGGCTACTCCAATCCATCACAGCATGCCAGGGGAAGCTAGACTGAATCTGTTGGAGTGTGGTAATTACTTAGATTCAGCAACCTCCTGCATCTTGTGTATCAGCAACCCCATACTTGAAAATGGTGGTGAGCTTTAGTTGCAGCACCCCCACCACCATTTTTTAGTGCAGGGAAACTGATACACGTGACACTCTGGGCACTCTAATTAGAGCAGCTCTCGGAGATGCTCTAATTAAAGCGCCCACCCACATACACACTCCTGGAGCACGTGTGTAAATGCCCTGAGTATCCCATTCCTGCCTAGCAAACCACATATACAAGTGCACATACACACTTGTGCCTTTCTTCTTCTCTCCTTTTTTGCCTCTAACAAGGCATATCAAAGGATATGCCTTGTGTATCATCTCTTTCACTTTCAACATTGTGTGGGCAATATACTACAACAAATGGGCACTACTCAAGACTGTCCAATACACTGGCATTCTTCACTTAACTTTTCCAAGGGTAGAGTCCTTCTTGAAACTTGGGCTAGAGACAGAAATTACACATAAATTGGTATAAGTGATTGGAAACCAGTTCAAATCTGTAACACAACAGAAGTTCAATGTACATGAATAGCTTTCAAAATGGCCGGAACCAGTTTAAGATAAACCTGGATGGATGTAGTATCAGGCTTAACTAATTTAGGTTACATCAGTTTATTGAACTTCTGTCCCAGATCCCCTTCAGATTCAAGTTAACTCAGTCCTGAGCATCCCAGGATGCTTCGCACCTTCCCCACAATTCCCCCTCGCAGGGTGGGCAGGCTAGCTTTGGCTTAAGCTGTCTGCTCCAGCCAAGCCTGGGCCACTTCAGACATGTGGGTACATTTCTGAATTCAAAATTGAATGTCCACTTGCTTATTCATTCAATCTATACAGCTTAGACAAACCTGAGACAATCAAATTGATTCTGACTCAGGTTTTCTGATTGTCTGTAGTTAGCCTCGGTTACTGAACAGGAGTGATGTCACAGACACCACAACATTTAATTTTCTGTCAAGAGCAGTGATTCTCAACCAGGGTGTTGGGGAACCAAGAAATGCTGCAGAATTTTTTGAGGGATGTCACAAGGTGCGAGGAGATAAGTGCAGACTCAGATCTGTCTCTGGTTACTGCACCGCTCTCACTGTCCAGGCCCTCTGCAGGGATATACGTATTTTACTAAATAAATTAGTTTTAGAAATGGGGTGCTGCTCAATTTACAGACATTATGGAGGGGTGCCTTAAGTGAAATGAAGGGTGCCTTCAGTCTAAAAAGATTAAGAACCACTGGTCAGGGTGCCAGTGCCTTACCTGCCTAGTGAATAAGAAATAAGAACTTCCATATTTTATTCCCTGCATATTTATCTTTGTTTCTGAAATTATATTTTAAAAAAATTTTTACAATAATTTCTCCATAATGAATTATTACTGAATCATTTTTGTACAGGTTGTAAGACTGTTCATCTCTTTGAAGATGATTTTGTCTTCATGCCTGTTTTTTTTCCAAGTACCTGGCATGCTGTTTTCACAGCGCAACTAGTAAAAGGTATTAGCAAGCCCTGAGTAATTTTGTGACAGCAGATTTTTGCACTAAATACTTAATCCAAGTGACACCTACAGTGAAGAAACCACTGCTAGTAATGTTGATGAGGAACCATGATTAGAAAAAGAAAAGCAAAAGATAAAGCTAGAGTAGATTAGTTGGAGGGGGACAATGAGGCTGCAGAGCAGGAAGGGGAAGGACAAACCAGGATAATGGGCAAAATTCAGTTGTGTATAAAATGTTATAGGACAAAAACTGTTACAAGCCACAATGGGGAAAGGAACAGTGAACAGGAAACATTGAACACCCTTAATGAGAATATGTTACCCAGAGCTGCAATTAGACAAAGGTCTAGCATCAGCCTTTGGATACCCAGGCCTCCAGCTAAGTATCCCTTGCTGAAATGATAAGAAAGCAGATCCTTAACATGTGTAAATTGTCATATGGAAGGGGCTGGATTGGTGTGGACACTAAGGTGGACAACTGACAGCCCAGAAGTCACAAATTCGTGGCCATAGTAGAAGCGCTTACAATGCAGTCCTGTCAGATTCCAATAAATCTGCAAATACTGCTAAATACCTTGTCACAAGGACATGAAAAAGGATGGGTTAGATGGAGGCAAAATACTTTACAGCGGTTGAGAAACTGCATGGGGGTTTTAAATCGTCTTATCACTGCAAAATGATACAGTCAATCTTTATCTCAGACCTCCGGGGAAGTAAAGCAAGAACAAAAATGGAAAAAACCTGAGAATACAAGTGGGTTAAAATAGTCCATGCTAAAAAAAAAAAAATGAAATGGATATAAAATTAATATTTCAAGAATTAAGGAAACGTCTAACTGCTAGGGATTAAGAGGAGAATTTTTAGAGGAGCCAAGTTACTCAACAACAGTCTGGTGAGGGTGCTTGCACCATCCACAAAACTTTCTAGTATTGGCCATTGCCAGAGAGAGAATACTAGACTAGGTGGACCCTGAGTTTTATCCAGTTGGACAATGAGTATGGTATACTCCTACTTGATATTCCGTTTCTTCCATTTTTTTCTAAACTATGATAAAATTTAGCCCAAGAGTAAGCACAAGCTAATTTACTGAAATTAGTGCTGTACAAGCCTGAATTTGGCTCTAGATGAGTAGCCCGCAGCTCCTGGAAGCCAAAAGTCAGGCTACGACTTACAGGAGCAAGTGTTTGTACTTTTTATTAAATTTAGTATATTTTCCTCTATAACAAAGCTTTCTAATAATATGGATGGCATATTATCAGATAGCTTCAGTTACACTTTTTTGTATGTTCTATTCTTATTTCCATCTGTTGCATACCTTTTTATTAAGTTGAAAATCTCAATAAATATAATACTTTTTGAGTGCAACATATTTAACGAGTGTGTCTAAATGCATCTGCTTGAAGCATACTATTCAGACAGAACGCATTCATTACCAGACTGAACCACTGTGGTCCCTTTAGGTGTGCACAAAGAAGAAGGAGCTTTTGACAGAGTTCTGCTCTTTCAGTTTATAAAATGCTCTCCAGTACATACTATCTAGACCCATTTAAGGATGCACCTGAGCCCAGAGATAACTTGACACTTGTTACATGATTCATACACAGAATGATATCCAGAATCTATATATCAGTATATATTATCTTGATCTCACAGCACATTTTTCCTAAGTTTTCAGACTTGTTTGTAAACTGATAAGATTTAATACAGTAAAAAGGGGTGTAATAAACCCCTTGGGGTGTTGGGAGGCTCACTGCTACCTCCCAACACCTGCCCTGAGCTCCTCTGCCTCCAACCTCTCTGTTTCTTTGCCACTGTCTTATCCCCTCTGCCTTCCCCATAAATTATGGGGAAAGTGGGACAGTACAGAAAGGCAAGTGAGAGCAGCAGGCTATGGTTTCTCTATGCTTTTAAATGTCTTTTATCAGAAGTTTGTTTTATTAGTTGTAGGATGTCTATAGGAAGAGAAAGAAATGATCATACAGCTATACAGGAGACTCAAGCAAGAGCAAAGAGCATATTGGCTTAAGCAACAGTTCTGTGCTGATGTAGCAAAACCCCATTTTTTCTTTTTTAATACATATACATATATATGATATGCATTCCCTTCCCTGCCCCAATTATTTCTGGCTTTTCTTTCTCTCCCTCTCTATTCCCTAGATAAGTATAAGTAAGCTAAGATGTAGGATAAGGTTTAAACATTTTTATTTTGTTAGCAAGTTTTTGGTTTTGGATATCCACTGTTTTATATTGT
>NW_017729024.1:116860842-116873253 GCF_001723915.1 Gavialis gangeticus | reverse complement strand
CTTGAATTGGTGATAGGTATGTATGTGCCTAGGCTAGTTTGGATGTGCATGTGCCAGAGCCTGTAGTGTGTGTGTGTATGCACCTAACTGATTTGTGTGTTTGTATATGTGCAATTGTGTCTCACACTCCTGTTTAACAGTGCAATATTGAGATGCTGAGAGTTGGTCTGACCCCACAGGGCTACACTGACTTTTAAAGGAAGAGGTATACCTTGGGTATATGAAATATATATTTGTTCCAGAGCTTCTGAAGAGGCAGTTAGTTTGTCATATGCTTACATGGGCAGAGTGTTTCCATGCATACTGGGAAGAGTATGCTAAGAGATGTTCGAACACCATCCATATAATATACATCATACACTACAACAGTTTTCACTTCCATCCATGAGGCAATGCTTGGGAAGGAGAAGCCATGCCTACATATCCCCTTGTCATGCCTTTGGTGGCATGTGTAGCATTTTTGTTCACAAAATCACTTCTTGCGCCTTACTCTCAAAGACCACAGGCTCTGAAATAATAGGTAAATATAAGTAAATAAGAGATGGCTAGTTTTGTAGGCTCAGCAGGAGAGGGGAGGGGTGTGGGGGGGTGTCCATTTAGGGGAGCGGCTTGGGAGCTAAAAATAACCTCGTGCAAGGGGAGGGGTAGAAAAAGTGCAGCCCTAGGGCTGGGACCAGTGGCAGCCTTGGGACTACTCTGGAAACATACAGAAGTTTTGTTAGATCGGTCACATTTAAACAGATCTACATTAATCTATTTTACAGGCACAGTTAACTTAGATCAGGTTGACTATTTTTAGACTAATCTAACCTTCCAGAACTTCTGTTCAGTTGGTACTTAGATCCCTAGTTAGGTCAATTTAAGTGTAAAGTCTGTGAACTAAGTTAGATTGGCCATTTTAATGCAATCTAACCTCCCTCTAAGCTCCCCAGATGTATGTACCTAGCCAAATTGTCGCTCTCCAGTGAAAGCTTTTTCTCAGGATATACTGAAATCAATTCTCTACAAAATGTTATGCAAAAGGCAGATGACGAAATCTGTGTTAGACATGTAAACATCTGAAATATATATGCATCGCTTAACAGTGTAATTAAGCCTCTGGTTGTGAAATACTGTAAAATAATAAAAGTTTTATTGCTGTCAATAAAATGCTTCCTAATTCAGTATGGATGAATTCATAAAGGCCACAATTTTTAACTGACTTGAGCACAGCTTCCAACACACATTTTGTTTATGATAAAAATTGTAGCTTTCTTGAATATTCTAGGCTTTTTCTGGCATTTTGATTTTTTTTAGTATGAAGACTATAAAATACCCAAATTCAGGCTTACACAGCACTGATTTCAGTGAAGTAGCTTTTGCTTACTTTTGGGCTGAATTTTATCATAGCTTAGAAAAACATGGAAGGAATGGAATATCAAATAGGAGCATACTCACTGCACTACTGGATAAAACTCAGGGTCCACCTAGTCTAGTAGTCTCTCTCTCTCTGACAATGTCCAATACTAGAAAGTTTTGTGGATGGTACAAGAAGCACCTCCACTAGACTGTTGAACTAGGAAAAGGCATAAGACATGAAGAAATGATCAGAAAGTGGTTTAAACCTGTAACAGAACAAAAATTCAGTTCATATAAACCAGTTTCAAAATGGCCAAAACCAGTCTGAGATGTAGTATCAGACATAACTGATTGAGCTCAAACCAGTTTATGCAATGTCTGTCCCAGACCCCTTCCTGGTTTAAGTTAAACCAGAGTCCCCCAGCATCCCTGTATGCTCTCTGGGCTGGGCTTTCTGCTCCAGTGGAGCAAGGCTGGCCCCATCCCTCTGCTCTCTAACCTGAGCAGAGTCCAGGACGTGGCAAGACACCAGCTGGCATGGCCCCGTTAAGGCAAAGTGGGCAGGGAGGGGGTTAATTCTTCCCTCCTTCCCCTCCCCCTACCACAGCTGGGGTCTACCCATCTGCCAGGAAGTCGCAGAGGCAGAGGGGGTGGCTGGGGCTGGCAGACCCCGGCTGCAGTCCCCAGGGGCAGAAGGGACAGAGGGAAGAATTAACCCCAACCCTGCCCCCTTCACTTTCATGGGGCTATGCCAGGACAGCGGCTGGCCACATCCCACCACTGGAGCAGCAAGGGGATGGGGAAGGGCATCACCCTCTGTTAGACTGCCCAGGAGGGGGTTTATTCCCCTTAACCTTTCCCTGGCTCCCCCAGCAGGCACCAGTTCTCCCAGCATGGCCCCATTAAGGCTAAGGGGGCAGGGAGGGGGTTAATTCCTCCCCACTCCCACTGGGGGAAGGAAGCTCTGTGGGGGGCTCCCTGGCCCTGGAGGGGAAATCTTCCCTCTGCCCCATGGGGGGGAGCTTTTTTTGGTGCTGGGGGGCACTCTTCCCCTTCCTTCCCCCTTCCACCCCCCGCTGCTGCGGGGCAGGGTTGGGGGGCTTTGTGCAGGGATGCTCAGCCCTAGAGGGGAAATCTTCTTCCTGCACCTCCTCCCTACCCGATCCAAAAGGGGGACTCTGTTCAGTGCTTGGATGGGACCTCTTTCTCCTCCTCCTTCCCTCCCAACTTACCTCCACAGGGCAGGGAGAGGGGGCTCTGGCAGGGCTGCCTATGAAAAGGGAATATCTATTCACTTGCAGATTGCTTCAATCTTTGCAGGTTAGACTAACCTGCAAAGATTGAATCAATTCATGCTCGAATTTTTTGAATGTCTGTCCCTAGCCTTGTTGAGTAACTTGCCTTCCTTAAAAACACATCTAACAACATTGCTTTTCATGATTATGGAGTTAAAATAGAGGACAATACTGTGTTCTATAAAGGCCCTTAGATAGCAAGTATAGCAAGATACAAGGCTTAGGTCACTTGCATAAATCGAATATATTTTCCCTCACCTATCCCCCTACTGCCTCTGCCCCTTTATGGTTCTTTTACCCACAAGCCTCCCTCCACTCCCCACACTGCTGCTTACTCATGGTCATGGCTCCAGCTCTGGCTCCACTCTGGCCTGTGACATGAAATACATAACGGCTTCAGTCCCTGCCAGACTAGGGACCGCAATGGTGGTGACAGCTCTGATTTTGACCTGGTCTCAGGGCCAAAGCTGCTGCTTCTGCAACTATTGCTGCCTGGCTGGGCAAGGGCCAGAAAGAACTAAGAATGCATGTCAAATCAGATGAGAGAGATATTTCCCTGTGCTCTGTGCCCTGGACTGGAGCTGAGCTGGAGCTGGAGCTGGGGTGAATCCAGTGCCACAGCTGTAACTGAATGTCTATGATGGGGGCGGATGGGTTGACAGCAGGGAGAAGCAAGTGGTGGAGGGGTTGGCATCAGGGGGTGTAGGCATGGGGGGCAAGTGGCAGGGAACAAGGTGAAGTAGGCACTGTAGGGGGAGGCAATTGTGGGGGGCAGGCACTGGGGGGTGGAGGCAGCATAAGGGGGCATATGGTAGGAGGAAACAGGTGGTGGAAGACAACCTGAAGGTCAGACTGCTTCACTCCCCTGTTGACTGCCTCACCACCTGCTCTGCTGCTGCTGCTTGCCTCCATGCTGCAACTTTCCCAAAAGAGCAGCAGTGCAGGAGATGGTTTTAAGATGATCCTCTAGTAATTAGATTATATACATGGAAAATTATAACAAATTTATATATTTTCCATACAGAATATAAATAATGAGGGGACTGCCTTAAATTTGAAATAATCTTGGATTTGGATAAATACAGTACTCCCTCCCTGCTTTCACGTTCTAGCTAGACCCCAAGTGAAAAATCCACATAAAACGAATCTTTGACTATATATTACAAATGAAAGCAAATGAACACTTTTCCTTCGATTTCTCTTTACTCATGCAGGTAAGCAGTCAGAATTCTGGTGTAATCTGAAATCTGACATTCAGGTCTATACTTTTATCTTCTATTGGCGTGAGGATGCTAAAGCAGCACTTTGTTAAATCAATTAGGTATGATCCAGTCAGCCCCAGCAATTTGGGCTAAGTACAGACATTCAAAAAACTCAAGGTGTAAGTGCTTTAGGTTAGATCAAAAGCAAACAGAACTGTTTGGTGGGAGGGGCTCAGAGCTTCCCTGCACTCAGAGGCCTGCAGGATGTGGGGCACTCCTCTCTGCCTCCCAGGAGGATGCCAGAGAATGCTAAGCCCAGCAAAGCTGCCAGTCACCCCGACTGACCAGCACAGCCCTTCTCCCCAGCCAGTTAAGTGCTATCAGCACCAGCATCTAAGGCATAATAGAGAGGGGGGGACTAGAGGTCCCCAGCACATGGGACCCCCTAAGCTTGCTACCTTGGGTCCCATGGGTCCACATGTGGAGTCTGCTTTGCAGGGGGTCCAATCCTCCTCTGCCGCAGCATCCAGACAGCTGCAGCTCAGAACAGCCTGGCTTTTCACTGTACTATGAACTGGCTCAGGTCTTTGTGGGGCAGGCCAGGTCCACATGGTGGGGGCTCTCTGTTGCTCCCCCACCACAGCCTACTAACAGCTGCAGCTCGGAGCCATACAGCTTTTCACTTGCCAGGTTCTAGGGGTGCGCTTGGGGGAAACTCAGCCCTCCTGTCAAGTGGGCCTAGCCTGGCAACTGGGCCAGCAAGCTGGGTGGGGGCCATGCAGCAAGGGGGCTCCATTTCCCACCCCCTACCTGGACATGAAGGGAAATGACAGGATCCCTAGGCCAACTTATATAAATTCCCTTTCTTTCTTAAGTAGTGCAGCCTAAATGTGGGTAAGCAGCAAGAGGAGAACTCTGAAGACTACTCTGCCTGATGCAGTCGCCCACTTCTTTAACATTACCTGCTGTGGTACCCCAAGCTTTTCCATGTTCAGTTTTGCCTTAAATAGCTCAATGCAAACTCAGCTTTGTTATTTAATTGATAGTACTAAATACTCCTTGTTCAACTGGTCAAAATTAGCATTGCAAACAACTTATACCAAAGACTAAAATAATACATGCATCATCAACTGCATCTCCAATGCATATTGTATCTGTTTACTTTGCCAAAAATCTGAGCACTGTATAAAAAGATGGGGCTTTTTATATTGAGTTCAAGTTCATACAAATGCAATGGAGAGAAAGTAGAAGTCGTACAGGGACAATCTTTGATTTTTGTGACATTCTTCACTAGAAAACAGGAAGTTCTGCAATAGCTTCTTTCAAATTATAATATTGAGGTTTTATAGTATTACATACTAAAATACGTTATAGAGTTAAGACAGTAACCCTTGATTATTAGCTGTAATGTATGTTATATTGTACCTACATCTCCAGTCTTGTGTTAGAAGGCTGAATAAAAAGGCGGCAAAGGTTAGGCCATGATTTCAAAGTAAACCAGAAGTTAGACACAAAGCACTCGATTCGTAGACTGCTGAGACTTTCTGACTTTGAGTTGTGAGACAAAGGAAGTATTGAACACCTCCATATCATGACTAATATCTCTAATAATCATTAAATAGATCTACACCTGTGATAATAAAGGACAAGATCTACAGAATCTGTTTTAGGCCTTTCTCCTTGAAATATAATACCAAAGATGCCTGACTGACTAAATTGATACCAATACTGATGTGAGATTACAGTGGTACATTGCACTGCATGTATAATACCTATCAGCAGCAGCCCAATGTAGACCTAGGACACTAACTACTATTTCAAACTTGTTCTTCTTTTTCAGCTTTTGTCAGACATGTAAGAATTTGACCTGTAAAATATCTAGGTTTTACTGTTAGGTTAAAGCAATGTTTCAAAAAGGATTATTGGTTTTATTTGAGAAATCAGGATACTTCCCTGTCAAAAACACCCATTCGAACAAATTATGCAATCTCCTAGATGAGACTAAGCAAGCATTTTGAAATTTAATTTGAAATATTCATGAAGTACATTAAAGAAGATGTTTGTGAAAGTATCCTAAACCTAAAGCTCCCAAAGTTAATGTTTGCATGGAATATCTGTAGCTGCAGTCCTACGTTCATCTTCTTCTGCCTTATAATTTCTATTTCAATGTTCATTAAGGAATTGACATTCTTGTCTCAAGTGGTTCTCATCTTGCCTTATTTTCAACATCTTTTCTTACTCCAATTCCCTCTTTTCCCCTTCCAAGACTCATTATATCCTAAGCAAACTGATTCTGCATGAGCATTGTTCATGGATTCTCAGGTGATCTGTGACGTGTTGGCTAGACAGCATGCCTAAAATCAGAGATTTAGTAAGCTAAGAAAACATGCAAAAACTTCATACACTTAACTAGTCTACAAGGAATTTTTCTTCTATTTATGATAATTAAAATTCAGAGCCAGCAAATGTACAATGAAAAAAGAGACACATTTGATATATCAATTTCAAACAAATGAACTCCTCCACTATTAACTTTTGTTTAACAATTCTAAATTAAGTGTCTATTTTTCCCTACTTTACTGCAAAGTGAAATTATAAATTAGCATTTTATAATTTCTGTTTTACCTCAGAAATAGTGATCATCAGAGAATATATTCAACTCTCAGAAAGGAGGATGATCAGAGAATATTAGATTATTATTAATAACAACAGCAACAGCCACCATTTGACAGGTTTCCCATTTTATCTGTAACTATTTTGTATAACAACAGAAATTAGCAGCATTGACTGGAAAAGCATATGCAGGCCTCTGCACAAAGAAGAACTGAACAGATTTAAAAGGAAGAACCACAACTATTCAGGTGGTTCATGCAAGTTTCAAACTATAAGCAAAAAGGCAGGACAAGAGCATCCCTATCTTCAAAGGCCACATGCCCTGGAGTTATGACTGGTGGATTTTTAATACATTGATCGTTTAGTCCAGTACACTGTCCCTATGCACGGTCTCATTCAGAGCTTTTATGAGCCCAGCTCTGCTTAACCCAAAATCTCTGGTATTATTTTCCTCATCTAGTCTGCAAAGCCTACACAGCCCTCAACAAAGGAGATCTATGTTGTCTTCTGCTGCCTATGCTGCTGGATGACTTCATCCTTCAAACACAGTTTCTGAACCTCAGAATCACTTTTAAAAACTGGTTCATTGCCTTCTCCATTCTGCTCCTCAGTCACTTGGTCCCAGACCATCTGTTGCCCACCTGCCCTGTCAAAGTTACTTGGTCCCTAATAATCTCTCTTTTGATCCACCTAACCTTGTCCTAGATGCATAGATAGAAAGACAAGATGAAAACAATGTGTTTTAATTAGGCTCCAATTTTTTAAACTGATTACAGGACTACAAACATGTGCAGTGCAGTTTATGAGTCCGTTTTTAAATTGGGTAAATATTTGTGGATGGTGTGGACTAAACTGTAGGCTGCCCTGCTAAACTTCTATCAATACCAAATTATCTAGTTCCATTTAGCTGAGACACATCTACATGAGGTATAATTGTACTTTTAACTGCAGAACAGAGATACCCTGAATTACTAACCAGTGTGGACCCTGGCTGTTCTTCATTTCTTCTGGTCCCAACTTCATTCTTTATAATCTGGGCCAGTAGGCTAGAAATACCTGTCTTGTTCCAGCTACTATAACAATTACTTACCCTGACAAAATCCCCAGATGGTTCCTTAACCTTCTCCCAAAGTCTCTCTATTTCTTGCATTATTTTATGAAGTTATTTCATAAAACTCTCTATAACTCATTTCCACAGTGTCCACCAGCTATGCCAAGTAATGTTTGCATAGGCCCAAGTTTCCCAGTTAGAACCAGCCTTCAGTTTTAATTCTTCTTCTTCTCCCATCTGTTTTACCCACAGATTCTTAAACCTAGCTAGCATTTCTAAATTTGCAACAAATAAAGTGTGAATAAAGGTTTGAAAATCACACTTTGCCAAATTAGCATGCAGAACTGTCATGTGCCCTAACCAGCTAATTGATCCCATTGAACTTGTTCACAATATTTTTCTTTTTTTTTAGTATTAGAATTATCTTTTCACCCCATAGTGTTTTTTTTCTTTTTTACATTTCCCCATAACTTCCAGATGCCTATTTCTCTTTGTCCTACTTATCCTTCAGCTGCTAAATCTCATCTTGAATCCAGTATTCACTACAAATAAAATGACAAAATGAAAACTCTCTATCCAATGTTATTTTGTTCATTTATTTCTCTCACCTCAGATACCTATTCAAATCTTCCATAGCTAGTTTTCACATTCACAACATGAAAACAAAGAAACATTGACCAAAAAAATGTCTCCTAGCCCTTCCAGTCCTTTCTGAAGCCTTCAAGTTACCAATGACCTACCTGAATATTTAAATTTTCCATTATTTTGTTGCTAATCCCTGTCCTCTACCTTCTTCTCCATTATTTCCTTTTAACTGTTGATGCTCAGTTGCAAACTACCTCTAATCAATATTCACACAGCATGAATAAAATGAATTTCTGAGGTTCGAAGAACAAGGGAAGTTGTGAGGATGGGCTGAGAAAATAAAACAGGTCAAAATATGGCATTTCTAAGTAGTGACAGCAGTAACTGAGTTCATGGTAAGAGAAGGCAGGCAGAGACCAGGAAATAAAAGGAGGAGGAAAAAAAGTCCTTCTATGAATGTTCTCAAATGAATATAGCAAATATGGTTACAAAACCAGAAGTAGGGATTTAATCTTACCACAAGCATGTTTTCATCACAAAACCAGGACTCAAGCATGCAGAAAAACATCCAGTTCTATGGATGACTACACATTCCCAAGAGGGATGGTTCATCTCCAGGAAAATCAAACTTGAATGACTTCCAGAGCCTTGAAGGCCTTGGCTTTTATATCTGCTAACCAACCCATACAGTTGTGGCACAATTCCATTTACCCAGTTCCTGGAGCAAGACAAGTGATTTGGACTACATTACAAGGATGATGGGATTAGGAAATTGACACAAGTGGATAGGTTGGTGTTTGGATTCAGAGAGACATGTCTAAATTTTCTTTATTTCATTTCAGGATAGTTAAAATAGAGCAGTGATTCTCAACCAGGGAGCCATGTGATCCTTTCAAGGGTGAAGTGGGGTGCTGCACAAAGCTAACAATGTTCGATGTGCAAATGCGATTCACAAGATAAATATAGAGATTTCAAATTGAACTTTAGAGTATTAAAAACATTCTGACCTGTTGTGGCCTTTCTGAGTTTTGTGCAACAGAAGATTTGCTCTATTATATTTTTGTAGTCAAATAACAAGTGAAAACTAGGAGTTCGGATTTTTAGAGGGGTTCCTTGAATCTAAAAATTTTGAAAACCACTGACATTGAGGGTCAGCTGAGAGATTAGACATCCAGGAAAGGGGGTGATTGGAAGGTATTTTTTTTAAAAGGAGGGTGTTTAAGTTAGTGATCAAGGTGGAATGGGGCTGATAGAAAAATATGCTAGAGACTTTTGACAGGCTTTTCAATGGCTATTTTAACTAAGAGTACTGTGAACAGTGTTAGGAGCAGGACTGGGAAACTGTGATAAGGCAGACAAGATGGAGGTTAGAGCTGACAAAGCCACATAATAAAAGTGGTGCCAATGACAGACTATCATTAAGTTAATAGGTATATGATAAGTTTTTTCTGAGGTGCTAATCAGTAGGGCTGTGTGAAGCTTCAGTCCCTGATTTGATTCGGATTCGACCCGATTCAGTGGCTGAATATCTGAATCGAATCAGAGGACCTTTTAATCTCTCTGAATCAAATCAGAACCCTCCAAATTGATTCAGAAAGATTCGGAAAAATTGAACATAGACACACTCTTAGATGTTTTTTCTACATACCTTTATGTAGCAGGCAGCTCATGAACACTGCAATGCCAGGGCGCATGGAGCGTCCCACAGAAGCGCAGGGGGCTTCCCAGTGTGTTCGGTAGCAGACCCGGAAGTGGACCAGAAACAATTCCAGTCCACTTCAGGGTCTTCCGGCAAGTGCGAAAAACCCACCTCCCCCACCCCCATGCTCCCCCGGCTTGGTGACTCGTTCCTCCTGGGTAGGGGGGGCACCCAAGGTCCCCCTGCGGCTGATCGCCAAGCCGGACAGGCATGGGGAAGTGGATCGGAAGTACTTCTGATCCACTTCTGGGATAGCCACCGAACATACTGAGGGCACCCCTGCACGTCTGTGGGCCACTCCATGTGCCCCAGCATCGCAGCGTTCACAAGCCATGCTGGTACCTCAAGGTATTTAGAAAAAACTTTTAAAGCAGCGTCTATATCCAAATTGCTGATTCTCCAAATCAGCATCGAATCTTCAGATTCAGATTCAGCCGAATTGAATCAGGGACAGTGATTCAAATCAACAAATTGAACCACTGTCCCTGATTCAGGCCGAATCTGAATCCGAATTGAATAGGGCTCACTTTGCACACCCCTACTAATCAGTGTTGGTACCCAAACATTCTGTTTATCATTTTACTTCATAATAAACACAGGTTTTCTGCTTGAAAGCAGAGTTAAGACTAGCTACTCAAGATCTAGCCCTCTCCATTCATCTTTACAGCCCAAAAGGCAATGACATATGTAGAGGTAAGGGGAGGCAGAGTCTGAAAACCTTGCTTACTGGAGATGCATACCACTTACTAACACACAAGGAGTATGTAACAGGGGAGGTAGAAGCCCCCCCAACATGTCCCAGGAACCTGCCCGACAAGTACTGATACTTACAGCAGGGACCAGGATGAGTGACAGCCATGGGGAAATGCTGATGCAGGCTCGGCAGTTCCACAGATGCCTGAGCCTGTGGATTGGCGAACCCCAGGGGCAGGGCCTCAAGGAAGCACAAGCTGCTCAAAAGGCAGCTGGGGAGAGAACCCACTGCCCCAAGGAAGAGCAGCAGCACACCGGCTGGGAGACACGGGCAGCGGAGCTGGGTGGCAACAGTGGAACCAAGCATCGGGTGGGAAACACCAGCGTGAGCCGGGGAAGCCCGGCTGAGAGAACAAAGCGTCCAGGCTCTGGGAGTCGAAGATTGCTGGAGGGCCACGGTGGGAAGAAGCAGTTCTGCCCCACAACTACGGACAAAGACAGCTGCGCCAGGGAGTTCAGGTACCGTAGCATGGAAGGGCAACGAGTGAAGGCAAAACTCTGCAGGCAGCCGGGTGAAGAGGGAGGAGAAGGTGCTGGCTGGCTTAGAGCCCTACAAGGAAGCGGCAAGTGCCACAACGTGGTGGGATCAGGAGTGATTAACTCCTGGTCAGCGGGTCCCAGGGAAGAATACTTGAAGAGATGGATCAATTAAATCCCAGGGGGGCAGAAAGGTCTGGGGAACCAGAATCCCAGGCACCCGTTGGCAGACACCAAACAGCTTCTCTTTTATTTAAGAATTTCCTAAATTATTGTTACCCCAGGCCGGGGCAGGTTTAGTTACCCAAAAGTTGATCTGAAGACGAGGGATCAACTCGGGAGAGACTGACAGCTAGAAAGATCCAACCCCGATTGAGGCCGGTCATGTGGATGAGAAGAGATCATCCCGGGGAAGATTACAAGGAGCAACGTCTTCCCAGGCTGTGGATGTGGTAAGGGTGGGGTAAAGGGAAGTTTTGGTGCCTCACGAAGAAAGACCAGGGTCATGACCCCTTTGGGACCACCAACAGGGAACTGCCTCCTCATTTTCAACATCAAAGTCGTGGCAGACGAGTAGGGGCAGCGCTCGAAACCATCTAGGTGGCCCCAGGGTGTGATTTCACCCTGACGTTGCTAGGAAAGAAGACACTGATCAGAAAGGGCCCGAAGCCTTACAACACCTACCAGCAACAGAGTATAATAGGATAGAGCACCTGTGATGTTCACTATAAGATGGGAGATTTTATTTTGTAAGGAACCAAATTAAGCTGTTAGGAGCATCCACTTCAGATGTAACATACACAGTCTCTGCAAAAAACAGAGACACTTTTTACACACTTTTCTTATCACTTAGTATGAAGTGACAAAAGGGGAAGCATAAGTAACAGGAAGTTGTACCCACAATTTCCAAGAACATCTACTTGATTGTGATTCAAATCCCCCAATACCAATGGTAGTGGGAGAAGAGGTTGAAGCAAGGGGAAGAAAAAGTAAAATAACTAATAATTGTGAATGAAGTTTAAGATCAATCAAAATAAAAGAGCTGAGGCTGGGCAGCAAAACCAGAAGTGAAGGTATCTGAAGCAATTTGAAATTTCAGTTAACCATCACCAGAAACAAGGATTAATCATACTTTATATGTAAAGTAGATTTCTTTGGAAGTCAAGTTGCTCTTATTTGAAGGGTTCATCAGTGGCAGGTCCTGTCAGACCAACCTGGTGGCCTTTTACGATCAGATCACCAGATCATTAGATGCAGGGGTAGCAGTGGACATAGTCTTCCTGGACTTCTGGAAGGCTTTTGACACTGTCTCTCACCCCATTCTCATTAAGAAACTGGGGGGCTGTGGCGTAGACACCCACAGTCAAATGGGTTGCCAACTGGCTGGAGGGCCGCACC
>NW_017729024.1:116855216-116860223 GCF_001723915.1 Gavialis gangeticus | reverse complement strand
GCTAGGGTCTGGAACCAACTTCCAAGAGAGGTGGTGCAGGCTCCTACCCTGGGGGTTTTTAAGAGGAGGTTAGATGAACACCTTGCTGGGGTCGTTTGACCCCAGTACTCTTTCCTGCCATGGCAGGGGGTCAGACTAGATGATCTGCTCAGGTCCCTTCCGACCCTAGAAACTATGAAATGTGAGGTTAGATGTTCATCCAACAGAAACACTGAGAGGTTTTTGTTTTTTTTTCATTAGAAGTTTCAAATACTGAAGTAAACCCTCTAAAGTTCAGTTTTTAATGCATTGTAGGAAGACTCCATTTGGCACGTTCATCTATTAAACCATGCTAGCAATTTTTAGCTAAGTATCTACCAGGATGTTGGTCCCAAACCTCATGTTCCAATAATACTGTTCTGTTAACAGGAACATCTTGCCAAGATTTATGGCTTCTATTAATTACACTAAAAATATGGTAGATTTACTCCAAGAAATCAATTGCAACATGGACAGGCAACTGTATTTTTTATTACAATCATAAATTACAAAATTACTATTAGTCATTATCAGTACCCTGTATTTTTTTTTTTTACATTTGGTGGGGAGAGGGGAAGAGAGAGTAGAGCTTCTACAGGAAACTGTTTTCTCCAAATTAGCAATGTAAGAGTGACTGTCTGTGCACATACCTCACAATACTGTTGAGACCAATCTGGTTCTGCCTTTCAAATACAAAACGAGTAAAGGAATGCAATATGCACTATGATAAAAAATAATTTCAAGCTGTGCAGACTCATTTCTTCCTATTATTTTGAGTATATTTGCATATATAAAATATTATGTTAATCCACACAGACCTGCTATATATTTTGTTTTGGAAGTTCATTTTAAACGCCTTTAATAATTAATTATTAAAGATGGCCAAGCCAGTGTTTTTTTCTTGAGCCCAAGATTTTTTTAAAAGACCTTTCCCATGACATCAGCTTGCAATTGCTATGAAGAGAAAAACTCTTCTTGCAGTACTGATCTATTATGACATGCTTCTTCTCATATAGTATTTTACACATTTAAAATGTTGTAATAAGTTTACTTTCTTTTGCAAGGCTGGCTGTTCTTGGGAAAACTCATGTGAAAAAGGAAAGTATTGAAGTCAAAATTAAATTACTGGAAGTATTCATTAACCAAGATTAAATAAAGGTGGCCCAATAGTTAAACACGTACTCTGTATATGCTGATTAAGTAACAAACTAGCACTTGATAGTTTGTTTGTTTTTTTATCATCATCATTATTTTCATAAGCTCTGTTGCCTCCACTTGGAATTTTTTTCACTACTCAACAGGGGAATATTTCCATGCCACTCCCTACCTTTCACATTTTAAAAATAAAGTTAGCTACAGTCCATGCAATAAATAAGTCATAAAAGCACAAACAGAACAACAAATCAAGAACATACAAAAAACAGGTTAAGTGAAGTATTTCTTTGTTAGCTAAACATGGGATCTGGAAAAACAAAGTTCTGTACTGTACCATTTCATACTAGAACTAGTATGCTCTTTGATAGCATCCCTCTATAAAAAGAAACCAGAGAATGCCAAATGCATAAATAAATTTGGCAAGCAAGTTTCTTTGGGTAGATGTGATATCTTTTATTAGATCAACTAAGTAGTTGGGAAAAAGTTCTTTGCAAGCTTCTGGGTGCAATCACCCTTCTTCAGGCATAGGGATTCTCTGCTGTTCTGAGACTCCAAGGAATGAAAGAAGCTAAAAGAACCTAGCCTGCCTATGTCCTTAGACCAACACGGCTACAACAAAAAACCCTAAATAAATTTGGGTTGTTCCTAGTAAATCATTTAACTTATTTAATATTTTTATCATCCCAACAATGACTTGACTAAAAAAGTTATTTCAAATGATAAACTCCTCCAGATGTGGAGACGTGAAGAAGTACATGCTTCATATGTAAATCTAAATAATATTTGTTGATAGAAATATCCCAATGCAAACTTTAACACGCATAAACCTTGTGCATTTGAGACATGGCCTAAAGGATTTTGACTGTATTTTGATTGGCACTTTGCAACATATATAATCCCACATGTTTCAGGTCCCTCAGAAGAGCATAAAAAAGCTCCAAAAGACAGAAACCATTTCCCATAATGTAAAAACCCTAGTTGGCAGAATGGAGATCAATGAAGGAGCCTACCTTATGTTAGGAATAAGACGTACTGAATTTATATACTCCCAAATCTATATATTAGGCCTACCTATTACCTGTAAGAGTGAGTTTGCAAATGCAGCACATCCAGTTGCTTTCCACGGAAAGAAATCTGAAGAATAAGTGATGAAACAAAGAAGTCTAATGACCTGTTTGTGCATCAAGACTGAATGACCAAGACCAGATTCATTATGATGCTAAGACAGGTGAGAAGCTATCTGAAAAAAATTACCCTTTGGAAACATTTTTTTAAACTTTTTCTGTTTAATATCCTTATTTATACCTTGATTTTCTTATATAACATACAGTTATTTATTTGCCTTTTCTATATGTGGCACTACCCCTCATTAAAGCTAGGATTTCAAAAGCAGGAAATGTTATCAGATGTACAATGGGAGCTGACTTTGTTGAGATTGGTCCTTTCTTTGATATAAAAAGTAAACCAAAATTATAAGCAGTATATATCTTAATCATTTCATTCCAGTTTTGTTCTGGCTGGTTTGTTTCTATCAAAAAATTGAGCAATGTACTTTACTCCTTCCAACCATTTAGTAATAATAATGGCCTTCTTAAAATGGCATTGATTTCAAAATAGCCTTATAAATTAGTAAATCCTATTTATATATGTATTCTTTGAAGAAGCATTTTTTACTCTTTGCCAATAGAAGTAAGTGAATAAAAGTTCCAGTTAATCAATTATTAACCTTCCTTGTA
Organism: Gavialis gangeticus; assembly: GCF_001723915.1. Classification (NCBI taxonomy): domain Eukaryota; kingdom Metazoa; phylum Chordata; order Crocodylia; family Gavialidae; genus Gavialis; species Gavialis gangeticus. Next base: position 116,857,314 of record NW_017729024.1, on the reverse strand, counting down.
TTTGTATTGGTAATTACAATGAATCAGTGTGAAAAAAATAAAACCACATGGACATCAAACCCTTTAAACTGTACTCCTGAGGACTATAGTATGTTTTTCAGCATTTATGACTGGATTTGTTTGGCTAGCTTGTTCAAACATCTGAATATAAACTAACATTTTCAAAAGAGTCTAAAATAATTTTCAATGAGGATTCAACTCCTATAAGCTCTGTGAAAATATCTGCCATAGGTTTGCCTTCATCACACCTAGTGCTACCACCCCTCACACCTTTTAAGTATGTCTTTTCTGGACATACATGCAGTATTTATAACTATAATTGAATTACCGCAATAGTACAAGTCCCCAACCCCTCACGGCTGAACCCACACCCACTGAGAAAGAAATAATTCATTCCTCACGAAAACATCATGGGTTAAATATGCTAGGCTTTGTAAAATACAATGTCAACATATTTTGATTCTGTTAGACTGAATGGGGGGAATACACTATGGAATCTAAAGCCCTCCACTATTAAAGATTTCAACCTTTTCCCCAGATAAACTCACGTACGGACTGTAAGCGAGAGTGTTTAAGGTAATTTTTTTGCTGACATAAATGTTAGGGTCGATGTCCTGCAGAAGCCATGCATGTTAATCATACCTGACACAATAGGCATGTGATAAACAACGCTCCATCTGCAATGACAATCTGTGGCATATATCCTTCATGCATGCTGCATCAATTTTGTAGTGTTCTGTTTATGAGGACTCTAAAATTAGTACCACCACCAGTCTCTCAACTGAGAAGCACATTGTGTTGGCACCCTAAAGAAGATGTCTGAGCTGAGTTTCTGTATCTCTACCATTACAAATAAGGAAGGGAACGGCAAAAGGGAGAAGACCTGGGACAATATTGGAGAAACCTTTCAGCTACCTTGGACATATCCAGTAGCACTTTCTTATTATACCGTATTCTTTGACTTAACCATGAGAGACACCGGGTAATTTTTTCCACCAGCTATTAATCTCTTGTCAGTTAGACCTTTTAAAGCTTCACAGATGATTCCTTTTTTAACTAAAGACATCACAAATTAAAATTTTTCCTTATCTGGGAATACTGTGCTTTAACAACTCAAATGTGGCAATTTGACTTTGACTATTCATTCAAATATTTAAAAATACTATTAGTAATGTTCTTTCTAGTGCCAATATTATTAGAGGTAACCTGGTGACTTGTCAAGTACTTTTCTGGGGTACCATTAAAAACATCTATTCTGTCAACCCCTTCTTCAAGAAAGCACTTTACTAGAAATAATGTGCCTCAGCAGATATTAAAACAATGACACTGGGACATTAGTGTAGAGCTTTTCACCATGTTTTATTACCTGACAGTTTAATATTTATGTAGGCTACAAGTGCCATAAATAATTGGACTTAACTATTGGTCTTCATTTTAATGGGATTATGAATTCAGTTTTCTGGCTTTTTTTCTGAAAGCTACTTATTTAACTCTTTCAGTCTGAACACAAGCAACATTTTCAGAAATACTTGCTGTCATTTGCTACTCCCCATATATAGGGAGGATATAAAAGTGAAGTAGTTCTTGTTGTATGGTTGTATGCTGCACAGCTGCAAACTAAAAACTGTTCTAGATTAGCTTTTCTCAACCTGTGGCTTGTAAGACTATTTCAAAAGGTTGCAAGCTGTGGCAGAGCAGAGCGGTGGTGGGAAGGCACCTGCCCCTTCCAGTGGGGAAAGTGAGCAGGGGAGAACTGCATGGCTGGGCTGGCAGCAATGAGGCCAGAGCCCATACCTGCTGGGGCAGGGAAGCTGGGAGACACTGCTTGGGCAATGGGAGGGGCGTGACTAGTCTGCCCGGCATGGCACACCAGCCTCAGCTCCAGCCCAGGGGAGGTGGGGTACCACAGGCCTCTCCTCCTACTCCCTCCAAGCCTGTGCCAGTGCTGGACCCACTCTGCTGCCACCTGCAGAAGTGGGAACCGCTGCAGCCACCATGCTCTGGCTCAAGCAAGACAAGAGCAGCTGGAAGCCCCTCTGGCATGGCGGGGGCAGGGGGCTGTGGGGCAGGAATGAGAGATACCAGCATGGCCCTGGTG
>NW_017729024.1:116847395-116850216 GCF_001723915.1 Gavialis gangeticus | reverse complement strand
GAACCGCTGCAGCCACCATGCTCTGGCTCAAGCAAGACAAGAGCAGCTGGAAGCCCCTCTGGCAGGGCGGGTGCAGGGGGCTGTGGGTCAGGAATGAGAGATACCAGCATGGCCCTGGGGGGAGGGGCCTGGGGGTCAGGCACTGGCAGAAGCAGGGAGGTGTGGGTCAGGGCATGCCATGGATCTTGGCAAATGGGGCCCGGTAGGAAAAAGGTTGAAAACCACTGCTCTCCTGAAGGACAGGAAGACCTACTCACTTCTACAATTTCCTGCTAATGCTTCAAGAGGAAGCACTGTTCCTTATTATGGTTTGTCACACTTGCTAGTGAAGTTACATGATCCTATATCAGCAAATCGTGTGCTTCCTGCAATGCTCAGATTAGGAACAAACTCAGGTATTAGCTACCTAGAATAGTAGCAAGAAAGCACATTGCAAATGAGATACAGTCAGCCTCCACAGATGTTTGCCACACATCACCTCTACCACATTTGAAGTCTGCCAATTCATAGGCAGCATTAACATCCACTTAAGGAGAGTTGCCTACTGACCCGTTCTGCTCAAAATGCATTGCCTTGATAAAAATCAATATATCTGGGATGGGCAGAATAAAAAAGTGCCAAAATAAGTGGCAATAAAATAAATGGAAATAAAATAGTAATAATAAAAAGAATCCTGTGTTTGTGATACCATTTGCAATGGATGGTGATCCAGTTCCCATTTTGCTTTACAAATGCATGCGTATATTGCCAGATTTCATGGAAACGAGAAGCACAGCTATTTAAAAGACATCAAATAAACATTCTTTTTATTACAAGGAAATGCAAATATCAAGTCTTAACAAGTAAATCTAAGGTCTGTAATTTTAAAACAGCAATAACAATAACCTTAGGGTATGCTTTCATTTTGTGGTTGACTTTATGAGAAGCAACTGTTATTTTTGTGTGGCACATCTATGAGTCAGAAACATGCTCATTCAAGTTTACAACACAGGCATCAGAGGCAACATTTGAGATGCAAAGTCCTGTAATCAGAAGTAGGCCAAGGTGGGCATACACATCTATCAATTTTTAGCTCAAATCTCTGTGACAATGTTTTATATCTCTTTCAAATTTAAATAGTGTTTACATAAACATTTCACATAGAGATTATACTGTAACATAGGTAATGATTAAACTTACAATAAAATTCTGAAAATTCCATGAAGAAGTTTTATTAGATTTCTTCCAAGTCCAAGTACTTACTTTGAATGTTTCTGCATAGTGAGATTAAGGTCTGTAGTTGCAAGACAATTTTCTTGTCATATGCTGAAATAGTTCAAATGAGATTTTCCTACAACACACATAGCTTGCTTTGCTGAACAAATACAGAAGTATTTCAATGCAATTAAAGGAGTAACAAAATAGCAAGATCATCTATCTTAGCATGGCCAGGGTAGGTATCCTTTTTCTACTAATATAACAACCAAAAGTTCTTTCTTTGCAAAACAAACACTGCTTAACAGTGCTGGATCCAGAGGCAGTGCAGTGACGCAGCTCCACTAATTGTGTCACACCATGGAGCCTCCAGGGTTTTTAAAGTCTTTAAAGCAGGTGAAAATCCTCTCTCCTTTCCCCGTCCTTCTCAAAGGCACATCACCCTACTTTCATTGCCCTCTATTCCCTCACCTGCCTTTCCCCACTGACCTCTAGGGCTTCCTATTTCATGGCTTGTGCTGCTCTGCCTCCCCACCCCGTGTCCAGGATGCTTGTTTTAATTTTCACCAACAGGCCAGGACCAACCTCCAAAATCCGGAACTGTTTTGGCCAAACCAGGACATATGGTCATCCTATATATAGGCAAGTCACTACAGGTACCAATAAATTTAGCTCATTTAGGATTGATACGTTTTACCTTTTTTGAAACAGCTGCAAGTTTTAGCACAGGTACTGCAGAAACACTTCTGTAAGCAGTGTTTTTGTACCTGCTTATGTATAGTACTAACCATGCATGATATTATTAGTCAACAACCAACAGGTTCATGATTTAATATACAGTCCATTGGGCTGGGCCCCAGCAAAGTAAACAGCATTTCAAGCCATGGTGACCCCATAGCTCAGCACTGCGCTCAATAAGTTTGTGTACTCCAGATATCCCCACAAACAATCCATGTGCTTATTAGTTGCCTACTCATGACTGGAACTGGGTATTCTTGTCATGAATCCTGGGATCCTCCAAAAATTTATATCCAGATGAGGCACAGGGCAACCTGGTCCAGATCCACCTCATGGAGGGTGGGGCCACAGTAATCATATGAGATCAGCTGAGAGGGGAAGACAGAGGGATTCTGGCTGAACTTTTTTGGGCCCAAATTGATGATGTTTACCAGACATTTAAGACTGGTGAAGAAACAGGAATGATCAGAAATGGAAAAGGCAGGCACAGCTGACCTGTAGGAATGAAGAGGAAGCCAAAATATATTCAATGTGGTGGCTCACCATGACTTGAACCAGAGCTAGTGCTGAGGGGCACTGAGTACAATGGGCATTAACACACAGGCTGAACCTAAGCTAACCTTGTGGTAGGTTGCCATCAGTATGTTTGTCCAATATGAGGAAATACCATACCACTAGGTCTCCCATTTTCACTTCTAGTGCGAAGATCTTGGCTATAGCGGAGTCCCCCAGGGCTCGGTCCTGGGGCCTGCGCTGTTCAATTTCTTCATCAGCGATCTAGATGATGGGGTGGAAAGTAACCTGTTTAAATTCACTGATGACACCAAAATTTGGGGGGAGGTGAGCACGCTAGCAGGGAGTGAGAGGTTGCAGAAGGATCTGGATAGGT
>NW_017729024.1:116839545-116846267 GCF_001723915.1 Gavialis gangeticus | reverse complement strand
GGGACCTGAACCTGTTCAGCCTTCACAAGAGAAGGCTGAGGGGGGACCTGGTGACAGTCTATAAACTCACTGGGGGGACCAGAAGGGTTTGGGAGAGACCTTGTTTCGCCTAGTGCCCCCTGGCATAACAAGGAATAACAGCCACAAGTTGTTGGAGAGTAGGTTTAGATTAGACATCCATAAGAACTACTTCACAGTTAGGGTGGCTAGGAGCTGGAACCAACTTCCAAGGGAAGTGGTGCTGGCTCCTACCCTGGGGGTCTTTAAGAGGAGGCTTGATGCCTACCTAGCTGGGATCATTTGAGCCCAGTTTTTTTTTTCTCTCCTGCCCTGGCAGGGGGTCGGACTTGAAGATCTATAAGGTCCCTTCCGACCCTACTTCTATGATTTCTATATACCAACTTCATGTAAATAGGAGATTCCTCCCTAGCTTTCTCTTGTAGCCTTGCAGCTGAGAGGAAGCAAAACTTGGGGGCATTCAAACCCAAAGCCTCCAGGCTTGGGCCTGCATATAAGATGCCCCCAAAGGCTATGGAAGCATCTAAAGCCCCAGGGAGGGGTAGAGGATGCTTGCCAGTTGTAGGGCCACACATGGTTCTTGAGTGACTCATGGATTTGGATTGGATTTGGCTGATTTGACTTGGGACATGAAAATTTTTCCTTAAAATTCTAACACAAAAAAAAGCAAGGTTGTCCAATATGGACCATGCATTTTATAGGCATGCACAGTGTTGACTGCAATTAATCAACTTTATAGTTGATTTCCATTACTGAACACATGATGCTTTTGCCAGCAGTTTTACTAGAGGCAAGGTATTTAATGAGGTTTCACTGTGTAAGAATGTAAGATGAGAAGCTTTTCCCCCCATGGTGATTGGAGCAAGAAAACTCATCTTATATTTGAGTAAATATGGTACTATACATACATAAGCAACTGAAATACTGATTAAAAATTAATAATTCAATATTACTGGACTTTTGGAATAATTCACTATAAAACTTTTAAAATGAGATCTCACGTACAGAACAACACTGAAATCCTGAAGCTTAATGAGTTCTTTTAGGCCATGCACAGAACAGCCTTTGAAGTGCCCTAAATACCAGAGGATTTCCAATTCAGTATCAAGCAACTGTGTGTCCTCCCTCTCTCCCCACCTAGAACACTTCAAATGGCCATAAAGGTATGCAATGACACTGGGGAGCAGGAATCTCTGCATGACTCTTGGCCTCTGTTCTCTGGAGGTTTCTAAGAAGAAGTGAGTGCACAAAAGAGAGCTCATTGGCTGCCCACCCCATACCCCACTCTCTTATTGGTCCTTTCCAACCCACATCCTTCCACTATCATTATGGAGTGGGGAGCTGAGCACTGTGGGATGCCAGAGGACTGCAGGACACAACAGATATTCCAGGAAACATTTAAAAAGTGAAGTGCTGCAAAGATATTCCTCATTTTTTAATTCACCCAGACAGAAGACAGCAAGCAAAAGCATATTTTGAGAGTTTAAAATGAACTTAAGTGGTATATGACCCTTTCCAGGTTTTTGCACAGGGCATTAAATATTACCCATGTGGAACTGTCTCCTACATTGAGGTCAATGGGAATAATCATGTGCGTACTACCTAAAGCAAAGACATTTCTCACTTTAAAAGACTAAATCAGCAAATTAATAATCTCAATGAAATAGCTAGTTAGTTTCTAAGGTGCACCCTACCCTGACTTCTGAATGAAATAATTGCAATATACACAGACAAGCCTATGGAATATATCTTTGTATCACTCAGAACTGTTCATATTAAACTGAAATAAATTAGATTGTTTGGACCTTTCTACAAAGACCTTCCAAGAACATGAAGGGAGTTTGGCATACAAATTTCATTATTAAACCTAATCTGTTCCAAGAATTTATTGTAACTCAGCCAAAGCTTTGCCTTACAGAGAAGAATCTCCTCCCTGCTCCTTTTCTCGGCTGTATATATTATCTCCACTCAGAGCATGGTAACTGAAGGCATATACCCTTAAATAATAGGCACAGAAGTTCATGACAAACAGTTGTTGGAAAATATCTGTCCAAGAATTCCATCTTCAGCACTCATAAAAGTTTCCCTGGCTGTCTGAAATTTTACCGTCCTATTTAAAAGGCATAACTATCTACTAAAAGTTGTTTGACACGCAATTCATCAGGACAGTCTATATAGGAGGGTTGACTGAGAAATGAAGCAGGCATTCAGCAAATGTTGCTGGAACCACCTCCTCAGGGATTGGGGAGGACAGAACAGACTTTTCCCATCAAATCACAGACACATTAAAGTATTATGACTATTCAATTGCTATTAACATGTACCACCACAAGTAAAGAAATCATGCAGAGTGGTAATACAAACATCAGCAGGACAATTCACTGACAACAACATGCCAGCAGGACAGCGGGAGCTCCTCCTCAAAATACATAAAGAGCACTTGATTGTTATAACGTGCATAAAAGGAACCTACTACAATTCAGGTACTTTAAGTGGAAGCAACTTAATGTCAGACACTTGCATCAGGACCCAAAGTGAAAGCAAAAGTTCGGATCTTGCTGGACACATGATTAAAGCTCAGTACTTCCAGGAGTACCATGCCAAAGATTAAAACTTTTTGACTGGGCAGGCAAACACTTAGCTGTCTCCTGTCCATTCAGACAGTTTCTTTTTTGTGCAGCACTTGTTCTGTCTTTAAACCAGATCTGATTGTGTAGGAATTATTAAATGATAAAAGCAGTTAAGTATAACAGTGACCTGTGTCAATTACAGAGCCATCTAGAGTCAGCCTGCTCCCAAGTATTATTCTATTAAGGACAACAAATTCTGAAATCATTCACTGAGGATAACCCCTATGCAAAAAACAGAAGATAAAAAGAAAGGTGAGGGCCCACCAACTTGAGTCCCATCCTGTAATCACAATGGACTGATAGCATGGAATAAGCCTACGTGAGCATAACACATTATCTTTGCTCAGTGATGACTACCAACATTTGACCATAATAGTACAATTTTACTTAACCCAGTAATAATTACTACTTATATCCTATAGAGAAATGTAGTTGAAGGACTTTCATATTTTTATTTAATTAAAAAATAAGAGCATCTGAATATCCTCACTTTCTTTAAGATGAAATCCATTATTTACCTTATGCTGTTCACATATAGGAAAGATCAAATGCATCATATTATCTGCCAGCACATCTCTCTCCCTCCCCCTGCTAAACTATTACTTCATACAGTTGTATAAATCCCTAATATTATGTAACATGAAAAAGCACAAGGACTAGTGTAGCTATAGTGTAGCTTTTAAAAAATGTAACAAGTGGCTTTTCCATCAAAAAAACCCTTTGTAATTAATGACTCATACTAAGAAATAATACAGCCTAAATGAAAAATAATTAGTTGTCAGCTGTTCATTAAAACTTACAAAATGAAAAAGATTAAAACAATCATATTCACTAACTAATAATCTCATGTACTTATACTGATCATTCTGTCAGTCTCAATAACATATTTCTAAAAATTAACAAACGGCAATTGCCTCTCACGTTGTGCATAAGCCTTGTGCTGGAAGAGACTTAGTTGCCAGGATAAATTTTACACCTAAGGATCACGCCCTTCATTTTGTATGCAAACATGATTCCATCTACTCAGTGCCCAACAAGGAGAGCATCCTTTAAAAGCAAAAAACACAAAGGACATATTCTATAACTTTTAGCCAAATTTAGAAAATTCAATAGGCCAATACTTTATACCTGCCATATTTACCCAAATCCAGGTAAAGTCATTTGCCCATTCAGCTGGAAAAAGAAGCCTTCATCTTGGATTTGAGTATAAGGTGGAAGGGGGGGGCAAGCAGCTGATCTAGTTCTGACTCTGCCTGAGTCTAGGTCAAGGACAAAGTCAGGGCTGAAGTCAGAGCCACCGCAGCCTCTTCAGCCTCTGCCCCCCACCTACCTTGCAGTCCCTCCCCACACACTTACTGTCAGATGTAGCTCTGTCTCCGACTCCATTCCCTCCCAGGGTGCAGAGCACATGGAAACTCTGTCCCCGGCCCAGATGTTCCCAGTAGTAGCACAACTCCAGCCCTGGCACACAGCTTCATGGCCAGGCAAGAGCCACACTACCATGTGCTCCATACCCTGGGAGCTGGAGCCACATCTGAAAGTAAGAAGGGTGGTTAGAAGGGGACAGAGGCTGTGGGGGGCAGGGAGGGGAAGGGTACAAAGGCTGTGAGGAACAGGCAGGGGACAGAGGCTGAAAGGGAGCAGAAGCTGCAGGATAAGGACAGATGCTGTGGGGGCAGGCACCAGGGGATGCAGGCACTGTGGGGGTAGAGGGCAGACTAAAAGCTGGAAGACAGAGAGGGAGGTTGAGGGCAAGGGGCCACTGCTCCTGCCACTACTATCCCTGCTCCATCATATGGGGAATTAATACAAGATGACCCTCTGATTCCATACCTGGAAAATCAGATTCCATACCTACAAAATTACAACAAATTTCTAAATTTTCCATACGTAGTATTTAATTATTGGTGGGTCATCTTAAATTGAACTCATCTTGGATTAGGGTTAATACAGGAGAGAATTTCAACGTGCAGCATGTATGCTAAGTTATTGAAGGTTTACACTGTGCATGTGTATTGTAAATATGAGTGAACAATTGGACAAAGACCTTAGATGATTTGTAGCTAGACAAGTTGCATAGATGGCTGTGTCACCCCCTAGTGGTGATCTTGATCCTGCCCTACTCGCCCACTACAGCAGTGTTTCACCCTGATGTTTCACCTGCCACACCTTGATGTTAAAGTAAAGCCAGAGGCCAGTGAGTTCAAGGTGCTCTTCCCATCCTAGCCACAAAGTCCCTCCATCACAGGGCTCCACCCGCACTGGATTATTTGCCTTATAGGCTAAAAACGTGGCTTCCACACCCTTGCTTTCCAGATGCCACCAGGCATTGATTCTGAGGGAGCCCCCATGGCTCCAGAAGCAGTACTTGGCTCCTCAGGACCTCAGGGATTTGTCTGGGCTTTAGCCTTTCAACCTTGGCCTTGTTACTCTGGTTGTGCCCCTTAACCCCAGTCTACTGCCCCAGGACCTTGGCTGCTAGACTTCAGCCCTAGTCTCTTCCTCTTGGGTTCTGAGTCCCTCAGCCCTCTTGTCTTTCTCTCTACCCTCTCAGGGTCTGGGCCTGCTTACACAGTCTTTTTAGCTGTAGGCTCTGATCCCTAGTTGACGGTCTTGTCCTTTACAGTGACAATCATATTGTAATATTTGCCAGACATTTCAGGCTGGTGAAAAAAACAGGAATCATTGGAAATTGGAAAAAAAGGTACAGCTGACCTGTAGGCGTGAAGAGGAAATTGAAATTCATTCAATATAGTGGCTTACCATGACTTGAAAAGCAGTGAGAAGGGCCAAAAGCAATGGGCACTACCACATGTCATATTCATATGGGCTGCACTAAGCTATCCTTCTGGTATGTTCCCTTCAGTATATTTGTCCAATATGGGCCATATGTTTTATAGTCATGCTCAGTGTTGGCTGCATTTAATAAACTTTATAGTTGGGTTCCATTACTGAGCACATGCTGCTTTTGGCAGAAGTTTAATGACTGATAATTTATTTAAGGACATTTTGGTGCATGAAAATATAAGATGAAGAGATTTTTTTTCCCCCATGTTGACTGGGGAAAGAAACTTCACCTTATATTTGAGTAAATACAGTATTTCCCCACCCACTTCTCTAAAGTAAGGTCTACACCACTGAATCTGTCAGAACACTAGGGGTGTGATTACTGACTGACACAGCTGTGCCAGCAAAAATTTCTTGCATAGGCTCATCCAGATCAGCAAAACTATGTGTTATTATGACTTCCTGTTATTCTTAAATTACCCATACCTTGAGGCAGAGACTCAGTGTCGATACTGCTAATCTTTTTGCATTGCTTGGGCATCTAACTGGAAGAGTAATAGGTAATATTAGTTTCAACTTCTTTTGCACATGTCTGTTGCTTTTGCTTATTCAGATCTACCTTTAAAACACATTTCTTTTCCGATGCTGTCTCTATATATTTATAGAGACAGCATCTATATCTAATCTATCTATATATGCACCAAATAAAATTAAATTTTAAATATATTTGAAATAAAAGTGCAACAGGAAATGTGGAATAGAACAATTTGCATGCAGAAAAGCTGCATTTATCGAAAACTGAGCTCTCCCCTTTCATTGTTGCTGTTCTGATCTATCTTCCCCACTAAGCACCACCATCAGTCATCACTAGGTCATGTTTTTGGTGTTACTGAAGGTTCCTGGGATCCAATTCATATCCCAGGTGAAAATCTGAATGCTGAATTCCTAAAATTTAGAATTATCAGTGTAGATTAAGCCATGTATGGATTTAGTTATTTAATTTTAGCCACCCAAATTTTGAAAATGTTAGCCCTAGCATATGCAAAATGGAAGGAGATATGGAAGGGTTCTTTTGCATGAAGATTCTACAGAACATTTTGCTTACCAAGCTGCAAGCAGTTATTTAACTCAGATTACATACAATATTTAAAAAAAGGGATTTCTATTGAGCAGCAAAAGTGTAATTGTAAGGTATGTAAGGGTCCACTGATGTTATGCCAGCTGACAGACACACTACTATAAGTCTACTTAATAAAAAAGGTTGCTTCGGGGGGGGGGGGGGGGGGG
>NW_017729024.1:116823896-116834545 GCF_001723915.1 Gavialis gangeticus | reverse complement strand
GCATATGCAAAATGGAAGGAGATATGGAAGGGTTCTTTTGCATGAAGATTCTACAGAACATTTTGCTTACCAAGCTGCAAGCAGTTATTTAACTCAGATTACATACAATATTTAAAAAAAGGGATTTCTATTGAGCAGCAAAAGTGTAATTGTAAGGTATGTAAGGGTCCACTGATGTTATGCCAGCTGACAGACACACTACTATAAGTCTACTTAATAAAAAAGGTTGCTTCGGGGGGGGGGGTGAGGGGGGGAATACAAATTGTGTCCTGTATTGGAATTTGTATCCATCTAGATGATAGCTACTCAAAACTATTATAACTTTTAAAATAATCACCTAAGAGCAAATAATAAATATTTAGAAGGACAAAGTGAATAATTTAACTATAGTATCCATAATCATTCAGTCATAATATCTAGAGAATACAGTCAGTTAATATTAATGATGAGTAGCTAGCATTCAACCAGACTCAAATGGCAGAAATAAATTTCTCTTCATCCTTACCTCACACTGTCTGCCTGCCATTCTGGGATTCTGACTTGCTGACAGTTAGTATTTTTGATGAATAGAAGAGCACCCTCAGACTGCGAGGCTGGTCGCCATCACTCAGTTCACAGTTTTCTGTTCCCCTGACTGTTGTCAGTTGCTTGACATAAGGCCTTCGTTCTTGATAATGTTCTGGCACAGGAATGTAAACCTAAGCACTGAAGTCCTGTCTGTTCAATAAACGTCAATCATTGCTGACACCAAGACCCACTGTACTGTGCAGGTAAAGGTGCAATTTGATCTAATGTGTGATCCACACAATCACGCCTCCTGGCATGCTATGCTCCCCCTGCACCTGCAAGAAGCAGGCTTCAATGGCTGAAAGCCCCCTTTGCTGACAGGGCTCCCAGCTAACTGGGCCATGTGCAGCCAAGACTGAGAGTTCTGCAACTGATGGGGATACCAGTCCTGGCAGCTGGAGCCAAGAGACCCAGCAGTTGAGGGGACTCAGTTCCAGATATGTGTGGCCTGCGATCCCACGGGGTTTCACACTGGGCATGATGCACACCTGTGGATGTGAGCCTTGTCAGCTGATGGGCCCCCAGCCACAGGAGAGACCTTGCTACAGGTGCAAATTAAAGCTCAATAGCAACCAGCTATAAAGTTAGTACACATTTTCAAAGTTTAACTTTCTAGCTGGTTTGAGCTTTTTAACATGTCATAGCTACTTTGCACATGTAGCTGGTCTTAATGTAATTGCACAATTAACCAGTTAATTGCATAAGATCTGTAACGTGTAGAGGGGGCCCCATTGTCAGTTCTGGGTGTAGCAGAAATAGAGCTGAACAAGGTTAAACCTGCTGCAGATTTATTGTTCCTATCTTCAGTACCATTTCTGCTTCATCCACTGCTGAAACCCAATATGAAGACTAACCTTTTAACTAATGTAGGCAAAGCTTAGTAAAAGAGATTTGGAGGACCTTCTGAACAGGATCTCAGACTACTCCTGTTCATTTTAATCACTGAAGCTGAGAACTCCAGAAAGCATTGAATGTTAGCACTACTAACATGGAAGAGTATAGGTTGTACTCTACTCCCGATGCACATATCTAACTTGTACTCACTTTGAGGGGAATTATGAAAGCAGAGTGAGAGAAAACATCTCTCCACATCTGCCATTCAATACAAAATAAACAATGGCCTATAATATTTAATGGAAGTGATCTGCAAAAGGTTGTCTAAAAACATGTACCCACAATGACTCTTACTTAGAGGGCAAACAATCAATTGTGTGTTTATATTTCCATTAGTCCATGCAAATGAGTTTTTCACAGTGGGTTGGCAATATGTTGCCTCCTTTGAAATCCTCATTCATCGTCATTCCCATAAATCATCAGATTATTAATGTCATCTCTGAATGCATTATTAAAATACTGACCCAGAAATTTAAAATCAAGACAAAAATTCTGTCTTCAAATATATCCTACACTTTACAAAAGTCGCTGACATCAGTTGGCAAAAAAAAAATCCTTTACATAATGTTCTTATGTTATTGATGCTTTCAGTAGCATCTTCTTATAAATTTTGCTCATAATCCCATAATTCATAATAAATATACAGATTAGTCAATTTATGTTGATGAGAAAAGGAGAAGAGCAAGTAAAAATATAAAGAAATTGCAGAAACATTTAATGCTTCTATAGAAGAAGATAATATATAGATCAGCAACTTTGGTCAATGGGGTAGTTTAATTAAAAAGCCCAATACCATACTAAAACTTTGCCTCATTACTGCATATCCTGTAAAGTCAGCTACCGTTTTGATCTGGCCTTCTTTAATCTTGTAAATTCAGTGACTGATTTTACAAGACACTTCAATACTCGAGCCCATCTGTGAGTAAAAGTAAGCCTCTATTTAATGCGTTTAGGATACATTCAGTCTATTAAGTATTCTATTCTATATAAGTTCTTGTCAAAATTATGAACGGAGCATCTGGGTGCCTTCCTGTGCATCTTGCTTTCATACACTCTTGCCAAGAGAAGCAGCACAAGGAGCGGAATGCTTTGTGCTAGTAGGGCTTTTTATTGTATGTTCTTATACTATGTCTAAGAAGGCAGGTCAAGATAATGAGTTTTTCAACTTGGACAGTTGCATCCCTTACTCAAATGAGTTCCACTGTGCTAATGTGCCAGAGGAGCACCATTGTCAACCGTGGTATTCAGCTTGTTAACTATGTTATCCAGGGACCATTCCATAGAGCTCTTGAAGATAAGGACCAAGAACTAACCTTGATTCAAAATTTATGGGAAGCCAACACAGAGAGCAGAATAAAAGTTTAATGTGCTCGTGGTTGCTTGAATTGTGAGAGGGAGGCATTGTAACATTCCATACTAGTGGGAGTTTTCTAGAAGACAGAGGTTTTATTCACAGGTATGTTGCATTGCTATAGTCCAGCTGAGAGTTTTGAAAGGAATAAATAAGAGAGGCCAGAATGAGAGAAAGATTTCTGACCAACCAGATGATGCAAAACGTAACTTACTAATGCTGTTAAGTGAAAGGTTAGCACCAGCAAGGAATCCTAAACTACAGACTAAATTAACCTATTGTGGCTGTATACCTTCAAAATAAGAGACTGCACTGTGGCTGTAAATTTCTCAACATATTTTCCTCTGCCCACCAACAATATTGTTGTCTTGCTTCAACCCAGCTACAGAAGACCTACTCTTCATTCATGAGCTGATATTGTTGTAGCAGTGAGCCATCTTGGCATTAGAGCTTTGGCTATTTGTGATGAAGACAGAGCTGTCTGTCATTTGTATTCTTCTGAAAATTGGCTTCATATCTAACAATTCCGCAGATGTTGAAAAGGAGAGGAGAGAGAGAATTGTCCCTTTGGATTCCACAGGAGGGTGTTTAATGGTGCAGGTACTCTTTTCCCTTACTGCTCCTTACATACATCCCTCCAAAAACACTTAACCATTTTAGCACATCATTTGGGGCCCCCTCCTTCCTTTCATTCAAATCATAGTAAACAGTATCAAAAGCTGCAGAAACATTCAGAATGATGAGACTGAATGTCTGCCTTCAGCTCCATGTTCTGGCCTTCTTCAGACTAGCCAGGTCTAGAAGGTTGGCTCTGTTAGATAAGCTTTTAAGCTGCCCTTTTTTAGCTAGCTCCTCTTTCAACTTGCTCAGGAATGGGAAGCTTGAATAACAGTGACACTTTGTCAGAATTGAGGTGACCAGGATGTATTTCTTCAGTATCATGTATGGGGAAGAAATGGGAGATTCTAACCATGAATAATGCACTGATTATTTCAGTCAGGAATGGCACCAGATATTCACCACTCTTTTACAAGTCAGAGGTGGCAAATCTTGTTTTACAAGTCATGTTTCATGACTCCATTTGAGAATTCAGGACTTCTTGATGAACAAAGGTGCTATATTCCAGGAATCCAGGTAAGCTGTTGGTTGGCAGCCATTAGGTAGAGCAGATTTCATGTTATTTGAGAAGATTCCAAAAAACCTGTGTGTTCTTTTCCATGAAGTTAGACAGCAAATGTTAACAGTGCCTGATGCCGAGTCCTAATCCAAAATAGATTATGAAGTAGTTTAGAACCCTGGATGGATCCTTAGGGTTAACCATCTTCAATGAAGGCAAACAGAAAGGTTCTCTTGATCTGTATTACAGCCTTAGCACCAGCTCTGAGAAATTAATTAAGATTCATCATTGAATTCTTACCTCTCTCAACTACATGATTTTGGATGATCAAAATCCAAAGAAACTTTTTGTGCATAATGAGGTAGGGTTCACTTGGAAGTCAGAATACTTAAGACTGAGTCCAGCATAGAACAATAATGATTCATCAGGTCCTTGACTCTTAGTCTTGTAGGTAGAATATTGTTTTCCTTTGGCAGGTTTTAGGATTTGTTGAAGACCAGGAGATTCTGTGTTCAAACCAGAAAGCTTGGGAGCTTGAAAGTCCCTGATCACGGTCATACTGAGCTGATGGTCTCTACAAGACAGTGACTGAATTGTGATTTCCTCAGTCTTGAGATGTTGGCTAAAATTTAGCTTTCAGGTTGAACCCGAGATGGTCTATGAAAGTCTTATGGAAGACAGTGAGAAGGTACGTTTCTAGGCCTTTAGATCTACAGCTTTGCTGAGAAGTTCCAAGGTGACAAAACTAAAGTATTTCATTAAAAGGGATCAGTGGACTCATTTAGTCTGTACTGTTCTATAAATATGCATATTTTCTGCGTTAGTAAGTACTGTTTCTTTTGTCAAGAGAATCAGTTAGAAAGAAATGTCTTTCTTGAGGCATCCCTTTGATTTCAAGGTTGATGACAAACAAATGCTTTTTGTCAGTTCTGGGGATGAGATGGGTTAAGTAACCTGGAGAGACTAGGTAGGCTAATACAGGCTCTATCAGGGGTTCTGTTTTATACAACAGTTTAACATGAATAGGGAATGGTTGTCTGGTTTGCAAGTCTATTGGATATATTTTGTAGCTGTAACTTTGTTCAATATACTCAATGCTCATTGTAGTATTGGGTATGGTGGAAGCATGATAGCATAACAGTAATTATAATAATAACAGGCACAGCCATGCCAACAATAGGAAGTGTAAATGTCATCATTTGAAATTTGCTGACTGCATTGCCTTGTTGTTCTCACCTCCGGTATGAAGAGAATGAGGAAGACAGGGAATGAAATTAGAACTGTAAAGTGGGCTCCTACTATGTGGTAAGCCTAGAGGAGCAGGGCTTCTTTTTCATGAAAGAGCAGAATCCTTTGGTAGCCTCATGCCTAGAGAAGTTAGCTGTGCTGAAATGTACAACTAAAGGAGAAGTTGCTGTAATTTTACCTTTATCCTTTGCTTGGGGCTGGTCCCTGCCCTAGGTAGCTGGGTCTCCAAAGGCCAGAGGGACAGGGAACTGTCCTCTGTCCCTTTAAGGCCTTTGAACAGTGCTGGTTTCAGCTGGGACCAGTTGCATCATATAGAGTGAAAGTAATTTGTGCACTGTGCTAAATATATGTTCTGAAACATGTGCACCATTAATCAGAAGGAAAAAAAATGCTGGCTGCTGACAGATGTAACCCCCACCCCTCCTCTCCCAAAACCTGCAAAACAACGCTTTACTGGAAGAGGAAGCATATTAGTTTGACTTGGCTCCCCAGTGTCTGTATAGATCACACCACTTCAGTGGGGCTTTTTATCCCTTTTATCTAAAGATGATTCAATCACCTGTTAGATAAAAGCGACAAAAAGCCCTGCTGAAGCATGCGATCCATATAGACATTGGGCAAGCTGGGTCAGACTAACGCAATGCTTCTTCTGTGCATGTACTGAGCTTGGTGCAGGGGCACATGTTTTGTTTTGTGTTTTTTTACATCTGCAAGCAGCCACTATGTCTGTAAAGGCCAGTTTACTGTATGAAATACTCAAAAGGAAATAACTAGTTAGACTCAGCTAAAGATGCATCTATTTCTGTTTTAATAATAATGCCTTTCCCCTGGACTTAATTTATTTTTGTCTGTCTGTCTGTCTTATGCTAAGTTTAAAATCTGTAGGTTGCAGTGTTCCCTCTAAGCTGTGTGGCGTGCGCAGAAATGCAGGCGCATTCATGACACACAGCTTAGAGGGAATGCTGGTGGGTTGTCCCATTTAATGGCTTGATTTCAAATTGCCATTTCTTTTTACATGCAATTAAATTGTCAACATAATAAAGAATCATCCAGCCAAATACCAAGGTGAGGAGCCTCGTACTTCTGCTTTAGTAGATTAAGTTGACTAAAGAAACTAAAGCCATCACTCCAAAAATGTAATCTGCTAGGCTTCCACCAACTTGTCCTCAAGGGAAACAATGAAAGGAAATTGTTTCGCAAAATAGCTGTTAACTTCTTGTCCCATCTACCAGTACTCTCCCTCCAATAATCATTAGGACTAGGTTGGGATTAAAAAAACCCTAAAGTATCATATTCTTTGAAACTGGTTAAATAATACGTGTGCAAAGCAGAACAAAACACTTTGCACTTTTAAAGTTTGCATGAAGATCACACTAGCTGAAAACATCTAAAAGCTCAAGAAATACAGAATGACTTATGCCAGTTTGTATTAAAAATGCAGGCTGTGTACAAAGATTTTAGCAACATCATTGGGGATCCTAACAATTGCATTAATTATTTAATGAATGACAATCATTTCATTGTTTCAAGCAGGCAGTGAGTAGTAAGAACAATATAATTTAAAGTAATTAAAATAAAATGACAGTCTTTCAATAAACTTCTTCAAACTTAAAAATGAATTCCATTGTTTCAGAAATAACTATGCATTCAATTTTTAAACATTCTTGTGTTAATATTGCAAAACAAAAAAAAAGCATGTTCCAGCAGACTACAGAAATATTTCATATTCTCAAGGTTCTACTGTAATCTCTTGGTATTTGATAGTCTTCTTAAAACTCCCACTCCTGGAGTTTGGTGATTACAATAGAATCTCAGTTTTCGTTAAAGTTTTTAACCTGTCATTGAAGAGAAAGATATTGAACACATGAGCCCTAAAGTTCCAAATGCTCCATAAAAAAAGAGAGACTCAACATTTAGATTATTTTTAAAACAACCTCATGGTTTTTAAGTTAACCATATTATTATTAGTGGCTCATTTCTTTGCAAGTACTTTTTTAATGGTATTGACTGGTAATACTTTCCCAGTTTCATTGAAAGCACTCCAGAATTTGGAATAGAATTTGCCTTTGGACCTCTTGTCTATACCTTTCTTTCAGTTAACATAGTTGACCATAACCATGTTATACTAATGTATAACAAACAAACCATTGTCTTATTCTTATAAAAGAGACTAGATGAACAGTCTACCTCTCTGACCTCAAAGCAATCTATATTAAGAGCTGAAGTGAAAGCTAGGTTGTCCTTACTAATTCTCAGCCTCAAGCTTTATTGCTGTTTCTCCCTGTAATTTGGATAGATATTTGTTATAAATCCACTAGCCAGTTTCCCAGTCCTACCTTATTTGCAGATTTAAGCTAAGAATCCATTCTCAAAACAACTTTTACATATTTCTGCCTTCCCCAATCCTCATTCTCTTTTTATACAATAAAAGTTAATTTTCCGTAAATGAGGCAATTAAAGTAATAATACATAACCCAAACACCACCTGTTTCTTTGGCTCACTTGCTAAAGAACACCCTATTGTACATGCATCACACACACATACTCCTACTTTTTCTAGAACTGCAAAATTGGAGATTCTTATGACAAACATAAAAAAAATATTTGTCAAATGTTCCTCTATCAGTTATCCAGATAAAGTTAGTGTTATCACTATTGGCACACTAAAGACAAGACTTTAAAGAAGAGGTATTTACAGCTTGGCTTCTACATCTAACTAATGTGTTGAAACAAGTGATCTGATTTTCAAAGGGACTCATAATCTAGCATCTCCTACTACATTCGCATGAAAGTTTGGCTACCTTTTAGCTACCTAAACATTTACCTAGTAACTTACCGTTAGCGATCTATTAAGAACTAGCTACTGAATAAAGAAGTATCGCTCAATTTATTTATTAGGCACTCATCCATGTTTCAGAATCTAAATACATGACCCAAGTACTCTCCTCAAATTAATGGGAAGGAAACCTGGTCAGCAGAGAATCAGGCTTCTTATCGAGGTATCTAAATTTAGGCGCCCAGATTGTTTTTTAAATGACTCCAGGGCAGTTCCCAAATTCTCACAGATTGCACATCACCAATTTAAAAAGACACAACCTTAAGTACCACCAGCAAATTTTTCAGTTCAACCAGGTCACAATATCCTTGGACACAGGTGTCGCAGTGGACATAGTCTTTCTGGACTTTAGGAAGGCCTTCGACACTGTATCTCACCCCATTCTCATTAAGAAATTAGGTGACTGTAGCATCGATGCCTACACAGTCAGATGGGTCACAAATTGGCTGGAGGGCCGCACCCAGAGAGTGATGGTGGAAGGGTCTTCTTCGACCTGGAGGGGTGTGGGCAGTGGGGTCCCCCAGGGCTCGGTCCTCAGGCCTGCTGTGTTCAACATCTTCATCAGCGACTTGGACGAGGGGATGAAAAGCATCTTGTTCAAATTCACAGATGACACTAAAATGTGGGGAGAAGTGGGCATGCTGGAGGAGGGGGCAACTAGATCTAGACAGGTTACAGGGGTAGGTGGATGAGAACACAATGGGATTCAATACTGACAAATGCAAGGTACTGCACCTGGGGAGAAGGAACCAGCAGCATACTTACAGGCTGGGGAACTCCCTTCTAGTCAGTGCAGAGGCAGAAAAGGATCTTGGTGTCATTATTGATTCCAAAATGAACATGGGCTGCCAATGTGGGGACGTGGTCAGGAAGGCTAACCGCACCTTGTCATGCATCCAGAGATGCATCACGAGCAGGTCCAAGGAAGTTATCCTTCCCCTCTATGCGACACTGGTCAGGCCACAGTTGGAGTACTGCGTCCAGTTCTGGGTGCTGAACTTCAGAAGGGATGTGGACAACATGGAGAGGGTCCAGAGGAGGGCCACTTGCATAACTGGGGGGCAGCAAGGCCAGCCCTATGAGCGGAGGCTATGGGACCTGAACCTGTTCAGCTTCCACAAGAGAAGGCTGAGAGGGGATCTGGTGGCTATCTACAAACTGGCCAAGGGGGACCAGCAGGCAATGGGAGAGTCCCTGTTCCACTGAGGACTACCGGAAGTAATGAGGAATAACAGCCATAAGTTGACAAAGAGTAGATTCAGGCTAGATATCAGAAGGCACTACTTCACTGTCAGGGTGGCTAGGATGTAGAACCAACTTTCAAGGGAAGTGGTGCTCCCTTCTACCCTCAGTGTCTTCAAAAGGAGGCTATATAATCACCTAGCCAGGGTTGTTTGACCCCAGCATTCTTTCCTGCCCATGGCAAGGGGTTGGACTTGATGATCTGCTCAGGTACCTTCCAACCCTACCTACTATGAAACTATGAAACCTTAAGTACCACCAGCAAATTTTTGTCATATAAAGCAATTATAATAAATCTGCTAACACATACCACTTGCAGGTTGTCTGCATACCACAGATTGGGAACCACTGCTCTAGAGTTCTGTTTGTTTTGTTCCTTATTTGTGGTTACACCTATTGAGTTCTCTGTCAGGTCTCACCTGGGCTAGGGACAGACATTCAAAAAGCCTGAGCCTGAATTTATTCAATCTTTGCAAGTTAGTCTAACCTGCCTAGGCTGAATCAGCTTGTAACTGTACAGAACTTAGGTCGCTGTGCAAAACTTAGGTTGCTGATTTGATTTGGCAGAGATTTGGCCAGATTAGGTGGCCAAATCTCCGAATTGAATAAGGAGACCCTATAATCTCTCTGAATTAAATTGGAACCCTCTAGATTGATTCAGAGAGATTTGGAAAGATTTGAACATAGACACAGCTTTAAATGTTTTTTTCTACATACCTCAAGGTACCAGGGGACTTGTGAATGCTGAGATGCCGGGGTGGATGGAGCATCCCAGAGGAGCACGGGGAAGTCCCCAGCATGGTCAACAGCAGACCTGAAAGTGGACCAGAAGCACTTCTGGTTCACTTCTGGGTTCAGCAGGGGACCCAGCCATCCCCCAGCTTGGCAACGGGTGCCTCCTGGGTCTGGCGGAGCACCCAGGGTTCCCCCCATGGCTGATCACTGAGCCGGGGGGGTGCAGAGCAGGACCCCCCCAAGTTCTCATTAGCAGACCCAGAAGTGAACCAGAAGTACTTCTGGTCCACTTCAGGGTTCGCCGCCAAGGATGCGGAGGGCCCACCCACGCTCCTGTGGGATGCTCCATCTGCCCCACCATCGCAGC
The DNA here is from genome assembly GCF_001723915.1 of Gavialis gangeticus. Lineage (NCBI taxonomy): Eukaryota > Metazoa > Chordata > Crocodylia > Gavialidae > Gavialis > Gavialis gangeticus. Next base: position 116,824,188 of record NW_017729024.1, on the reverse strand, counting down.
ATTCACAAAACATGCCTGGTACCTCAAGATATGTAGAGAAAACATTTAAAGCTGTGTACATGGCCAAATTGCTGATTCTCCAAATCAGCATCAAATCTTCAGATTTGGATTTGGCCGAATGGAATCAGGAGAGTGATCCGAATCAACAAACTGAATCACTGTCCCCGATTTGGGCTGAATCCAAATTGAATACAACTCGTTTTGCACACTCCTAACAGACATCCTCTCTGGACTGAAAAAATGCAGACATATGCCTGCAGTGGCTCAGGCTAGAAGCCGGGGGGGGGGGGGG
>NW_017729024.1:116806011-116823822 GCF_001723915.1 Gavialis gangeticus | reverse complement strand
GGGGGGGGGGGGGGCGTGCACTAGAGCAGCCCTCCCTTCCTTTTCACAATGCTGAGTTGAAGGGGGCATGGCCAGGCCCCATCAGGATGCTCTGATTAGGAAGGGGTCCCCCCCACCCTTGCCAGTCAGCAAGCGAGCCAGCAGGGATTTACACAGCATTTACTTACACATCAGGGAGTTACACAGGAAGCATTTATTAGCCCATCAGCAAAACAAAAGGATCTTTCATTAGTTCAAGCTCTTCTTAAACATCTTTTTCCAAGGAGGGACATTACCAGCTACCTGTTGATTAGCTCCAAATAGCCCTAAGCCAACACTGCCCTGTGTGGCTTTGTCCCATCTTCCACAGCATGGACCGGACTGTAGCCAGCATGTGGTATGCTAGCTAATGTTGAAAGGTGTCTGTGTAAGGCAGAGGGGAGGGGGGAATTGCTGCTTGAGCAGGGAGTGGTGAGGGGAAGGGCAGGGGGAAAAGGAGGAAGCCAGGCAGATGCCCTGTACCTGCAGTCTCTGCTGGAGCTGCAGTCAGGGAGCAGAGGGGAGGGGCCAGCCCTGCTGGGCTGGAGCAGAGAGCAGAAGCCTGCCCAGCATTGCAGTGTCTGGGATGCTGAAAGATCCTGAGTTAACTTAAACCAGGAAGGGGTCTGGGACAGACATAAACTGCTTTGAACAAATCAGTTAAGGCTGATGCTACATTCAACCGGGTTTATCTCAAGCCAGTTTCAGCCATTTTGAAACTGGTTTATGTGCACTGAACATCTGTTCTATTACATGTTTAAACCAGTTTCTGATCACTTAAACCGGTCCATATGTAATGTCTGTCCCTAGCCCTAAAGTCTGACAAAGTCAATAGGAATCTTTCCCCTGATTTGAATTTGTTTTTAATCAGGTCTTCTGCCTGCAATACCCTTGTGTGATTTGAAACAAAATATGCTAAAACAAACAAAAAAAAGGTTTTTTTCTAAATGTACTAATGGTTTCTCCATATTTGCCCTCATCTTATTCATCTTATTGCAATAAATCAAGTTACAAGTGACAGCCCCTCTTTGAAAAAAAAAAATCCTGGCAACTTTTCAGCCTCTTGATTTACTTTCCCTGAAAGTCATTTTGTTGCAGGTATAATGAAGAGGATTCCCCAGATAGTCTTCCTCCTTATTGCTACAGTCATAACCAAATAAATCTGTGCATGAATGCCAAGACAGAGGTTGCATAGACATATTTGTTTATCTTTTGAGTAGAGAAGATAATGCCATTTAAGACGAGATGATATATTTTATTTAAATAAATTTTAGAGCAAGCCTGATGAAAACATGACAGTGTGACAGTGATGAACACTGGAATCTATAGGAGCCAAATTTGTTTTCTGAGCGTGGTCCTTGGCTGGACACACTACAGATTTCAGCTTGTGAAAAAGAAAGCATCCCTTACCCCTGCCAGTCAATTCAAAGAATACTACCACAAACTTCACAGAATGTTTCACCTAGTCTCCCTACAGCAGAGAATGGTCCTTTATGGAAAATGTGAGCAAAAATGGGAAACAAAATATGGCTTTAACAAACCAAGAAAAATTCAATGGACCTCTCCTTGTCACAAAAAGGCCTTTTCCATTACTGTCACTAGAGATGGAAGGATGAAGGATACTTCATCTTAATACATGGAAGGTTAAACTAATTGTTGGTAAAGAGATTTGTGAGGCCTAAACACTTGGCATTCTGCCTTTTACTATCTCTCTTTAATTACTGTTTAAAATAATTCATTTAAGTACAATTGGTAATGCTTCTTTAAATGTGGTCTAAGACAAGAATAGCAGGAGTATTGTGAGTCAGGATTCAGGTGCATTGGCAGAGCTTACACAGCACCTGGCTCTAATCAGTGCCATTAGTTTGAATTTGTCTAAAAAGCTTATTGAAATGCTTCCACTTGAAAATCTACCATCATTATTCTGTTTTGTTGTTGCTGCATGCATTTACTAATGCTGTGCTTCACAAGACGCTTTTGAAATAGAAATGTAGCAAAATGCTACTATTACAAGCAACATTTTATTTCCTAGCAGGCCCTTTGTAGTAGTTTTATAGTAAATCATTCTAATGGAATAATTTAAGTCAGTGAAATTTTGCACAAGATGATTTATCTGTTTGTAAGTGAAGATGAGGGAATTCCATTTGCTATTGAACTAGTGAGTGGTGACTTTATTAATGCGTCTTTGCAACAAAGATTAATGGAACAGCAGTAAGTCAGCTGCAGCACTTGATGTCAGTTTACAGCAGGCATAGCAATACCTGAAATAATATATATCATAATAAGATCTAATGCCATGCATAAACCCTGCATTATTCATAAAAACCTTTTTTTGGTAGGCTGCTTTAATCCTAGTTGTTTGATTCTCTTAATACAGAAGCACAAATACATTTTTTTCTTTTTGGTGCATCCATTAATATCTATCACTCAGTCTCAGAAATGCCATATCCCCATCCCTAAAAATCCTAATATTTTACTATTAAAAATCAGTTTGCTTAATGAAATTTACTGAGAGTCGAGTTATTTTAGTACCTGTTTTTTGTTTAGTATGTATTTTATGTACTTGTTTAACTGCTGTACAATGAAGCCCGACAGAACAGGACAATTGCAAAAATGTAGCATATTTTATAAACCCATACCTGTTAAATAAATAAAGTGAATATGTGAGTTAATGTTTAATTTCTGAAAAAATCTTTTTCCAGATGCATGTGAAAAAGTGTTTCCACTTCCTCCATGATGTAATCCACAGGGTTTGTGGGGGGGGGGGTTCTTTTTACTTTCAAGATGAGTGCATATAGCTTTAAAAATGAATTTAATTTTGCTGTCACTTCAGTACTTTAATGTCAAACACGTCCTACATTTCAACAAACCTTCCTGTCAGCCTAATGGTGTACTTGATGAGACATTAGTGTTCTCAGAAACCACTAGCCTGAAAAGCTGTGGGTTGATCTACTGTATGAACACCTTCTTCTAGAAACTGACTTGGCTTTATTATTCTTTGCTATATATCTTATATGTCCATTTTTTGCAGTAATAATTAAACAGGATTATATCAGGTTACTAATGCCACTAAGCTCCATTTCATCCTAAATCAAATAACCACAAACATAAAAAGTCAGATGATGAACTAGTTGAAAACTTATTCTTAGAGGGATAATTATTAAGGTTTTTTTTTAAACAAACTGTTCTATGAACAGTTTTACAAAAGAGTTCTTAAGAAAACAATCGCTGGAAGAACACTTCAAACTGTACACTGTTCATGTTTGGCAACCATAAAAAATATTTTTATATTAAAATAGCATGGGGATAATTTACTGTATATATATATGCACATATAAATAAATAGAAGGATCAATTGCTTGTATTTAAGGTGCAGAGTGAATTGAAGTCATAGGTAACTAGTAAAGTTTTGCAGAAATAAAGGGGAAAGTTATAGGTGTATTATCCACCATAAATTTTGAAAAGCTCATTCATATAGTAAGATAGTATACACATATTGCAACAACATTTGGCTTCAATGAAGACAACAGTTTTATGACAGTGGATTATGGAAGCTTGTATAATCTTAAACCGTGATACTGTACAAATGGGACTCTGAATCAACACAAGGGGCTATGTGTTTGCATGAGGATTAGTCACAGGAATAAGGGGTTGCAGTTTAGGGACTTCTGTCATAACATGGGAGCTTTCTGCATCTTAAGCCATCTTTAATTATTACATTCCTCAATTAAAAATAAATGAATGCTTCATTCACTTAACAGATGAAGTAACTATACAACTGAAACCTTCAACTGTAATTTTGCTTAAACAGAACACCTCATATTCAAGTAGTCACTAAACAAATGCTACCTTTTTTATTTATTTACACACAGATAATTTTTGTGTAAAATAATTATTGTGTAAAATGTCAAAACAACAGCAAAAATGACGGAAAACCTCTACTTATCTACAGAACAGGTACAGAATAGAAATCAGTTGTCCACCCATTTAATTCTCTGACTCTCTGCTGAGAGCATCAAGAGTGCCAATCAGTGAAAGTCAAAACAGAGGGGTTTTTCACTGATATGGTCCTCCAAAGGCTGGATCAAAATTCCTTTCCCTTTCTCCCACTATTGCACACAGTATTTCATGGTTGTTTGGAGACCTAATGGTTCAGTCTTAAAGTAAAACAGATTCTAACTGGTGACTTAGACCCAGCCATACTTTCAGGAAGGAGGTTTTATTGGTGATTTCCTCCCCTAACTCTACCCCTGTTTTTTCCTCCACACAGTTACTCAATCCAGTTTATATGCTGAAATGCTTTTCACAATGCACAGCACCACCTTGGGATCACTGTCCAGAACAGGGGTGGTCAACCCTGCCCATGAGCCACATCTGGTACATGTTGAGAAATTTGGTGTTGGAAGAGTAGTGGCAAATAATGCTGCCACCTCCCCCCCACTGCCAAATTCCCACACCCCAGGCAGCCAGATCAGTGCTGGGCCAAACCCCTGACCATGCAGCCAGACTGGGGCCAGGCCACACCCTGTCACCTCATGTGGCTAGACCAGGGCTTGGCTGCCTCCTGCCCCACCTTCATGCAGCTGGATCAAGCCATGCTGCACCCACATCATGTGCCAGACTGGGCTCACTGGCAGAATCTGGCCCATGGAATGACCGGGCACTGCCCATCTTGCCCATGGGCAGTAAATTTGAGCACCACTACTCTAGAACAAATGAGGAGATCCTCAAACAACAATAAATTAAAATACACTGGAAAAAAATAGAAATTTAACATTGATCATTTTTCCCCCCCGCTCAGAATAGCTTAATTTATCTTCTGTTAAGAGCAGGGATAGATACTTATTTTCTACAATGCCTACACGACTATAAACAATTATCAGATACTCCTATGGGACCACCCAGCCTGGGATCAGCTTTTCATGCTGAAATTAGTCATTGAGCTCTTGTCTGAAAAAATTTAACAGGTGTACATTCTTGGCTAAAATGTTTTAGTAAGAAGTCCTTCATGCTAAAAAGGACTCATTTCTTTGCATGGTATCATTTCTCCTTCTACTCTTAGAACACTCAGTTCACAACTGCCAGACAGCTATTTACAAACAGTCACATACTACAAAAGTTTATTTTTATAAAATAGAAATGAATGTGGAACATTAACTGTCTGACAGACTTCAAGCCAATATTTCTCTTTTATATCTGTCTCTTTTGTATTTATTTATTCTGTAAACATTAGACAGCAATATTTTATTGCCAGTGATAACATTTCAAAGTTGAAAATATACTGCATGAACAGACATAAGAGAATAAAACTCAACTGGTTAATTTTACAATGACAAAAGAAAGCAACTGAAATGTGGTTGGATAAATAAGGTGAGGGTGAGGGAGACAAAGAGACAGAGTGCAAACATTTTTTTTTTAAATCTTTATAAAGATTTATAAAGATATAGACATGCAATATTTGGAACAGATACTAAAAAAAGCATTACTTGCACAAAAAAAAGAGATAATTGGTAGAAAGCTATTAATTAGACCATCCATGAATGTTACTCATTCTATTTATTGACCCATTCTATTTATACTATAAACGATTACACATATTAATTTAGACCTTAATGTTTTTATCCATAAAATATTAATACATAATTAGGAAATCAATAAGGTTGCATGGATGCATCTGAAAGTAAGACTTGACCCTGAATACATCATCTAGCTTGCAGTCTTACACAGTATTCTGATATACTACTGATCCAAGTATTAACAATTTCACAAGAAACAGAACTCCTAAACTATTAGCAGTAGTTATACCTTGAGTCCCTTTGTTAGAAGAAGACTGAGAATACATGGAGATTTAAAACTTAGCCACAAGAAAAGGATTGTGTCCTATTCAACTTTATGCTTTTGTTTCTTGCCATGGCTATGCATTTCATTTTCTTTCTCTTGTATAAAGGGCAATAATTCATTAAGCATTTCAAATTATACTATGTGGATGAACAATGTTCTATTTGCCCTACACATATCTGCATGAACAATACATTTTTTCAAAATAGTTTATAATGTTTTATCTGTTTATTTCTAGCATTCTGCTACTTTAAATGCCATTTCAAGTATCCTGCACTCACTACTATAATTGCTGGTAAGTCATCTGTACATTGGCCACCTTTCCTTTTGTTTCACTCTTTCATAAAATCCTTTTGTGCAACTGTCAAGCAGCTGTGCTTTGTTCTTTAATGTTCCTAGCATGGCTCCCCAGCAGAGACCACTTTATAACGTAATCTGCAAAGTACCATTTTCACAGCAGGGACAACAGTGTTCATCTTCAAAAAAGAGGCATTAATAAAACGGGACTATAATGAACATTCTAATTCTGGTCACAAGGTATTACACAGTTTGTTGTATACTCACTAAAAATTGAAATTTTTTTTCCTATGACTCTTCGAACTTTTCTTAACAGGTTATGTGTTTGGAATAGACAACTGCCCTCCAGATATATGCAGGCATCACAAACCCATGTGCTCTTTCCCCATACACACAACTTTTAACTATGCCTCTCACCGGTTAGTGACACAACTGACTAAAAACACTATCCACACAGAAAATGGTTAGTAATTTGGTAAAGGCCAATCAATATGCTATTTCCCAGTTAGCTTTCTATACTGGCATACAGTAAGTTTCTTTTAACCAGTTAGACATTTAACTTGCTAGTGGCTAACCAGTATAAGAAGTAAATCTAGTCCTCTATGCTCAATTAGCTCTATGCAGGTAAACATCCCATTGCATATGTTCAACACAATAAGAGTACTCTATTTGTCTGACTTCCAGGGATTTGAGTACTACAGGGTCTTCCTGGATGTATCGCACAGATGAGGCAGCACATCTTGCCCATCACAAAATCTAATTTTCATTGCCCTTGAACTACTCACTGAAGAAAAAAGCACAAGCGCACTCTGAATGCATATTCCCCCCCCCCTTTTTTTTTTACTAACAGAAAAATGTTCTGCGCTTTTTACATTCTAATAAAAATCATGCTCCTTAATTGTATTTGTCTGAATGTATCAATGGCCAGAGATACATTGTTAAATAAATATTTCAGTTTTTATTATATATGGCAATGATTGCTTGACATCAGATCAATCAGTTTTTAAAATGCACCATAGTAAGTGGTATGTGACAAAGGCACATCAACATACAGATTTTGTTCCTCTTTGTTCTCCCCTCCCTGAGCATCACTCTGAGCAAAAATATTGGCAAGAATTTCCTTCTCTCAATTTGATTAGCAATATGAGTCACAAGGCTCACTGCTGAATGAGGAAAATGAGCAGCATTTACACTCAGCTTCTCATGTTGCTACAATTCCTCACCTTTGCTTCACAGTGAGAGAGAAGAGAACAAACAGCAACAACTGGAAGCATGTACTTCAGGTCTGTGCTACTTTGCTTTAGCATGCTTCTCCATTTTCCTTACAGTGTCATAAAGCTGCAGACTCAATTACCATATTAGCACAATTAGGATGATAACTGAAAAGGCATTTGTTAAAAATATTATAGTCTGAGTATAGACTAAGCTAAGGCATCAGCTAAGACAGCAAAGGGTAGGCCTGGCCCTAAAAAACACTGCTTTTGCAGAAATACCACTAGTGTCTATGCTGTAGAGGAATCTTCTCACCTGTCCATACCTGCACGATCTATACTTCTGCATCATGAAACCTGCCAGGATCAGGCCCTGGGGCACCCTCTCCTACTCCTCCCAATCACCTGTGTTCCAGGCTAATACCCTGAATGTTGCGCTATGTTTGTTCTATGTCCCCAGTACACCACACATCCACTTACAAGAAATCAAAGTGTTTGTGGGTGCATCTACACAAGACACATTATTCGATATTAAAGCAAATTACTGTGCAGTAAGCATCACTGTCTACATGTGCAGACACTTACCACACAGTAATTTGCTCTAATCATAAGTAACTTTGCTCTCTGTAAATACAAATAGCAAATTTACTCACGATTACTTACTGCACAGTAGCACCCATGTATACAGCCAACTGGGAGCAAATGTGCTCTCAGTCAGCTGGGCAGCAAGGGGCGGGAGATTGTCCCTGCCTGGGCTCCGGTGATGGAGCCTGCCCTGGCAGCAGGCAGTTCCTAGGGGCAGGGAGCAGTCTCCACGAGGAGACAGCTGTCTCCTGGCCCTGGGCCCCCTGCCAGGCCCTGGGCTGGCACCCAAGGGGAGCCTAGAGTTCCCCTGGCTGCTGGAGGGGGGCAGTGCAGGGCCAGCAGGGGCAGAAGCAGACTGCCACCACAAGCAGCAAATCTGCTCCCACTTCCTTACATGTGTAGACACCTGCCTGTGGTGGGTTTACTCCAGAGAAAATTACTCTAAAGTAAAGCCACCCCAAAGCATTTGCAGGTGTAGATGCACATGTGGATACACCCACAGGGCACAAGCATGTACGCTTGCAGCAGCTCCAATAGAAATGGGGTAAATTTGAACCAGGACTTTTTGCCTCAGCACACGTGCCTGGACATGCACTTTGGTGTGGTGCAAGTTGTGCCACTTGGGGCAAAATAACCATGTCTGGCTCCCCCTGGATCTGCAGCCAGGGGGAGCTAATGCCTGGCCCCATCAGTACAAAAAGCTGCCATGGCAAGTAGCTCAGGTCTACTCACTCTCAGAAACTTCTGGGACCTGGCCTGGTTAGTACCTGGGGACACTACCCCTTGTGTCAGCCGGACTGCTGAAGCAGCCCTGAGAGTTCCCAGCAGTCTGGTGGTGGGGGCTGGTGCATGGCTGTGACCTGCTGCGCACCTGCCAGACCCAGATGGGGACTGCACAGCCTTTGTGCAGCACTACTGCCATGTGTGCCCCCTGCCCAGCCATCTGAGCAGGTATCTCCTGGAAGATGTTCCCAGTGTGGTGGCCTGCTTTGACCTGTCAAAGCATGTCCTCCTGGCACCAACTGGCCAGAAAATCAGCCCCCTCCAGCTGGGTCCTCTGCTGGCTGTGTAGTCCTCATCTGGGCCCAGCAGGACCCCTGGATATCCAGGAGTCTAATTTTGCTGCCATGCTGCAATTTGCAACGTAGGGAACATAAAAGTTCCTGCATGTGCCTCTTGCATCATCTCAAAGGGCTTTGAGATGTTGTAAGAGGCACATGCATGCTCATCTGGACATGCCCTGTGGGTCTCAACTCTGCTGTAGCTATTTCATGCTAATTAGAAACACTGGAACATCCTTATTCTTTCTGCCATTACAAGTCTCTTCCACCTCATGGATCAGTGTGTTTAAAGGCCTCCTCCCAGCTGTAGCTTACAACTTTATTGTGTCTTAATTCAGTCCTGGGCTCAGAACAGCTCATTATCTCACTTTACCCTAAAACAAAAGCTGTAAGTATTCTGAATATGGATTATAGTCTCTCTCACTCTCTCTCTTTTACTTTCCATTAGATTTTTTAAATTGGTATTTCTTTTCTCCCTCATGTGCATGCGCTTGTTTGTTAACGTTTGGTTGTTCATAAGTGGCGAGTTGATGGCATGAATTATTTTTGAAGTAGCATTGAACCATTTAAGTTAGAAAGAAACACACAGCAAAGCCTGCATCTTTTTTTTACTATAAACAGATCAAATTGCAGATGGGGGTAGGGAACCAACAAATCATAATTTAGAACCAGGCAGTTTTGACACTGGGGCCAGTCTTGCACCATTTATGTTTTCATTGACTTTAAAGGGAAGAAAAACAAACTCAGTTTCTCTCTACCACAATGTAAGGAGGAAAAAAGAGCTGATTTAAAACTACATCTTTAAAAACACATGCAAACACATTTCAGTGAAAAGACCCAAGAGTCCTGTAAATATATTTCACTAGTTAATGTATTCTATCCGTCAAGAAAACTTTGTGTGCAAAGAACACATTTTCCTTCTGAATTTTCCCACTGGCTTTTGATTCCTTTTTAAGAAACTGAATTTTTAAATATAATACTTCTTTGTGTTTTGAAGTTCAGTTTTAATATGAAGATAATAAATGAACTTATAAAAGAAATCTAAATAAAATGTGATGCATCATTTATAACAATGGAAGGGACTACTTTGGAGGGGCTTAAAAAGGGGAATTAAAACAAATGCATCAACTATTAAAACATAAAGCAAATGATAAGCCTTCCCATTTGAGTTGACTGTAGCTTGGAATCATTTTTCAATTGTGCCAGAAGCAATAATGCTAGTACTAGAGATAACATTTTTAAAGGTTTGGTTTTTTTTCATCCTTTCAGGTTGGATCATCTTTCAAATGCTCTATATTATATGATGTTTTCACCATCAACACACACACAATCAACCTTCTTGCAATAAGTTTACATGGTAACTATCATTTATTAGGGGCTACTGTTGAAAGATGCTCATTCCAAAACAAAGAGTGAGTACTACATTATGGGAGGGACTGGCATGAAAATCTTGCACTCTGTCTCCATAAGGACTGTAGAATAATTTGGACATGATTTAAAAAGTAGATTTTTTCTTTTATGAGCCTCAGCAACTATGCTAGTTTAAGAAAAAAAATGTAGAACAAGAGGACAGACTTGTCTGAGGTTGAAGAAAAGCCTGTCTGTGCCCAATACCTTGAAGAAAGTGTAAATGTAGCCCATTCTTATGTTAATACTGGTTCTGTAGTTTTGCCAAGGTCAGTGCTAGCCTGGGTAACTTTTGGTATAGAAGCTGGTCATGCAAATAAAAGCTGCCCAGAGCAGCACTAACATGCAAATCAGCTGCATTCATGAAATATTTTATGTTTGTCATTCAGGAAGTGATACAGCCTGCTTGCCAGAGGTGAAGCCCTCCCATTTTGACTTCTTCCATTGCTTCCTTTTGTAGTCCAGTTCCTCCCCATCCTTGTTTAGAGACATGATCCATTAGAGGTTCAAAAATCTAACGGAAATTAAAATCCAAATTTCAGACAAGAAAAGTCTTACATTTCAGCCTTAAGAGAACACCATCCACAAAAGAACTTCAAGACATTCTTACTTTGCCTGGCTATAGAAAAAAATACTTCACTGGAATGAGTTTCGACACAAAGAGAGAGAGAGTCATCTCTTGACAAAGACTTACCACGTAAAACAGTGAGTCTAGTGGACACACTTATTTCTCCAACGCTATTGGAAGCAACACATTCATAAATAGCTTCATCTCGTGGAGTCCGAAGAGGCTGTATTCTGAGAACTGATCCGGATCCATCATCAAATTCTATTACCTATTGAAGGAAACAACAGCTGTCACAGGTGTTGTTACAAATGCCTACCTCTCAGTTAATCCTGCGTAGGCAGATGGAACTGTCAGGACCCATAACATCAAAGTCAGTTCCATTTTCCAGATATGCACATTGGTGGCAAACTCAAAAGCCAAATGGTTATGTATCTTGGTCATAAAAGAAGGTATAGGTTAGGTTAAGGGGGCATGTAATATAACACGCAATGACATCCACTGTATGTACATTAGTATAATTTAGAGGTTAAGGTAGCAACAGGATTCAGAAAAACAACCTAACAGGAAGGTGTAAGAAAGCACTGGCATATTTTATACCCTTCCCACTCTACCTTATGTCCTGCATTCACATTTTACTGTTGGTTCCTTCTCCTGTTGCATTCCCACTTCTGACCCCTAGGCACAGAAGTTACATTTTTACTGCACTAATTTACATTGTGGCCATGTGCAACACCTTCATGGGAGATGCATCCACCTATGCCAGTTGTGGATTTGGCCCATGATGTGTAAGAATTATAAGGTGATAATATAATTAAATAAACACTGTCCAGCTTACAGAATAATTGAAATTACTACGGTGCTTAGTGTTTTAATAGTATTATTTGCATATGAAACTTCCTTTTTCCCCACTACAAAACATCTTTAGTCTGAAAGGGAAGGCTGATGTTTCCTCCCTCCTTTTTCTCAGATAGTTGACAGAAGGGACTAGCTCGGATACTCGTGGACTCTGTACCAAACTGTCTACCACAGACAACAGATGCACCCTCTCTAGCTAATGACACAAAAAAGGTAATTCATTTTAATTGATCATCCAGCCATTTGAGACTGTCATTGGTTCTTAGGCAGGGGTAAAATTTGCACCTAACAATGTCATTTGGGGGCAGAAATTATATAATTTTTGCTTCACAGCAATTATAGGCTGCTGCTATTGCAGGTAAGTATGAATGACTATTAGGAACACCACTGCATTGTTCAAGACCAGCGACAAAGAACCATTTAATAACGTATTCATAGCTATCAGGTAATGAAAGTAAGTACCATATTCCAGGACCTTGAAGGTTTAAATTAACACAGACAATTCTTGTTTGGCCAAGGAAGCTGCTGTACCCTCTGCTAGGTGTCTTCAAACTCCACTTAGGCAAAGCCCCCTTTCTCCCCCCAGTATTAAGTCCTTGGATAGGACAGAACCTTTGGATCTCTGAAAATAAGCCTACCAGGCCAGCCTTTCATTGACTGACATTGTAACATTTAAGCCACAGACAACTCATACACATAGTTTTTGAGAAGTATTATAAGCATGAACCCATAGGCCCTTGGTTTGTCTAACAAAATTGATGTTTACACATAAAGATTTGAATATTTATGTTCAAACATCAGTACTTAAAAACAGATATGCAAAGCTGTATCTGCACATACATGTTATGTTCTGGAAATCTGGTGGTTTGATTTCAAACCGCATGTAGAAAAAGCCAGGATGCATCTTTTCACGTAAAATAAAAGGATAAGAAATCAATAGCAAGGTACCTATGAAAAGCAAAGGATTTTCTTTTCTGGTAAAAGATAATAAACAGCTTGGCTTGTATGGGTAGGACACACATTGTACTTTGCTCACTTCTCTCATGATAGATCTTATATAGAGCACTGAACGAGATGCTGTTGAACCAGATGAGGTCCCACAGACTTTCACACTGATGAACACCCTTGAGAATTCTGGCCTAAGACTACACAAAACTTACCTCCCCATGCACACCCCTGCTTTCTGAGACTAAGAGCCTTAGCAACAAGAAAATAACATTTTCTTTCTAAGGGAGAGTACAGTTACAGCATTTATATACTAGCTTTCTTTTTCCCCTCTTTGTAAGGAAAATCTGTTTGTTGATAGGAACCAAAACAGATGTATGGTTGGTGCAACTGATAAATGGACCTCTGTGAAGAGAAGAGGCTATTTAGAGAAGCAGACTGGTCAAATTTTGAGTAGCAGAGCAGGCAAATCTTTGTAGAAAGGGCCTGAACGGTCTCCTTTTAAACTGGTGCTCTACTGAGGTGCATCTTACTTTCTGTTTTATATATATAGCACTGTGGGCATTATTTATGGGCTACAAATGTTACCTTGTGAACAATATGAATAAATGTAGTTTAAGGGGAAAATGAGTATATCTGACAATCAGACTGCAAACAAGGGGTCATCCAAACTGTAAAGAGGAACTCTAAGGGCAGATGCTTACATATTTTATGTCATTTCAACTTGTTTTTCAAATCATTTTGGTTACTTGCATGCCTGCCTTACCATGACTGTATAATGTGCAAGTGTTAGACAAATAATAATAGTTGTCTTATATTCCTTCAGGCTCCTCTGTGGAAGAAAGTTACTATGTGCCTTCTCTCAGTTCTTTTTCTACTACTGCTCTAATTTCCATTTGGAGACTCTATAGCACAAATTAATCTCTTATTTTTGAGCAAAGTGAAGAAAGTTGCTTAAAATGTCAATGTGCTTTGTGCTTTAAATAAGGGAATGCTTTTCACTGCTTTCTAATGAACATCTACAGTACCTGTTAAATGTTTCATAATTCTTTTAAACATGTCCTATCTTTTTTGACTATACCTTCTTGTTCTACAAGCCACTAAAGGAATTTTTAATAACCTTTGTATATCAAATATTTACAGTTCCTTTCAAATATTTTTATGGAGATAAAACATGTTTATCTTTTTGCATATTCTTTCATAAAACGAATGCAGAGGTAAATGCAAAACAGTATATGAAACAAATTAAACATATTCTAAAATTAGTAACAACATTTATATTAAATTAAACCAACAATAATATTTATGCTTTGCTTTGACTTTTTACTTCAATGTAGATTTGTGAAATTATGGGATAGATTGTGTAAATTTTATACTAAATGCCAATTCCCCCATCCTGTTTACCTTCATCTACATAAATGAGAATTATGTATATGAACTTAAAAGTGAAAGCAGCTCTACTTATTGAGGGGAGAGGAAGCATGAGTATACAAATGTTTAGGCATTTTTTTCTTATTTTCCCTACTGAATTACATATCCTTGCAAAAATGGATAACTAGTGGGCAGACTGATAAAGCCTGTGTAATTCTAAAACATAAGCTCATTTCATTGCTTTCAAACATTCTTTTAAGAAAAGCAAACAATTAACCATAGCGAGAAAACTGTAGCCCTCACTAACACAGAAAGATTAATTTAAAAGCTGAAATGTAAGTTACCCACTCAGAACATCATAAGAACCTAACATCCTGTATGTCCATTTTGAAAACTGCATCTTAATACAATTTGGTTTGCTGCTGCATTGCCAGTGGCATAGAATCAATTCTCCTACTACCTTTTTTGTATGCAAGTCCAGATCCTTCATTCATGTCATCTGTGTCACAGCTATATGATGTGAACTAGTAATAATAATTTGCCTTGAAATTATTTGCTTTATGCAAAATACTTATTTTAGCAATAAACCATTAAAAAAAGATGCAGCTGAAATTATACACAATTGGTCCCAGGTTTTGATTTCATCTCCTCTTTACAAGCATCTGAACATTTCTCCAATCCACAGTCAATCCATTTTTGATCTGATAACTCTTTCCTCTCTTTAAAGGAGGAATAGCAACTCTAATTTTTATCTTCAAAACCTCCTTATATTTCTTTAATAGACTCTTTTCATTTAATTTTCCATCATGGGCAGAAAGGCCAGGTACAGACATTACATTTATACCAATATAAGTGATCAGAAGTATACACCCATAACCCAACAGAAGTTCAGCACACATAGACTGGTTTAAAAATGTTGGACCCTAGTCTAAGATAGACCTGGATGGATGTGATATCAGACTTAAGCAATTTAGGTGAGACCAGTCTATTGAACTTCTGTACCAGCTCCATTACTGACTCACATTAGGTTAGGTTGCTGTCCTCCAGCATCCCAGAAGCCTTTGAGACCCCCTGTTAATCCCCACCTTGCCGGGAAACATGCTGAAATTCAGCTCACACTCAGCTGTCTGGCCAAGAACCTAGGCAGCCCCACCCCCAGGCCATCACAGAGATGAGCCAGAAAAGCCTCTGTCCCCAGCCCCACTTCCTGCCTCCAGCCAGCTATCAGGTGCAGTGAAGCAGGGGGAGGGGAGTGTTGGCCACTATGCCCCCCTCCTCCTGTTGTTCCGTTGTGCAGGGACAGACCAAGGGACACAGATGCCAGCACACCCCCTCCTCACCCCCACCTGCTGTGGCTGACAGAACAGTGGGTGGGGGGAGCTCCCCCATGCCTGGCAGCCAATCAGCAGTGGCCTGCCCATTTGGCTGCCCTTAGGAGTCTCCGGCAGCCTGGGAGTTAGCGAGGCATGCTGGGAGGCATGTAAGACCACCCCCAACCTTCCGGACTCAGCCAGTGCAGGCAGCCTGTGTGCCCCACCACCACCACCAAATGGCAAAGTGTGTTCTGTTTGCTCCCAAACTAACCTAGGCTGCTCAGTGTAAACCATGTAACTTAGACTGCTTCTGCCTTGAGCTTATTGAATGTCTGCACCTGGCCTAAGACAAAGCAACCCCATCTAAAAAAACCCTAACCCTAAACTTTTAAAAAGTGAATGGAAATGCTTAAAAAGAGCAACAACAGTGCTCCCTTCAAAGAGCCTGTGATCAACCAGGCTGTAAAGCAGGTGATTTACAAGATTATTTCCACTTACTTATCCCCTGTGGCCATGAGTGTTTGGTTAGTCACTGATAGTAAAGCACTCATCAGGATTAAAAGTGGTGTTAGAATGAATGTTTTTCAGAGGAACAGAACAATGGACCTAATACCTCAAATCTCTGGTTGCTGACTTTCTTTCCCTTTTTGTTCCAGACAATTTTAGGTCTTGGATCTCCTGTAGCTTGGCAGATGAATGACGCGACTCCTCCGGAGACCCCTGTCTGATCAACGGGAGTTCTTGTAAACTTTGGCGGTGCTAAAACAAGAAAAAAAGTAACAAAATAAATCTAAGCAAGAGACATAAAAAACCCATGTCAAGCTGTCAAAATGAAGCAAAGAAAGAAATGTTTTGTTTCCCTAGGAATGGTATGCACCTATAAGAGAAAGCTTTAAAAAAAAAAAAAAACCCTAAAAGGTCAGGATAGTACTTAGAGATTTTACAAGTGAAATTTATATTAAAACAGAAATCTAATAACATCAGAATAGCAAGATCACACATTAATTTTTATCACCATTATAAATAAAAAATCCAATTTGTCTTTGAAAATTGAGCTCATCAATCAAAAAGAATAAGATCATGGTTCATGGTTTGATGCTACTATCAGGGGATGTCATGAAAGCAGGGTTTCCACCTCTTAGCCATTAAAATCAGTGACATTTAGAAGAGTATTTGGAAAGGTTGAGAAGATGTTTGTTCTTCTGGATTAGGAATCCAGACTAGAGATACTAACACATGTCCACATATATATAATTCCTTCTCACTCAAAATTATCCCACAATCAGCAACAGGAACAAGGAAGATAGGAAGGAAGAGAAAGTGCCAGACAGGAAAGATGAAAAGATACAAGAGAACATAGGGAAAAAAATAGAAGGGAAAATAGGGGGAAGGGTGTGTGAAATTTGACTGATGCTTCCTTGTCATTCTATCCAAGAAGGATTCCTTTGTGTAAATGTAATTAAACTTTGACTATAAGACTACTAATTGACCAAAATCTCAGTTATACTGAGGCCCCTGATGTATAACAATAATCTGACCATTAGATAGAGATGCATATGCTGCAAAGTCCATGAGTGCAGTTGCTACATTCTCTGGCACAACTGGATGCTCTTTAGAAATCCATTATATTTGGGGGAGATAATGTGAAGACTGTGAAGTCAACACTCAGAGAACCACAGATTACCAG
The DNA here is from genome assembly GCF_001723915.1 of Gavialis gangeticus. Taxonomy (NCBI): domain Eukaryota; kingdom Metazoa; phylum Chordata; order Crocodylia; family Gavialidae; genus Gavialis; species Gavialis gangeticus. Next base: position 116,806,666 of record NW_017729024.1, on the reverse strand, counting down.
GGATCTACTATGTTTGTTTTCCTGTATTTGAAGTGGCAGATAAAGTTATCATATAGCAACAATGAACAAAAAAAGGGTAAGAGTGTAACTTTAGAATGCATAAAATTAGCCAACATCATGAGTCTAAGGTTAAGTACAGACATTCAAAAAGCCTGAAGCAGAATTGATCTAATCTACGTGAGTTCCTCCAAGCTGTGTAAACTGGAACTGGAGCGAATGGAGTATATTTTTGCCCTTCAGTGGTGGATGGGGCACAGTGGCCAAGGCCAGAGGGCAGGGGGCACTCCCCCAGGACTCCCAGTGTGCCAAAGATTGCCAAGGGCAGCCAAGCGGGGGACATCCCTGATTGGCTGTCAGGCATGTGCCGCCAAACCCCTGCTGTCACCGAAGACCCTCCCCCACACCCAGTTCTAGGTTTCCAAGAGACCTCCAGATGGGTCACCATAATATGCCTCCTCCCCTCCCTGCTGCTCTCGGTCAGGCTTGCTATGGTGATGTCCTTTGGGGCTCTCCTGGAAGCCTAGGACTGGATGCACAGAAGGGTCCACAATGACAGCTGAGGGGTGTAGACATATACCTGACAGCCAATCAAAGACGGCCCAGCTCTGCAGAAGGAAGAATTGGGCTTCGAGAGTCCTGCTTTCCTTCTATGGAG
>NW_017729024.1:116772635-116801011 GCF_001723915.1 Gavialis gangeticus | reverse complement strand
CTCCTGGGAGCCTAGGACTGGATGCACAGAAGGGTCCACAATGACAGCTGAGGGGTGTAGACATATACCTGACAGCCAATCAAAGACGGCCCAGCTCTGCAGAAGGAAGAATTGGGCTTCGAGAGTCCTGCTTTCCTTCTATGGAGCTGTTGGCCCAGAGCAAGCCTCCTGCGCTGCCCGGTGCATCTTGCTGGCTGCCACTGGTGCCAAGCTCTGGCAAGGTATGCCAAGTAACCCAGGAGGCTTGCACCAGGCACTGGAGACACAAGCACTCTATGGAAGGAACAATCAGGCCCACTGCCCAGCACAAGCTTCCGAGCTGCCCAGCGCATCTTACCAACTGCTGCTGATGCCGAGCTCTGAGAGGCTCGATCCTTGGTTGTAGAGAGCGCTCATGTCCCCGCTGCCTGGCAAAGCCTCCCCGCCACACCCCACCTGCCTGTGTCTGTCCTGGCTTGGATCTGTGACAGCCCAGAAGCAGGCAAGCACCAGGCAAGTGCTAGATCATCTCCCTATAAGGGGAGGCTAGCAGGGAAGTGGAACCCAAAGGCCCCTGGGATGCTGGCAGACAGCAGCCTGAGTTGGGAGTGGATCTGGTACTGAAGTTTGATAACTGATTTAGGTTAAACCAGTCCAATTTTGATACATCAATCCAGGTCTACCATAGACCAGAATCCACCATTTTTAAACCAGTGTATGTGCTTTAAACTTCTGTTCTGTTACAGATATAGACCAGTTTCTGATGTCCTAAACTGGAAAAAGTGTAATGAATGCTCCTGGCCTAAGTCAGCCTTTCTCACCTCTCTCCCTTCTGTCTCTTTTCTCTTGTATTTTCCTTTTCTTTTCATTTTCTGCTCTTTTTATTTAATCTTACATTTTTGTGATAGTCTCCTTCTTGTTTAATTTCTTGGTTTTCACATGCATCTTCTAACCTCCTGCTCTGCTGAACTGTCCTGTCTGAAGGCAATGCTGAACTTGCCATACTGTCCTAATTGCCGTATTTCATATAAGAGAACTAGGACTGTCTTGGGTATACCAATACATATCATGTCAGTTTTTAAACCAAGTATTAGTGTATTACAAGTCAACAGTGAAATGTGGTTTAGCAAAACACTGATATAAAATTCCTCACACATTTTAATAGAGTTGATAGTCATTGACACAATCTCAGTTACACAAGTTGATTTGCTCACACAGTATTCCACAATTATCATATGATCCTGTCAGTATTTTGCTGTATTTCTCAACAAACAGAAGGCTAAAGATTCAGTCACAGCAGTGGCCTCTGCATAGATTTAAATCATTTTACAGTTAGTGTCAACTGTAGTGATCAAGAGCAGCAGCACAACTTAGATGAAGTTATTAGCCTGTATAAGCAAGCAGCTTTTTTCAGAATACTCTGGGAACCTTGACCAGCTCGTTGAGCTAATTTTGTCTACCGAAAGTCTGCACACCTGAAAAACAAGTACAACAGTCGGTCTAGAACTAATCACAAGAAAGCTATTTACTATATCGCTTATGTAGGAAGCAAACAACCATTGTAAAAAGAGTATCTGAACACCTGAATTATGAAAATGAAGTGACAGAGAAGAAACTGGAAAATCCTGTGCTTGAGACTCAAGCTGGACCTTAGGCGAGATGATAAAACTGTCTGATGACGCGTATCTGGGTTTAACTGACCCCACTAGCTTTTCTACATATATATATTAACTTCTGTACTCTGATATGTAAAAAGACATGATTGTGCCTGATATGCTGATATTCCATGACACAAGCTGTGATTTTGTGTCATCAGGATAAAGTTGAAATATTCCCAGGCTCTTTTTATCGTTTTTGACAGTTTATGAATTCAACGAAATACCTCAAGCCACTGAAAGGAAAAGGTTGCAAGGATGAGTACTTTGACCAAAATAAGTGTGGGCGTTGAATGTTAGGAAGTATTTAACTCCAAATGGTCTGACTCCATTCATGCCTAACACCATATCTTCTGCATATGGGCTCACTTCTCTCAGTTTTCCATAGTGAAACAACAAAAAGCAAAACTAACTTCCTGACAGAAATTTAAAGGGTGAATTTTGTGATGCACACAATCTGTATTTCAAGAGTTAAAGAAAAACAATTCAACATTTAAGAACTGTTTAAGAATCATCCCCTCTCTTCCTCAACCTCTAACACAATTATCTTCCAGCAGAAGAATACTGATCACTATACTATCCAAATCTGTGCCAGGCTTTACTGCTGTGCTGTAAGGGTAGCATTGATAGTAAAAAGGAAGGAGAAATAAAGGGGAAGCCTCCCACTCCAAGGCCAGTTTCTCTGCTGTTTTAAACCAATATAGGTCCACTGAAGCAAACAGAAGAATACCAAATTACACCAGACAATCATTTGCCCTCCTATTTACAACTTTTTTGGCTATGAATGAGGACAAAAAGCCTTCACAAAAACCCTTCACCTGCAGTTATACAAACTGCATCACTGCTTTATGAGTAGTGCTGCCCTGAAGAGCACCTATGTAAAGGTAATACTTTCCTACTCAGAGCTGCTAGTTGTACAGCCAAAAATACTATACATTTTCTGATTATAATTCCTGTAAGTACCACAGAGTTCAAACAATTGAGAGGGTGCTATGATTCCTATTCCTTTTTAAGTGACATTAATACAATTATTTACAAAGCTCCATGCAGGTACACCTGTGTAAATCATCTCAGGCTACAGAAGTGTAAATGGAGGGCTAGTTTGGCTGGAAGCTATTGGTACAAAGAAGATGATAAAGTTGGATAGTGCGCTTTTCAGCTTTTAAATTCCAGGTTGAGGGTTTGCAAGGCTGACAATTAGAGGAAAAAATGTTAATAAACTGAAAAAAAATGTTATGGCAAAACAAAAGCAAAAGCTGTACTGTGCTTTTTTTTGTTTTTACACTTCCTTTTTTTCTTCAGTAGAATATTATTTAACAGATTTCTGAGAAATATATAGATTATCCCTTCTAAGCAAAGATATCACACCTCCCCCATTTTAAAGTAAATGGCAGTGGCGTTTGATCAGTGTTCTATGACTATGTTCATTGTAACTCAAAGTTATTGGAAACCTTCTTACACTCTAAGAAAAATGTACATGTTGCTGTCGAGTAACAAGCAAGGTGGTGACACCAGCATTTTTTTTTAACTATTCTTTGTGTATGACACTAAGAATGTGTTGCCACAAAAATATCCAGTTTCTGATCTTGAAAATATGGTAACTTTTAGAATTAGGCTAATATGCTATGCTACAGAAATCAAAAAAATATTAAAGCATGGGAGTCTGCTTTGGGTGAAAATATACTAACTGCATCTGAGTCAGATAAATAGATAAGTTGGCATTCCTGGACGTTTCAGCCATTTACAGCATTAAAAATGGCTGTTTTTAGCAGTTCATATTTATATTAATAAAATTCAATTTAATTGGGTAAGCCAGTTAAATTGTCTGCTTCAGATTCATCATTTGCATAAGGAGGATCATAATACTTCTGTGCTGTATAAAGGTATTCTGAAAATAAATTCATGTGAGGCACTCATACTTTGGCAAAGGGATCCAGCCAGCCGGATAAATAGAAATCACACTGTCCATCTGTCCAACCACCCAGAAATGTATTCAACTAGTTATTTAAAGTGTTCACCACCAAGGTAAATGTGAATTAAATCACAGCCAAACATAACTAAAAAATAATGCCTGTTACCTTTACCTTTACAAGGACTGCTAATTAATTTTCACACAATTATCCCTGCATTTAATGTTGTAAATTTTTTACACCGATTCTGACCCAAGCAGGTGAGTTCTCTGATGGCAAATACAATTACAATATACACACCACTCTGCTTATTAACACGAGGGCACTGTTCATTGAGAACTAGTAAGTATTTTCAACCTCCCTTGACAACCGTAGTGCAGAGTCCAAAAAAAACTGTCTCTGGCACACCTCATTAAGCAGAGCTACATATCAACATGGAAAACTTCCAATACAATGAATTCTGCCACAGGAAAAAGATACAATAGGTCTCCAGCTACCATAGAACACATTATTTCAGTATTTTTTCAAATTCCTATGGACTAGATTGAGTGTCCCAATAAAGCTACAATTAGGACAACAAAAAGCAAAATAATTCTATGCAAATGTGGGTAGCATAAGTACCGCATTTTTCTAATTTAGTTTGAAAACTGCATTTGTGGACATCATTAAAACATGCAACATTGACTACTAAAGTAATGGCCTATAACAAATTCTTTTGTTTATTTTAGCTGTTTAGTAATGTTCTTAAAAAACAAGCATTCAAAATCATAAAATGAATTGAAGGTGCTGGGCTTTTGTGAAGGGTGGTGATTCAGGAGAACAGTTTTGCAGTCAGCAGCTACCTGCAAGGGAAGTCTACTAAACTTTATATCTAATAAAATATATTTCTCTCATGCAGATATGGGAAGGAACCACTGCTTGTTGTCAGAACCAAATTTGAATGAGGTGCTGGATAACACAGTGTTAAGAAAAAACATGTACAGACAAGTAAGTGGAAAATCCCCAAAGGGCTAGTGAGCATGCCCAGCACATGCCCCATGCTTGACCCCACACTTGTCCATCATAAAAGTTCAATGAGGTAATCTGAACTGGCACCATGCGCATGCCTAAACATGCACCAGAATGGACTAGAACTTTCCAAAAGGGGAGCTATCTAATTGGCCACTGGAAACATATTTAAGGCTAGTAAGTTTCCGCCCACAGTGGAGACCAGACCAGACCTGAGCGGAGACTGCCACAGCAGAGACCGCCTCAGGAGCCTCTTAGAACCCTGGTTTGCTTAGGCCCAGGGTCCCGCTGGTCTCCCCGCCACCATCATATCCCTGCATTCCCCTTCCTATAAAGCGTTCTTCTCATCTCGACCATTCGTTATCGATCATCGTTTACTCGTTCACGTTCCGGTTATCTTCGACTCGTTCCGGCCACCCGTTCTCAATCATTCGCTTGTTTCCGGCCTCGTTTCTCGTTCTACGTTTCCGACCAACTCGTTATTCGACTCATTCCCGGTCAGTGACTTCGTTCCTGTTATCGATTTGGCACTGTTTCTCGTTCACCGTCATTGTACTATGGTATTACTATAACCAAGTTTGACCAGACTACGCTACACCACCATCAGTGGCGTAAGTAAACAAATAAAAGCACTCTGTTTTGAAACTGCACGCGTCCCGCCCGCTCTGACTCCTCGCCGCTAATCCCACCTGTTCGGTCCGTACTCAGCCCCACCGTGACACTGGGGCTCCCGGCTCCAACACTTGCCTGTAGGGAGCAGCTCCTGCCACTGTGTGCACCCCAGGAGGGCACTGTGTGCCCCCTGAATCTGCGCAGGGCAGAGTGGGCTGCTGCTGTGGGCTGGGGCCGGAGCTGCGGCTATGCTGGGCTGTTTCCAGCAGAGGGGCTGGGCTGGGTGGCGCTCAGGGTGGGCAGCAGTGGTGCTGGGAGGGGACAACGAGGGGGACTGTAGCCACCACCTCCATAATCCCCCTCCCAGCACCACTGCTACCCACCCCAAGCACAACCTAGCACAACTCCCCTCTCCAGAAAGAGCCTGGCACAGCCCTGGCCCCAGCCTGCAGTGGCCATACCCCACACAAATCCAGGGTCACACCCCCAGCCTATCCCCTCCCAGGGCTATGTGCAGTATTGGGAGCAGCCCCATCCCCTTCCCACACCACCCGGATGAGCCACCGTGTGGTCTTGTGCCCCGCCCTACCGCAGCTGAGCAGCACCTGCCCTAGCGCCAGTCCCAGTCCCACTGCCCCCCTCACCACGGAGGCCTTGATCTGCCCTCCCCATCCCCATTCACTCTCCCCTCCCTTTCCACCACAACAGACTTACAAACTGCATACAGCTCTCCAAGCCGCTGAGCTGTGCTCCTCGTCACCTAAGTGCTGCGCTGCGGCTGTGTGCAAGCACAGGGCATTTATCGGCTAAATTATTGACCACATCAGGCAAAAAAAGCCAATTCCCGATACACTCAGTTTTCTTTATATCGGTGCCGATCCAATATTGGACCAACGTATCAGTGCACCTTTAGTTTACTGTGCTGCCCTAAGCTTCTGACATGCATTCATTTAATTGTGGGATGGGATCTGATCCCTTATCCCAATAATCACACATCCACAATATTGGAGTCAGTGCAGTGCCTGACTCGAGCCAAGACTCAGCTGATTATCACCCTCTAGACTGGCAGCTTTATAGTAAATTTGGAAATATTACAGTTTCCATAATATTCAAAGAAACACTCCAGGGAACTGTTTTTGTAAAAATTTAGGGTTTTCAACATTGGCCCATGGGCCAAATTTGGTACATAGCCTTGTGTCATCTGGCTCATGGAGTTCCCCACAGGTCAAACATTTAGCAGTGGGAAAGCAGTAGCACCACTCCCCCACTTGCAAAGTTACACACCTGTGGGGGTCAAGCACCCAATCCCAGCATGCAGTGTTAGGCAAGAACATTGCCAAGTTCCTTGGGTCCAGTCTCAGTGCATATGGAGGGAGGTAGCATCGCCAAGTCCCTGGGAACCAATCGTAAGAGGAGGAGGCTGTGCCAGGCCCCTGGGGAACAATCCCAGCACACAGGTGGGGAATGACACAGCCCCGGGGCCTCATGACCCAATCCCAGCACAGTGCAGCAAGATGGGGTGATGCCAGGCCGCCATGAACCAATCCTGGAATGCAGGGGTGGTTCCTGGCCCCAGTGTCCATGGAGTCAAAAGGCATGGAAATCGATACTGCCCATCTGGTCCATGGAGTCAAAAGGCTGAAAACCACTGTAATAAGTCATTAGCTTGGTCTTGCCTTTAGATTAGAAGTTAGACTTCCACACACAGGAAGACACTTCTCAGATAACAGTTTTGTTAACCTATGGAATATTCTTGTGTGAGGCATGAATTCCAAAGGAAGAAATGAGACTGACTACAAGCTTTTATTTTTAAAAAGAAGTTCTAAAAATGTACACAAAAGTGCACAAGTGGGTTGTACTCAAAAAACAAATTAAATTTGGTTTATGGCAATATCAAATTTATTAAGATTGTATTTCACAAGACTTCATTTCAAAGTTAAAACCTTTATCCCATAATCTAACCCAGATTAAAATCTAAGCACTGGACCATAGGGAAAGTGTCACATGCAAAGATGTAAATGAACTCCACCCCCTGCCTCCCTCCACTCTGCATTCTCATGTTTGCAAAGAAGGCTTCAAAGTGGCACATCTGATCCCACTACCATGCCCCTGTGTGGGGAGCAAAGGAAACAGCACTGTCACCTGTGGTGCTCCTTGGGATGAAAACTGGGCTTCTGTCTCTCTGAAAGGGAGGAAGTCACCTCAGCACCAACACTCTAAATGAGAAGTGGGTCTATGGCAAATGGCAAGATTACAGGGGCAGAACTAAATGGGATTCTATATTGTGGCATACCTACAGCCCAGGGGTAGGCAAAATAGCCTGTGGGCTGGATCCAGCCTGCCAACACAATTTAGACCTGTGGGCAGGCGACATGAGTAGTGGCACTGTATGGCAGGCTCTGGGCAAGCCATGCTCAGAACCTGGCAGCACCAGCCGCCATGCAGCACCAGGCAGAAAGGCATGGTTGCTTCCACCCACCATTGCCGGGGCCTGAGCACAGCTCATTTAAACCCAGCCAATGGGGGATGGAGCCTTGATGCAGGCCTCTGCACTGTTCCATCCTGCCCCAGCTTTAGGACTCCTGGGAACCATGGGGTATGCGCACATTTGCCAGCAGCCCTGATGGAAAGGCAGGACAGCACACAGGCCCGCATCCAGGCTCCATTCCTGCTCCCAACCCCACCAGCTGCAAATGTGGCCAGCGGGTGCCAGCTCTGGGCCCTAGGCAGGGATGGAGGGGATGGTCTGAGCCCGGGGAACACATGTATGTGCGCATGTGTGTGCCTGTTTGTGTGTGCGCGCATGTGCAGCCGTCAACAGCTCAGCAAAACTCATTAAGAGTCCCTCCGGCCAAAATAACTGGCCACCCCTGCTTAACTCAGTCTTGTATGCAAACATCAGTATGTACTTAAAATATTAAATCATTTTGACCGGTTAGCAAGGAAGGTCAGAACTTACCAACATCTAGCCTTTATTAAGACCAATAACAAGAGTCTAATACCACTACAGACTAATAAAACAGCAACAGGCATCCTGAAAAACGTTGGCATACTCAGGTTTTTCCTTACAATTAACTTGTATATTGGCACCTTAACATAACTGATGGAAACTCATGAAATATACAGTATATGTGGGTTGTAAAGACTTGTTTTACAGTCATGAAAGCTGTAAGCTGATACACTGACAACTGTTCTTACAGAACTTTTTTTCATTTGACACTCAGTAATGCAACCTTATCACAAAATAAACAAACCAGTTTGGCAGGTGTCCATGAAACTATAAAACTCTGCTGAATGGTGGACACAGTTACAGAGAATCATAGTCACTTAATGTAAAGCCTCTGCATATTATTGGTTTAGCAACATCAAGTTTCACTGGGGCATGTGACTGGTTTTAATTCATTCTCAGTCATAATCTGTGAAACCATTCTTCCCGTTCCACATTACGCAGTCAAACATTCTTACACAGAACATGTAACCAGGAAGACTATTTATTTATTCGGCATCCACTCTGCATTTTTCACTAAGTCATATAAACTTACTGAGGAACTGTTTTTATACGTTCATAAGACACAGACTGTGAATTGATTTATATTCAATAATGATAAAGGTTCCTATGCAGAAAGAAAGAAAGAAAAATGAATAGGCAACTTACATATAATCTCAGGCACATCCTATAGAGATGCCTTACAAAAGATGCAAGATGTATTGTCCTTTTTAAATTCCCTCTAGGAGTTTGTAAACTGAAAAGCTATTACATGTATTTGCAGAACATTTGACAGAAAACTTGTGTATGCCCCTCATTTTCTTTCTTGAAGACAATTTTCTGAATAGCCTCGTTTACAGTATTCACTGCTAATTTACTCATTAATCATAATTTATCACATCAGTTATGCTGATCATCATTAAAAGCAATTATTTCTCCTTAATTCTAACCTGTGCTTACAATGTACCTGCAAATTGACTTATGCAGGAAAGTTAATTGGCTTATTTCTAAAAAGACAAGCAAGTATATACTATTTCATAAAATCTTCATAAGGAATTCAAAACAAGTCACCTACTGATATATACCTAAAGGTTATAAATTGTCTTTCCTGACATCATGAGGCCTGCACACAGTGACAATCTCGCATAAAATGATGTACCAAGTCAACTACTTACTTACCTAAGGTTCTTATAATTGTGATAAAACAATGATTGCTGAGAACTTTTGCTTAAATCTATGAATACTTATTCAAATTATAATACTCTTCCAGATCTGCATCAAAGTAATTTATACCAGTTAAGGCAGTGGCTCTCAGCATGTTTTAGAGTCAAGGCACCCCTTGATAGATTCTAGTGTTCCCCCAGAAAATATCAGCCCTTAGCTGTCACTCACTTTGTGATACATAAAAAATAATAAAGTAATTCTTCTGTTGCAAAGAACTCAGAAATAAAACAGCAGAATACTTTTAACACTGTGGATTCCTATTTGTAATTTCCAGATTTAATTTGTGAATCAAGTTTTCATACTTCACAGTGCTAACATTGCATGGCAACCGTGAAAAGATCTCAAGGCAACCCAGGATGCCATACCTAGTTGAGAATCACTGAGTTAAGGAAACCATGGTTTTTACTAAACTGTTTCCTGTTTTGGGTTGGCAAATTTGCAGGTATACATCCAAGTTTCCCAGAAGTGAGATAAGAAACATCATTGCACCCTGGGCAAACCCTGTGGGAGAGCTGGAAGAGTGGCATGGTTCTGAGAGACAGGAGGGAGGCGTGCACAGGTTATAAGAGCCGGGAGCTGCTCTTCCTGCCAGGGTACAGACTCTTTGGGGGTGCCCTTCCTACTCACCCATAATAATCAGTCATGAAATCAATTTACATTTTTCCGACAACAATGTGAACAGGAAAAGCACAGCAAGGAATTCTGTGTTACACTAGTTACGCTGCTGTTTTTTAAATGAACAAACCTTGGACATACCAATTTAAAGACTGTGTTGAAGCTTCTGAAAATGCCTTAGCCCTAAGGTAATGCATTAGCCCTAAGGTAATTGTTAATATAAAATAACCTCTGTTCTTTTTCCTGGTTCTCCTATGCATTCTTCTTCTTTCTAATAAGAACTTTAAAAAAGGACAATATTTTATTATCACTCAAAATGTATCAATGTCTCCACCACCCCAAGTTATATCTAGTAAAGAGAATCTATTATTTCTCTCCTATTCCCTTGCCCTTGTGAACCAGAATGTCACATCCTACAAGTTCTGAACACAGAAGAAAAATTGCCACTTCCTGGTATCTCACTGGAATTATTCAAACTCAGGCCTCTCCTTCTGTTGCAGCTTTCTTCTATGCATGGCATCAGATTACACGGCTGACCATAGGATCTATTCTTGCTGAAGACTGAAAAAGAATGACACACTATCTTCTAAGTACGGCCTCACAACTAGAATAGGTGGGATACCTTTTCCAACTGGTCTAACGTTAAAATAGCAAATCCCTAATTTGTATCCTAGGGCAGCCTTAGTACCAGCTCATTTCAATATGGATTATGCATGCTTTTCCAGAGATAGGCACTATGTAAGTCCCAGGGACATGGGAGAAATTCCAAAGCAGCACAGATAGCAGTGGACATTTATTTGCCTAATAATATTCCCCAACCCACCCCCAATGCTAATTCACAATTTATATTATTAACTGAGAAAGCCTGTGTCCCATGCACAAAGAACCTTTGCAAAATCTTTTAAAGAGCTTTTAATTAATATTATTTGCCAATATGTTTATACCGTAAGCGGAGCTAAACTGAAGAATTCCTTGCTGTGCTCTTCCTATTCAGATTGTTGCAGGCAACATCAGAACAATACAAGTTGATTTCATGACAAATTATTAGGACACTTATTTTAGAACTAAAACCAAACAATAATTACTGCCCTGGCAGCGTGCTATTGTTCTCAGCATAAACAGACTCTGTGGCTGACACGATCAATGTAAGTCTAGAACAAACTTGCAGGATCCCAAGGCCACTAGCCAGATGCAGGCACATTAAAGAGATTTTTTTTCACTCTCTGTTTGCATAGTCTTAGAGCCATTGCTATATTCTCATTAAGTGTACAATGACAACACAATCTTTATTTCATTTAATGTTTTTGAAATACTTATTACTGAGCTTGATTCTCTTCTCACTCTAGTATAACTCCATTAACCTCAGTAGCTCAATTCCTATTTTACAGTTGGTAAGGCGAGGGAATCAGGCCCATTATTTCTAATATTTGATTAACTGGCAGAATGTTTTGAAAAGAACCGGTGACATCAATTATACATTAAACATGTAGGAGTCAACAAAAAAGAATTCTGTTTCTTGTCCTCTTCTCTGTGTAAGATGTGAACAATGCTTACTAAGTATATAAATACACACAAAAATTCACATGTATACACACATGCACGTATATTTGTGCATCTAGATAGATAGATATATGCATGCATTCATGCATGCATGGTAAACAGGCTACATGATATGTATGTTTGCATATGTATATGCAATATTTATTTTTCTTATATATTAACATAAAATCTGGATAAGGCTTAATCTACCTGAATTAGAAAGAGAAACTTGCCAGTTAATCCAGTGTTAAGCCTTCATCCAGCAGCAAATGAAAAGCATAAAGCCTCTTGAATCTAAAAGGTTAGTGACGTGCACCACTTCATCCCCCTGGAACATTACATAACCTTGTCATATTCACTAATTTAATGAAAGGAAATTCTGCTTCAAAGCTCTCCAGTGATCCTTTTTCAAATTTTAATGTCTGCAGACTGCATATGAATTATTTGGTAATCGAGAGCTGAAGCTGCTTTTCAGTGTGTAAGGTAGAAGTAGTGGATCTTAAAATGCCAGCCAAGCCAATTTTTTTCAGAGGAGTTTCTCTCTAAGGGGAAAGAGAGACTAAAAAGGTCCATCAGGATAAGTTTCAATTAGCGATTGAACAGGTCGCTGTTATTCTAAATCACTAGAGAAATGGCATTTTGTGGCAGAGCAATCTTAGAAAGAAAAAAAGTAAACCAAAGAGCAAACATAGAAAGGAAAAAACAAACACACACACCACTGAGGTGGTATAACCACTAAGGGAAGAAAACATTTGTTCATCTAAATACAAAACACAAATGTGGTTATTCACATAAGGGATGGATTTCTGAGTGGAGAGAAGGAAGGGAAAATAATTTCTCTACTACCAAATCTGATGCAAATGAGAACAGCAACTCGTCATTTCTAAGTACTTCACCACACTAGCTTTAGTGCTGGTGCTTGCTAAGGCACCAGTTTTAGTCAATTCATACAATCCTTGCTCAAGCAAAACTCCATTAAAGTCAATATAGTTTTGGCCAAGGAAGACTGAATGATTTAGCAAGTCTTCTCATGTCCAAAAAACTGTAGCCAGAAGGGTAAAGCACACGTGCCTACAATTAGGCACCTAAATCCACACAGGCACCAAAATAGAAGAACGCTGGGTTCCAGATTGGCCCCTTAGGGCTTCATTCTGTAAAATACTGGTCATCCCCAAATACCATTAAACTTGAAGGGACTCAGATGCATGGCACCTTGGAGACTCAGCTCTTCAACAACCCATCTGCTGTTTGAGCAAGCTAGGGGCATGAAATGCCATGCAGAGACACCCAAGATAAGTTTAACCAAGTTAACTCAGGTAGCAAATGCAGTACAGTGGTATTCTCACACAACACTCCACCTAACCTAATTGGTCTTGTTCAGAAGCAAGAGATGTTGGCCCTAGCAAATCACCATACTAATATGGGTTTACTGCTTCTAGTACCCGAGTCATCTCATTCAGAGGTAACTAAGATTAATCTATAGGAAACACTGAATTGCACAGTGTAGCCATGCTCTTAGAAGGCAACATATATGTTGACATTCATGCATGTGTGTGGACACATAGGCCGACAGACATTTAAATAAGTTACTTCTCTGTAAACATCATGCCTTCTTTTAGATTAATGTTTCTTTTAAACTCATGTCTCAAACTCCTCATACTTCACTTCAACCTAGGGGAGCAACAAGGAAGTCACAAACAGAACTGGGATCTTGCTTACTGAATGAAGAAGGGGCACAGTGGTCTATTAGGCAGCTTTATCAGATACAAGTCAATCTTACAAAAAGAGTTTTTAATAGATTACTTTGGCTCAGCTTAGAGGCCAAATGGTAGAAGATCCAAGTTGCTCCATGTTTAACCGCTGCTTTATCCTCAGAGCATTGAAGGTGCCTTCAGAAAATACTTGTAACTATGACTTAATTCTTTAGAATAAATAATACATTCATTACTTCAGCACAACTGTGTTACTGAGATAAAATGACTGATATAAAAAACCCTATTACACAAATGCTAGATCAGTAAAATTTGAGTTACTATAGAGGCATGCATATATTTGTTTCTTACTAGGTTAGAAGGACTTCAAGCTATGTCTCTCCCTATTAGTTGTAACATGACTTTTACTAGTAGCCTACAAAAATAAATGCTGTGAAACAAATCAGGTGTCTAGTCATGTACAGAGAATATATAGGAAATAGCTCTTTCTCGTATCATCAATCTGGTTCAGAAATTTGATAGACCAGTCTAGCCTAAACCGATTAAATCTGATTAGTACGATCACTGCCAGCAGATTGAGAAAAGTAATTATTCTCCTTTATTCTGCACTGATAAGGCCACATCTGGAGTACTGTATCCAGTTTTGGGTCCCCCACTACAGAAAGGATGTGGACAAATTGGAAGGAGTCCACCAGAAAGCAACAAAAATGGTTGGAGGGCTGGGGCACATGACTCCAGAGGAGAGGCTGAGGGAACTACACTTATTTAGTCTGGAAAAGAGAAGACTGGGGGCAGAGGGCAGGAATTTGATAGCAGCCTTTAATTACCTGAAGGATGACTCCGAAGAAGATGGAGCTAGAGTGTTTTCAATGGTGTCAGACGATAGAACAAGGAGCAATGATCTCAAGTTGCAGCAAGGGAGGTTTAGACTGGATATTAGGAAAAACTTTTTCACTGTCCACATAAAACCAGTATTAATTATATCAGTATAGCTAAAACAATTAAACTTGCCCTAGTGTGGACACAGGCAGTCTGGGCATGTCTACATGAGATGCTGCCTGTGTAGTAACCTAATAATTCTGCACAGTAGTGAGTCACAGAAGTGCTAATGTATCGCAAACAGTGCTAATACATTACTACGCAATATTATTAGGTTACTTGCTCAGTAGTGTCACTAAAGGCATATGCCAGTGCTACTGCGCAGTAATGCTGGTCATTGCATATTGATTTAGTACTTGATTATACAAGTACTAAATTAATACACCATAGTTACTGTACATTAAATGAAGTGTAGAGGCACCCACTGGTAACTAAGCGCTTATAAGCCACTTCTATGCCTTTTCCATATAAGAATAACTGTAGAGGTAGAATACTTGGTCCCTATGAGGGAGGATCATGCATGAGACTCCTTCAGTGGTGTAAAGGCTCTTACGTATTCCCTCTCTGCTGCTACAGTTTGAGACTGGTGTACAGCATAGGCAAAGCACTCCTAGTGTAGATACAGCTATACTAGCAAAGCTGAGATTTGTACCAGCATAGAAAGTCCCCCACATCTTATCCTAAACAAAAGAAGATTCCAAATATTTGTAAATATATAGTTTTGCTATTGGAGCTGCGTGTGCTCTAGGAGCTTCAGTCAACAGTTATGCCAGGCATGGACCACACCTCCTCAACCAACTTTGACCGACATCAAAATAGGTAGTGTAGATATAGCCTTATTGAACTCCTGTATGGGAAAGGGAATAAGCTATAATTTGTAAGTACACTCGTTATACAGACTGTAACTGTAAATTTTTTTGATAGAATAACATATTCTTAAGTAGAGGTACTGGTATAAAAGGTTAAAATAAAATTTGTAACAAGCAAAAGGGAAAGAATCCATTAAATAATTCACAAACCAAATACTCTGAAATCTGGCTTAAACCAATGTAATTCAGAGCCATAATTAAATATATATTTGTCCACTAAACTGAGCAAAAAGTGGAGACCCTGAACTCTTGGATTATTGTTCCATTTCTGCTACTGATTTGCTGCATGGCCTCAGGCAAGTCACTTTACTCCTACATCTCAATCTTCTTACTTTAAAGATAATGCTATTTATCTACTTGACAGGAATGCAAGGGGATTACTGTGAATGCCTTATAAGGACTACAAAAATGTACCCAGCATGACAGAAACAAAAAACTAACCTTGCCTACTTTTCTAGCTTTACTATAATTAAAGCAATGATAATACAGAGTGTTTATAAAGTCCTTGTGCAACCTTAAAATTTAATAATTTTGGATCTATACGACAGAAGCAAACTGTAAATGGTGACTGAAAGCATAATTCATTAAGTTTTTCATCACACTGTAAGCTGTGCATAGTGTACGGATCACAAATGCAATTCTTGAAATCACTCAGCAGCAGCTGGAATCTTTTTTCTATGAGCTGGAAAATTGAACTGAATGACGTATCACGAAAGATGGTGGTTATGTTGAAGTCTAGAAACTTGAGCTATATTATGTTAAAAGTTAATACATTATGCTTTCAATCGTTGTTTACAGTTTGCTTCTATCATGTGTACATCCAAAATTGTTAAAGTTTAAAGTTGCACAAGAACTTTATAAACACCCTGTATATATGTTAAGTAATAAGTACTATTTTACAAACGCATACTATTTCCCCCAAGTGAATGGACAACTAGAGTTTTGCAAGGCTAAGTTAGTGTTTAACACATTTCTTTTCAATGTATAGTGGCATGGAATTATTACTACCACAACTATTAAAAACATGCTAGACAACTCACTGCTAGGGCTGAATATGGCAGTTCTCATGTGAAACTCTTTTTGAAGTAAATAGGTATTTTGTATTTAAATCAAAATAGTAGAGTATTTAAATATAGCATAGTTCACAAGCATACCCCCTTTTTTCTATGAGCAGTCAATAACATCTGAGCCTTTTAATGGCAAAACAACCTACCTATTTATCATGCCAAATAATAGTAAAATAATAGGTTACTAATAGAGAAGCAAAATATACGTGACCTTTTTCTTTCTCAAGAGGAAGGACGGATGCAAGAAAGGAAGGCAGGCAGGCTAATGCTTACTCACCAGTGGCAAGCAGAAATCTTTGAACTAACACCATCAATTTCTGCAAGGTTTTCATTTAAAAATAGTTTTATTACAACTCTTATGGTCCAAAGATAACTATCAAGTAAGTACTGAATATCCACCTAAGGGCAAATAACTCCAGTGATTCTGTTATTGCTTTGAACTTTCTCAAACTGCAATATATGATAATGGAACAGAGTTTGTCAACTTTCAGTACGTATATTCAAAAACACGTGGCCTTTAGATTTCATCAACTTTACTTCGTTGCTGTCGCTTGGACAGCTGTGGTCTGCAGTAGATATAGCCATGATAACCATTCATGGAGAGGCGGAAGCCAATACACAGAGTAATAAAAATGTCCTCCACATTGACCACTTCAGCAACCAGGCTGGGTAGAGACTGTGACAACTGTGAGGAATCTGTGGGATGACAGGGGGCACAAAAAAGGAGAAAGCTGTGTTTCATAGATAGAAACAGACTAGAAAGGGAAATGTGGTTTCATTTTGGAAACCTTACACAGATATAAAAAAAATGAAACTTCAAACATGATTCAGGGAGAGTAACTTGGTAGGAATCACAATGCTTTCCTTTTTCCAAGAACCTGGGACTGGTTTGTGCTTCAGATACTAGGGCTATTCTATCTTTCATAGTGACCTGAAAAATATGTGGAAACCTGGGACCATATGCTACTACAACCCTTATGCACTTAAGTGTGACCCTATTCCATATTGCTCAAGCCCATGAAAAACTGTTAACATAAGAGGTCCTTCCCTCCTCCTGAATTTTTTCCACTTCATTTTAAGGCTAACATGATAGCATGCTGTAAAGAGAGAGGTATTAATGTATTTTCAAGAACTCGAACAAGGTACAACAGAATCACACTTAAGCATCTAAGTCCACTTACCTATTAGGCAGGTAACAGGTTCAGTAGGTCCTGGCCCCTGGACTTAGCTCTAAGTATGAATGTACTCCCTTGTAAACAAAGCAGATACTGACAGAAATGGGTCTGAGTTACAAATTTCAGGTGATAATCTGTGTATCCACAGAATTTATGAAACTGAAATCTAGTATTCTCATTTAAGTTCCTCTCTACTGAGGAAGACTGTCAAGGGGAGAAATCTACAAGAGAAGGAACACAATACCCTCATATATACTGTGGAAATCTATCGTACAAATGGTTTGATTCGTTAACAATTTCTTTCTTTAGAAAGAAGGTAGGTTACAATGCATATGTGCTTTGAATGAAAAAGGATTCTCTAGATCATAAAAGGTGTGTGTTGAATGAGGTATGCTGTCATGAAGCCTGATATAAAGCACAAATATTCATGAACTGCTTTGTAGCACTGAACTATTTCTGGAATAATACATGCATCACTATATCATAACTCATATCCACAGGGGGTATAGTTAAAATTGTTCATGCTGTATTAATACCTGTATTTCACGCTTTTAAGTGCTTAACCATGCTAAACCTTAACATTCTCTTAACATATTGTTTCACATAGTAAATTATATCAATATGTTCAGACACTATGATAAGCATGTTTAAAAATGTGATGGTTTAACAAATTAGACAAACCAATTTTCACGTGAGAATTGTGCCAATTTTTGGAAGTGCAGTTTACAATGTTCCCAATATTCATGTGTTGTGGTGATGAGTAGCATGGATTTGTAGACCACTGGTACCCAACCATTTTGCTTGGCAGGCTGGATGGGGACTGCCCTGTCTGTCCATGGACTGGATCTGGTCCCAATCTGATGCCCCTTGGTGCTAGTCATGGTGGGGCCCCTGGCCACATAAGGGAAAAGACCAACCCCAACCCCAGTTCCACAGGAAATAAAGAGATGTGGACCAGCCCATGTCTAGTTGCAGGGAGTGCAGCTTAGCCATGATCTAGCCATGAGAGATCAGAGACATGGTTCACCCCTGATCCAGCCATGGTGGGTGAAGAAATACAGCCTAGCCCCAACATGCCACACACAGCTTCAGATTTGGGAATTTGGCGGGGTGGAGGGTGGCCATATTAATGGTCACCACTCCCCGACTGCCAAATCTCCCAACCTATTGCGAGCCCTGTAGGCCAGATGCCATGGCTCCATGGGCTGCATTTGGCCCACTGGCTAGAGGTTAAGGACCCCTGTGATGTAGGTAGTAATGTTTAAAAAAATCAGTTGTTTCCATAGCTGAATCATACTGGGATGTCTAAGAACATTAAGATGTATGGAATACTGTTTTGCATAGGATTTATAAAACTATCTGCAATATAGTTCTCTGGATCTTGTGATCATACTGTTATCACTACCACTGTAGGTTGCAATGGGAGTCAAGAATTAGAATAAAATGTTATCACTGGGTAGTTTTTATTTGTTTTCCTCATTCTTCCAGAGAACCATGTAGCATCTCTCTCCAAGAACCTAAGTGATGTTCTATTGATACTCCCAATCATATCCTGTAAACTCAGCCAAGTGGGGTCACAGAAGACTTACCACGTGAACTGCCACTGTGATTGTAGGCCAAAAATGTTCAAACTCAACATGCCATAACAAATACTGGTTCCAAAATATTCTGAATATCCAAAGCAAATGGGAAAGATGACTTATTTTTTATGAGAAATTTCAAAAAATAAAGCAGAAAGAATGAAACCAAGGCTAGTCAAACACCACACAAATCAAGATTAATTGCAAGTGCATTCAGGATACAGATAAAACATTTTATATAACCCTACCAGATACTTGTACATCAATATGTAGTCAGTCAGTCATTTAATTTTATTATGAATGAAAAATGTTTAAAAGTTTTGGTTTTGTAGTATATAAATTTGCAGTTTCCTGAAGGCTGTCTGGAAGGTAATAATTTATTCTTTGTGTTCCTTCACATGTAATGTACCATATATAATAATAGCAGAAACTCTTGAATGAATTACTGTATTATGCATAACTCAAGAATCAATTACTCTGTTTTTTCTTCCCTCAACAAATGTCTATAAAAAAGCAGCTTCAAGAGGTTAGATAATTTGGTATATCAGTGTGTCAAAAGCTAGCACTATACAACTGGAAAAAATTCTAATTAGAGTTAGCAATAAATATTTAGAAGTTATACTTTGATGCTTTCACTTCTAATATCAAACCTCTATCTCAATGTAGGCAGCTTTCAAAAATACTAAAGGAAACAACAGTCTTTGAAGTTCAAAAAACCCCCACAGTGCTCTTCTGTATAGTACTATAACTATTATTATTGAGAGTTGCTGAGCAAGAGAGAACAGAAATCACAGAGCCACAACTGATGAAGGTGCAACATGCAAAACACCTAGAAAACAAACTTTGTGACTTAATTTAACTGTTTGTGTTTACTGTTCTTCCTACTGCCCTAGTACATTGATGTGTAGCATCTTGTTCCCCAGTACATTCATATATAACATTTGTGTGCCCTTAAACCTAAGGTACTACTAGACTGCTATTAATATTACATTTAATCACACTTGCCAAACCAGATACTACTCTGGTGTACAATGAACATTTATCAGATGAAGTCAAAGGGGCTATGGTGATTTGTACTAGCTAACATCCGACTGTGATTTCAGTGAACCTATACTGTATGCAACTGTGACGCTATATTTGATATCTGTAGACTCCGAACCTCCATAAAACAATTAAATGCCTCTTGTATTTATTTTAAAAACCTCATTTTCGGGACTGTATTCTCTCCTGCTCTTGTGTGCAGTACCTACGCACAGTATTTTGCTACTGGCATTGAGATATTGCCAAGGACAGAATTAGACCCTCCAAATGGATACAGTGTATATTTAATCCTTGTTCTTTATATATAATTTAGACAAGAAATGTTCAGCAATGTAATATACACTTTCCTGAATAACTACTTCCTTGTTGCTCTTCCTGAATGAATTTTAATAGCGTTCACTTGTGACATAGTATTTTTTTAACATAATTGTCTACAAGAATTATGAAATTGTAAGGGGAAAAATAAAAACAAAAACAGAGTTCAACCAATTGTTATTTAATGTTGAAGGGCAATATATCTCTTTCAATAATGAGAGGATGGTTTGAAGACAGGGTAGATATGCACCTTCATAGATGACCTAAATTAAGATATATGTAGAGAACACATGCTTTCATGAACCCAAGTTCACTTCATAACTTCACTGGGATGGAACAAAGGCAGACAGGACAGTGTCCCCTTAAGGTTTTTTGCAGCTAATCAACAGGTCAGCTAGTAATGTCCCTCTGTTCCTTCCTTCGAAAAAACTGTTTAAGAAGAGCTTGAACTAATCAGAGAGGCTTTTGTTTTGTTGATGGGCTGATAAACACTGTGTTATCAGCCCCCTGCTGGCTCCCTTGCTCGTCAGGTTTGTAGAGAGTATGTAGAAGCAATAAGAGGGAGATTGAAAAGCTTAGGATCATCAACAGATGCATGCACTGCACACACACCCTTTTCCCCAGAGTGCTAGCCCAGGGCTGGCGTCTGACCATACTCCTGCCCCTTGTGTTGCAAACAGAGAAAAGCCTGGGACAGTACAGGCAAGGTGGGGGTTTACACCCCTCCCTAATCAGAGCATCTTGTCAGGGCCTGGCCCTGCCCCCCACCCTCAGCTCAGCACTGTATAAGGGAAGGGAAGGGAGAGCTGCTCTAGTGCCCCCTGGCTTTTAGCCTGAGCCACTGCAGGCATATGCCTGCATTTCCTCAGTCCAGAGAGAATGTCTGTACACTTGTAAACTGGTTCAACCTATGCAGGTTAGACAAACCTGCAAAGATTGAATCAATTCAGGCTATAGCTTTTTTGAATATCTGTCCCTAGCATGTATGGAGTTATTGCAGAGATATAACAGAAGAACAACAGCTGGACATTAACTTTTAATTACTGCTGACTGTCAGCTAAGGGAAGCAGAACTTGTAAAAACAGCATGGCCACATCTTGAGAAAATGATGTCAGAAGACTATAACAAGGACTCTGCCATGTAGAGTAGTGGGGAAGATGGAATCTTGAACATTCTCAGCCAGGGGGCCAAGGGCTGCCAGCATGCATGTGCATTTAACTTTATTTTTTCCAGACCATGAAGTACTATTGACTAGTGAATTAATACTAGCTGACTAACAAACTCTATCTTCTGTTTTAAAAAGAAGTTCTGTATTGCTCTTGTACTGACTATATAGCTCCTAAATTATAACAAATTTATATATTTTCCATACTGAATATAATGGAATGTGACAGAAGTCCAAGAAGCCATGGTGGACACTTGTGCAGAAGCCAGGGTCCAGTTTCATTGGAGTTGCAATGGTCCTCCTTGCAAAAATTAAAAGGCCTACCACTAAAAGGGTGCATAAAGCATGAAGGCAATCTTGCCAAGCAGACTAGTGACAAATACTAAAGAGCATAAAGTAGATTCTCAGCACAAGAATTCAGTGTTGCTCTACTGGATTAAATGTATCATGCTAATTATTTACCCCAACCATAGACTAGTCCCCATATTTTAATTCCTTACACTGCAACCATTGTTTCAGTAGGTGATAGATTTACTGTCTTATATTCCCATTTTGTCAATTAAGTTAAGCTAAGAACAAAGCAAATCCAATGAAATCCTGGCTCCATTGAATTCAATAGTAAAATCCCATTTACTTCAACAGGGCTAGAATTTCACCTATAATGTTGTTTTTTCTGTATGTGTGAGCAAGTGCTCATATCATGTCCTGGTACCATATTAATGTCACTTCTTAAGGCAACCTTCAAAACATACATCCTCAAAATCTAAGCACTTCCATGTGTATGTGTAAAACTCACAATGTCCGACACAAATACATATTTTCATTCACGCCCTCATATACCCATAGAAATTAGCAGATATATTTTGTTAAAGCTGCTTTTACTTGGTGGTGGTGGCTGTTGTTGTTGTTACATTTATAAAGATGCAATCAGACTTTTATGAGAACTCCTTCTTGCAAGGCAACTTTCTTGGCTTAAGAGATGCAGTGAATTTGGGGGGGTGGGGGGGGGGGGTTGGAAACAATTTTATTTCACCTTTCGGCCAGGGACAGAAATTACACATAAAATGGTATCAGTGATCAGAAAACAGTTCAAATCTGTAATGCATCAGAAGTTCAGTGCACATGAAAAACTTTCAAAATAGCCAACACTGACTTAAAATAAATTTGGTGCATGTAGTATCAGCCTTGACTGATTTAGGTTAAATTAATTCATTGAACTTGTGTCCCAGATATCCTCCAGATTCAAGACAACTCATCAACCGCCAGAATCCCAGAATGCTTTGCACCTCCCCCACAAACCCCTCCTTTCAGAGTGGGTGGGCTAGCCTTGGGCTCAAGCTGTCTGCTCCAGCCAAGCAGGAAGGTGTGCTCTAGCACCTGCTGGCTTCTGGCCTGGGCCACTGCAGGCACATGACTGCATTTCCAGAATCAAAAGTGAATGTGTGTTCACTTGCTTATCAGATCAATCTACACAGTTTTGACTAACCTGCAAAGAGTAAACTGATTCAGCCTTGGGCTTTTGACTGTCTATATTTAGCCCCAAAGGCCAGCTGACATCTGTTGGCATATTAACTGGTGTGTTGAGACAGATTTCGCTCAATGAACCTCTAAACATTTAGATTTTTTCCCCCTGAAAATATATACATGTGTGTATAAAATATGTAGATAAAGGCTTTATTAAATTATTTACTAGATCATCAAGTAACATAAAATAGAATAAACTAGTAAAAAGTGGCACAGCTTCAATGGCATGATGCCAGTTTATACAAGTTATGGATTTAGCCCAGTATTTTTAGATTAAGGATGGCATTAAGGGATGTACGTTTACAGCACAATGATCAAGGATTAATTGCACAGATCCCAACAATAACAGAAATTGCATGCATAGTTTGTCATGCACTAGCCTGGAAAATTAGCCCTGATTGCACAACAGTTGAATGAATAGGTATAATCTGATACACTTCATACCTTCCCACTAGAGAACTATAAGATACCAAGTAACTGTAACTAAATTTCATTACTCTGCTAGCAGATGTCATCACAAAGGAAGAGACTATAGAAGGGCATTTTATTTTTTCTGAGGCACTGAAATAATTGGCCTGGCTGATAGACAGTCATAGTACCTGGTACAAGAAGTGGTAGGTTCAGCAAATGGATGGATGTCTTTAAAGTACCTGAACTTAACTTCATATCAGACAGCAACAAACCCAAATTTCATATGAAATTTGACACATTGTACTATACTTGTATCTTGCGGATAAAGAATAAAAATAAGTCTCAAGTAACATTTATCATAAAAAGTTGATTCAGCAGCACTTTTACAAAATTAAATCAACTATCATTAACCTACTGTATATTATTCCTAAGCAATGATTAAGAGAGACAGTATTTCATCTCCTAGGTTGCTTCATTTAGTGGTGACAGAAGAGATTGTGACATATAATTTAAGGTTCCAGTATTATAAATTTACTTTTGTGATCAATCCTTAGTTCTTTCAAAATGAGGTAAACATAAAAATTATTAGGGGAAAAAGCAGCTGTAAAAATGTTAAATATTATTACTCTTTTCCACCCCTTTATTGAAAGGGTGAAAGAGAGGTGAGAGGGGAAAGCCGGTTGCTAGAAATGAAAGGTAATTACAGCATTACTTCTCTAAAGCTAGTTTAATTGCAGATATAATCCTAAAGCAGGCAAAATTTCCACTTAAGTCATACTATGGGCAGCGGGAGTTTTGTCTGTGTCGGGATGCCAGGAACAGATCATATACTTTTGTACTATTTAAATATAGAGTCTACACATTCTGATTTAAACACTTAATAGCACTTAATCATGGCTTTGCTTTTGAAGATTTTTGTATTATAATCTACTTGCTTAATAAGACAAACCTTTTATTTTTGTTGTTATGGTGGTGGAAACTATCAAGTTTTCTGAGACTCAACTTTTTCATAAATGTAGGGCCTGTTTCTCCTGTCAGTTGCCTCAGTGTAAATCAGCAATCACTTCCTTGGGCCAGAAACAGACATCACACATAAACTGGTTTAAGTGATCAGAAACTGGTTTAAACCTGTAACAGAGCAGACATTCAGTGCAAATAAACCAATTTGAAAATGGCTGAAACTGGTCTGAGATAAAACTGGTTGAATGTAGTATCAGACTTAACTGATTTGGGTCAAACTGGTTTATTCAATGTCTATCCCAGACCCCTTGCTGGTTTAAGTTAAATCAGAGACACCTACCATCCCAGCATCCTCTCTGGGCTGGGAGGGGTGTTCTGCTCCACAGCAGAGCTGGCTCCTCCCGTTTGCTCTCTAGCCGGAGCAGGGGGGGTGTGTGACAGAATGCAGGCTTGTCATAGCCCCTTAGGCAAATTTCTCCCTCCGCCCCCTCAACCCCCTGCTGGCAAACCCTGAGGACCTCTATGGCTTTTAGGCATCCAGGCAGAGACAGAGTTAATTCCTCCCTCTGTCCAGCTTGCCTACAGCCAAGGAAGGGATTAATTCCACAGCAGTCCTGAAGCGGGGAGGGGCAGAAGAGGCAAGACCTGCACCTGTAAGCCCAGAGCTAAGACCAATAGAAACAGACTGAGAGGTGGGAAGTATTGACATAGACTTGACAATTAACACATGTATGTGCTGGAGATGGAGTTAAGGGAAGTTGCAGACAGCTTCTGATTGGAAATTATAAAGCAGAACCTTTAAAACCTAAACAAAGCCTTTCTGAATCCCTGGCTGTAAGGAGACACTCTGCCCTCAGGATTAGTAAGACTTATGCAAGGCTTTCTCTTGTCTTCCTGCTTTACATTTTAAGTTAGACTAAGTTGTGTCTGCTGTGTTTTACTGGGCTGTATCTTAGCTTAGGCAAAGATTTTTGGTAGTTCTCTATTGTATTCTCTGCAAATTGTTGTGTTAAATACATGCTTGCTTCAGAGAAAGGACTTTTTTCCCCATTCCCACTCATTCTGGCAGCAGCTCTCCCCCCGTCCCCCAGCTGGTAACTGGCCACACCCGCTCGGCTCCAGCAGGGAGGGGTGAGAGTGTTGGAGGAAATCTCTCTTCCCTCCCCTTTGGCAGTGGATGGCAGGCATGCTGTAGCGCCCACCAGTTTCTGGCTTGATCCACTGCAGGCACATGCCTGCATTTCCTGATTTAACAGAGAATGTCTGTCCAGTTATTAATCAGTTTAAGCTGCGCAGCCTAGACTATGCTGCAAAGAGTGAATCAATCCCGGCTAAGGCTTTTTCAATGTCTGTCCCTAGCCTTGAAGTCAGTACAGGTAAAACAGTGAAAGTGTGTGTGGGGGGGGGAGGGGGAAAGACTCTGGACACTTTTGTGATAAGCAGTTTCTTTTTAGGCCACAAGTCCAAACAACTGTTATTGCAATTGTGTCACTGCTTCTCAGTAGTCTTGTTATTATGTTTGTGAAACTTAATTATCTGATAAGATACACTGTGGTTATTACTGTCACAAAAATGTATGGGTATGTTTATTAATTCAAAGTGTTCCATTAAAATAAAGTGCATTAACTACAGAGCTGAACAATTATTTTTCCCTAATTATTATTGCATAATCATTTCAGCATTTTATAAGCATTTTTTTCTAGAATGAACACCAGCACATATTTAACACTATTAACATTCACAGCTTTTTATTGCAATGGAATACATTACATTCAAATTCAAGGCAATTTGTTTATCATTTTTTTCCTACAGAAATTTGGGTTCTGCCCCTCCTCTATTTGCATTATTCTTTTCCCCATCTAAAATAAATTAAATAGAATTCCAAGTGTCAACATTTAAATACATTCAGGAAAAGAAACTACTACTATTATATATCATACTTAATTATACAAAAAGTGTGCTAAAAGAGCACAAAGAATGTGCCCAAAAGTTAGGAAATGTCAGAATAAATGTTGCCTTCTTTAACCTTAATTCAGCTCTCTAGTAAGTATTAGGATACACATTTTAATTACATTTTGCTTTAATTATATTTCAATTTAATTCTTTGTTTATTTATAGATAGCTTTAATTTCATTAGGAATTAATCTCTATCTCTGTTCTGTGTCAATAAAATCTCCCTTTATGCAATACAACTGTAATACGTGTTAAAAACTGTTACAGGTTGTGGAAAACTCCCTTCCCCAAACCTCGCTCAAAATAAAAGACCCTGCTTGATGTCATATTTCTGAGCAAGAAAAGGAAGGAAAAAAAAAAAAAAGGATAGCAAGCTGTGTATCAAGTAAAGTCATGGGGAAAGGTTCAATTATAGTTTCAAATGCCAGTCACAGTAAATATTTTTTTAAACATAATTTTAGATTTAACACTATGCTCATTTCTGTAATTAAATTAATGGTGTAGTTTAAAAAGAGCAAGCAAAAAGTGGTGCATGGAAAACACCACTGATGGAAATTCTCAATAGCCATATAAGCAGATGAATGAAAATGGCATAATAAAATTAGAGCATTTACATGGATTCCTGTCAGAAAGTCCTACAGTTGTCATTGCCTCATAAAATCCCAGCAATAAAATGAAAGCCAAGTGTTATTCCTTCACAGACACTACATTCTTCAGAGATTTAGAACGGAATATCTATAAAACTCTTCTGTCTCTGTCTCTCCAAGTGCATGTGGGTTCTCCTGCACTATACTCTTCTAACATAATAGACATTTAATTTGCCTAAGATCATAAAAAGTACTGCTTACATACAATATTCTCAAAATTACAGTATCTTTCAAATGTTGAAGACCAGATCTTGATCTCTCACCAGCGTGACTCAGGATTCCCTTCACATCAGTGGAAAATGAATTAACAGACAAATAAACCTTTAAATGAGTTTACAGTCAGATCTGCAAAGTGCAAAACTTCAGCTGTCCTCACAGAACCTGCCACAGTGGAGCAGAGCCCAATAATCCAGAAGTCCAGTAAACCGTCTCCAAAACTTCCCATAAAATGTTTTTGGAGCATGAATTACAGCCCTATCCTTCTCTCACCTAGGACAAATAAGAGAAGCTCCGTACTCATATTTCTACTGTGAAAGAACAGCTCCTAACTGCAGCATGTTTTAATTTTAGCAAAGATAAAAAAAATGCACTACAAGAGTGATTTTCACTTCCCAAGTGACCTATTTAAGGCAATACCCAAAAAAGTACAGGGTATTAGGTATAAAAAAGACCTTCATGAGACTATAAGCTTAGAGTCTAGGCCAGAGGTTCCCAAACTGTGGTACACATATCCCTGGGAATACACAAGATATTTCTGGGGGTTATGCAGGAGAAACTGTGTAATGGAGGATTCAATTTTATTATTAATAATAATAAAAATAATAATAATAATAATGTGGCATTTAAGGGTGCATCCACATATGCAAGCACGTGCACTTGCAGCAGCTCAAATAGAAGCAGTGCAAATATGAGCCGGGGCTTTTTGCCTCAGTGCACGTGCCCAAATATGCACTTTGGTGTAGGGCAAATTGTGCCACTTGGGGCAAAATAACTCTGCCTGGCTCCTCCCGGATCTTCAGCCAGGGGGAACGAGAGTCCAGGGCCACCACCTGTGTTGTCCCCAGAAGTATAAAAAGCTGCCCTGGCAAGTAGCTCAGGGCTATCCGCTTTCAGGAGCTCCTGGGACTCAGCCAATTACCACTACCCGTTGTACCAGCTGGACTGCTGAAGCAGCCCTGAGGGTTTCCTGCACCCTTTGCCCACTGCAGCAGTCTGGCAGTGAGGGCTGCTGCCTGGCTGTGACCTGCTGCACACCTGTCAGACCCGGATGGGGACTGCACAGCCAGTAGAGGCATCTGCCCATCTAGGCCAGCTGCCAGCGGGCTGTGGCTGAAGAGTTGGCCTTTGTGCAACACTACTGCCATGTGTGCCCCCTGCCCAGCCATCTGGGCAGCTATCAACTGGAAGATGCTCCCAGTGTGGTGGCCTGCTTTGAACTGTCAAAGCAAGTCCTCCTGGCCCCATTTGGCCAGGAGGTCAGTCACTTCCAGCTGGGTCACCTCCAGCTGGGTCCAAGGTGCCAGCTCTGAGCAGGCTCCTCTGCCTGGGTC
>NW_017729024.1:116763905-116767635 GCF_001723915.1 Gavialis gangeticus | reverse complement strand
AACCAGTGTCTCTAGATAGTGTCTCATCATCTTAATAAAATTAATTCCAAATACCTATATGTTTTGCTGTTTGCCTTTGGTTTCCTTACCATAGAGCAGTTAGAGCTCCCCCTAACCCCTTCACTAACCTGGATGTGGGGACAGCTGCCCCTGTAGCCACAGCTCCTGCCAACAGGTCTCATCCTCTCTGGCAGCTGGACATGCAGGGTATGTGCTGGGGGGATGTGGGGTTTGCAGTAGTGGGGTTGGAAGATGTGGGGGGGTGGGTGGCTCTGGGGTGTGTGGTTAGGTGTGAGTGGATTGTGGGGAGACTCCCACCCCCCAAATTTGCAGGGCAGGGAACATTTTTTCATTCCCACGCATGCCTCTGGCAGTGTCTCAAAGGGCAAGATGGACGTGCATGCTCATGTAGATGTGCCCTAAGAGGTTAAAGTATAAAAGTGTGCTGGTAGGGGTACGTGGACAGCTGGTAAATCTGGAAAGGGGTACACAATAAGAAAAAGTTTGGGAAAAGTCTGGTCTAGACAATTCAGAATATTTCCTGAACTTACTAAACTGATCCATCAATAAATAAACTCTTACAATAAATAAAGAGTGTAACAACCTAGCTAAAGTCTCATTACATAGAAAACAAGATGTAATGGGACTTTAGCTAGGTTGAAGAAAATAAAATGGAAATAACCACAGGAACTGCTGTTTTTCAATATACATCCATCTTTCAGAGCTCACATACAGATATTACTATGTAGCAAATCATCATAATTTGTATTGTAGTAGCACTTAGGAGACTGAATCATGAAATGGAACCTGATTGTGCTACATGCTGTACAAACGCAGAACAAAAATGCAACCCTTGCCCCAAACCACTTACAATCTAAATGTAACACAAGACCAGGGAAGAAATCAGACAGAGATGAGGGAAGTACAAGGAAACAATAAGACAAACTCAAGGTCAGCACTAGTATAAATGACACTAGTATCAATGTACTCTTAACTACTGCGAAGTGTTTAGTATGCATCACAGCAAAGGTGAGTTTGAGAAAAAGATCTGCAGAAATATTATAGGCCTTGTGTCATGGGTCCAATTCAGCCTAACCCCAAAGATATACAATCCTGACATCTCTCCTTTCCAAGCAAAAAAGACAACCCATTTCACACATACACAACAATTACAATTATTAATACACTGACAACTTTCAGTCAACTTCTGAGGTGCTCTGCACTGTCTTGCAGATCTTTGATGCAATCACATTGGTCTCTGCATTGTCTTGATTGGTCTGTGCTCTAGACTGCTCCATAGTCCTTCTCCAGTTCAGACACTGATTGCTCATTCTCCTATCCTTCATGTGCTGCAGGAGTTTCCTATTCTTTTTGCAGACATTTCCTTCACTTGTCTCCACTTTTTAAGATCTAGGATCTACTTCATGAATGACAACTACCTCCTGCATCTATGTTTTACCATTGTATACATTTACCCGTCTTGGGGTAGCAAAAGTTCTAGCTCTTGAGACCCCCTTGTAACGATAAAGGTTTTATTTATATTTATCACAGATCTTGTACACATTTATGTCAATGTGTTGTTTCTTATTAGTGGTTACCAAATTAGGTAGCTTTGTTCTAAGTTTTCTGATAAATAAGAGCTCAGCTGGTATAAGCCCATGTTTCAAAGGATTCATAGATGTTAAGGTTGGAAGGGACCTCAGTGGATCATCAAATACAACCTCCTGCCAGTGGCAGGAAAAAGTGCTGGGGTCACGTGACCCCAGCCAAGTGCTTGTCCAGTCTCATCTTGAAGACCCCCAAGGTAGGGGAGAGCACCACCTCCCCTGGAAGCCCGTTCCAGATTTTGGCAACCCTAACCGTGAAGTTCTTTCTGATGTCCAACCTAAATCTACTCTCTATCAGCTTGTGTCCATTTTTCCTGGTTATTCCAAGGGGTGCTCTGGTAGACAGACCATCTCCTATTCCCTGCTCCCCACAGGTGAATTTCTATATTGTCGCAAGATCCCCTCTCAGCCTTTTCTTGCGAAGGCTGAAAAGGTCCAACTCCCTCAGCCTTTCCTCATAGGGCCTACCCTGCAGGCCTCTAACCATATGAGTGGCCTCCTCTGAATCCTCTCAAGGTTGTCCACATCCCTCTTGAATTGTGGTGCCCAGAACTGGACACAGTACTCCAAATATGCTCTATGATTCAATAATATCAGATAAGGATCTCTGTGAGACTCCTCTGCCTCTCCTAGGAGCCTTTTTATTATGTTGACACCATTTTCCATTACACTGTGGGTATCTTGGGCTAGAAAGTAATGTGTGTAAATGCATATCTTTTCCAAAGCACTTGAAATCACACCCATCAAATTGTGGTCCATTATCAGACCTTACCACAAGTGGTATGCTGTTTGACAAAGACAGATTTTATGTGCTGTTACATGGCTGGCAGTAATGTTATCAAGTCTTGCCATTTCTGGATAATAAAACTGATAGTCTAAAACCAATACGTAGCTTTTTCTAGCATGAGGGGACAGATCTACAGTTACTTTTGGCTATGGACCCAATTCTTCCTTGGTCACTAACACTGACTGTTCTGATTAACTATCTCCGTATTTCTGACAGGCTGAACATACTTTAATATACTTTTCTATGTCCATATTCATTTGTGGCCAGTAAAGTTTTCCTAGCACTTCTTTTGCATGCCATTCTGCATTAATGGCTTGCATTACTGTTTGTAAAGTTCAATTTTTCATCAGGCATCTGTGAATACAGTCCACATTTGCTTTAACAAATTGGCAAGCACAATGTCTTAACTCTGGGTTTGATTCTATTTCTGTTCTGTCAAAAGCTCTAGACAGTATCTGCCACCACTAATTCTTTCCCTAGTTTATATTCTAATTTTAAATCATATAACTGCAATTGAAAGAATAGTCTTTGTAATCTTGGAGGTATGTCAGCAAGACCCTTTCTGTTTTTTGCCACCAGTGACTTGTGATCTGTTTCAGCTAATACTAATTTCCCATACAGGAATCATAGAATCAGAGAGAAGCAGAGGTAGTAAAGGTCTCCAGAGAGAGACCATCTAGTCCAACCCCATGGCTGAGGCAGGATCATCTCTATCCAAAGCATCCTATACAATTCGTAATCTAAACTCTACAAGGAAGACATGTCCAGAAAGATATGGAACTTCTTACACCCGTGCACCAAAGCTAAAGCCCCTTTTTCAATTTGTGCAGACTGATCCTTTGTTTTAGTTAAAGCCTTGGAAGCATAACCTACGGGTAGGGACAGAAATTATACATAAGCCAATATAAGTGACTGGAAATCAGTCTAAACCTGTAACAAAACAGGAGTTCAGCGAACATAGACTGGTTTCAAGAGGACAGAAACTAGTTCAAGATAGAACTGGATGTATGTCGTATCAGATTTAATCAGTTTAGGTTACACTGGTCTATAGAACTTCAGTACCAGATCTCCTCCCAGCTCAATTTGGGTCACTGTCCTCCACCATCCCAGGATATTATGCAGGCCCCCCTCTGCTAACTCCCTCTCGCAGGGAGATGGGCTGAAACTTGGCTCATGCTTCCTGCTCCATCCCAGCACCTAGCTGGCCACAGCCAAACCACACAGTCCCTCTAACAAGCTGTCCAGCCAGAAAAGCAGGAAGAAGCAGGGCTGCAATGTCCCCCTCTGCCAAGCCAGGGTCTGGCCAGCACAGCAGGCAGAAGCAAGGGTGGGGGGG
>NW_017729024.1:116756188-116763839 GCF_001723915.1 Gavialis gangeticus | reverse complement strand
GCACGCCAGCGCCAGCGGGGGGAAACAGGGGGGGGGGGGGGGAAGAGGAGGGGGAAAATGAACACAGGGGCTCAAGGGCTTCCTTTCCTGCTAAGCCCTACTCCAGCCAACAGAGCAGGCAGGAGCAGGGGAAAGAACTAGGCAGCTGGTCCAGCCAGCACAGCAGGCAGGAACAGGGGAGAAAGAACACAGTGCCTTCTCCGTCTGCCAGGCCCTGCTCTGGCCAGCAGAGGAAGAGCTCTTCAGCAGGGGAACAACATAGCAGCTTGCCCCTCAGCCAAGCTGGAGTCTGGCCAGCAGAAGCTGCTGTATTTATTCCTCATCTCCACCCTCTGGCTCTGGCTTGCTCTGCTGGCCAGACCCCAGCTCAGCAGAGGGGCAAGCTGCCTTGTTCTCCCCCTCACACAAACTTCTGCATGCTGTACCCCTGCTTGAAGAGAGTTTGGGGAGGTGTGAGGGAAACCCACTGAGGCATGGGGCTCCCCCCATGTGGGCAGACCCTGGCTCAGCACCAGGATGGGGGGCACCTTGCCCCCTCCCCTGGAAATCAGAGACTGGCAGGGGAGAGGGGACTGGGCTGAGCAGCCAGCTTGGCCACACAGGGGGAATAATCCTCAGCATAGGGCTCCCCACACCTATCCAGCTAGTGGGAAGACCGGGCTGAGGAGGGAAAACCCGTGCCCCCAAGTGTGGGGTTCCCTCCATGTGGGCAGACCCCAGCTCAGGGGTGTCAGCACAGGATTCATAGATTTCTAGAGTTGGAAGGGATCTGGTAGATCATTGGGTCCAACCCTCTGCTACAGGCAGGAAAGAGCACTGGGGTTAAGTAACCCCAGCCAGATGCCTGTCTAATCTCCTCTTGAATACCTCCAAGGTAAGGGAAAGCACCTCCCCTGGAAGCCCATTCCAACCTTTTGGCAACACTTGCCGTAAAGAATTTCTTCCTTATGTCCAATCTAAATCTATTCTCCTTCAGTGTGTCGCCATTATTTCTGCTAACCCCGAGGGGCATCCTGGTAAATAGGGTGTCCCCTGTTCCCTGCTGACCCTCCTGATGAGTTTGTAGGCAGCCACAAGATCGCCTCTCAGCCTTCTCTTGCGGAGGCTGAAGAGATTCAGGCCCCTCCGTCTGTCTTCATAGGGTCTTACCTGCAGGCCCTCAACCATATGAGTGGCCCTCCTCTGAACCCTCTCAAAGTTATCCATATCCCTCTTGAAGTGCGGCACCCAAAACCAGACGCAGTACTCCATCTGCAGCCTCACCAATTCTGCATAGAGGGGAATTATCACTTCCCTAGTCCTGCTCATGATGCACCTGCTGATGCCAGAAAAAGCGTGGTTAGCCTTACTTATTACCTCGTCACACTGGCGACTCACATTCATTTTTGCATCAACCAGGACTCAGATCTCTTTCCACTGTTGTGGTACTCAGAATGGTACCCCCCAGTCTATAGGTGTGTTGGAGATTCTTTCTTCCCAGCTGCAGCACCTTGCATTTATCCTTGTTAAATTGCATCCTGTTCTGATCTGTCCACTTCCCCAGTCTGTCCAAATCCATCTGAATTCACTCCCTGCCCTCCAGTGTGTTTGCTATGCCTCATAGCTTAGTGTCATTTATGAATTTCGACATGGTGCTTTCAACACTTTCATCCAAATCGCTGATGAAGATATTAAACAGTACTAATCCAAAGACAGAGGCCTGAAGGACACCACTGCCCACATCCCTCCAAAGAGAAACCAATCCATCCACCACCACTCACTGGGTGCGTCCCATTAGCCAGTTTTTCATCCACCTTACTGTGAAAAAATCCACATTACAGCTACTCAGTTTGCTTGTAAGAACTGGGTGTGACACTGTGTCAAAAGCCTTTTTAAAATCTAGGTAAATAATATCTACCTCCTCCCCTACATCTAAGCACTTTGTGACCTAGCTGTAAAGAGACCAAGTTAGTCAGGCAGGATCTGCCTGCTATAACCCCATGCTGGTTGTCCCTTACCATTGTGTTACCCGCTGGCCCCCTGCAAGTGTGATCCTTTATGATTTTTTCTAAGGTCTTGCCGAGAACAGAGGTGAGGCTAACTGGCCTATAGTTACCCAGGTCCTCCTTCCTCCCCTTCTTCAAGATAGGGACCACGCTGGCAGGATGGGAGGCTCCTTTCTCCCCCGTGGGGAGACAGCAGGAACTTGGGGGCATGTGCCAGGCAGCCAATCGGGAATGGCCATCCACTTGGCTGGCAGGCTGGGAGGCATGCTGGACTGCCCCTCACCTTCTGGCCTCAGCAGTGCAGGCCTTCCTTGCCTTGGCCAACTGAAGCCTGAACATGAGTTATGTTTGTTATCAGTCCAATCTACGCAGTTTAGAGAAACCTCTGAAATACTGATTATTTGTACTTAGCTTTCTAACTGTCTGTGCTTAGCCTATGAGTCTCCAATGTTCCCCATACTTCTGCAAGAGTGCTGCCCAAGATGCTCCGTAGAGGCATCTGTAGAGAGTTTTGTCTGACATTTCCAGTCATAGCATCTGAGCACCAGAGCCTTTTGTAATAACAATTTTAAGCTCCTAATTCCTCATCATGATGTGCTTCCCTTATCCTTGGCTTAACTTTGTGCAGTAAAGTTTTTAGGCTGCTGCATTTTTGTACCAGATTGGGTACAATCTCCCCCATACATTTTACCATGCCCACAAACTTCTACACACTCCTTCCCGGAAGGTGGCAGACTAGTAATTGATTGTAATCAGCTGGGATCTATCTGCATACCTTGATACGTACAACTACATTATTTCTTTGACACTACATTTTTACTTTTCCCTACTGAGTTTTAACCCTGCTGACTGAGCCCTTTCCAGAGGGCCTGGATCTGAAGCCTCTGATCATGTTCCTCTAATGAACAATCCCCATATTAAAATATTATATCTTTTAGGATAATATATACTTTGGCACCTTCACAGACATCAAATATTTGTTATATACATTTATAAAACACTTTTGTTGCTGAAAATAAACCAAAAGGTAATCTGCAAAAGCAGAATTTTTTGTACGCAGTGTTGAATGTGCACAAATATCTGCTATTTTTTCTTCCAACGGAACCTGCCAAAACCCAGCTGATGCATCTAATATGTGAAAAATATTGCTTGTGTCATCTCTCCAAAGATTTCTTCCTTTGTGGGCACAGGAAAATGTTCCCTTTCTATATATTATAAAGTTCTTTTGGATCCATGCGAAGAAGAATGGTTCCATCTTTTTTCCACTATTACTAAAGAGTTTATTGGTCCCAGGTACCATATCTTCATGTGCACCCAGGGCTGCAATACGTTGAGCTGGGTTGAAACAGCCCCAGCTGGCAGGAGACCAGCCCCTCCACAGCTCATTGTGCTGCAGAAGGGCTGACTGGGGCATGAGGGTGCTCCAGTATGGGGCTAGCTGCCAGGCAGCCACCACACTAAAGAACCCTCATGCCCCAGCCAGTGGGAGAAGCATCTATGGCCAAATGAAGCCTAGAAGCATTGACTTGTGTATTTACAAGTACTATCCTGCTGTGGAGTAAATTAGTTTACTCCAGCCTCATAGGGAGCATGTGTGGACAGGAGACATTCACTGAGCAGCTAATTAGTCTGCTTCTCAGCAAATGTCTTGTGCAGATGTGCCTCTGAAACTTATCTCCAATTTTATTGTGCTCCTTTACGGTATATATTCCCTGAATAAGATATAGTGTTTGACAGGTCTTTATCCTTAATATAGGAACATATTTTGCCAGCACAACCACAAACTGAATCTTTTCATTACCATGTTTTACCTTTATTTCCAGCTCATGTGCCAACAGTCGGAATCAACTCCCTACTGTAAGCCTGGAGGCTTATCTGCTTGCTGTGAATACTTGCTTTCTTTTTCAAGCCCTTTACAATACAGTCTGGTATAACACTGGCTTGTGCACAGGTATCCAGTTTAAAAGTTATAGGAGTTCCATTTGTTTCCAACATGATATTACAGTCTTCTGATCATTTTGCATCTTGTACTATTCTTATATATAGCTCTTCTTCATTGCTACATGCAACATTGTAATTTACCCTGTTGTGCAGTGTTTCCACACTGCTCCCTTCTGAGCCTGCAGCCCTTGACACTGCACACTTGAGCAAAATGTTGCAATGTTGTCCAAAAGCCAGACACTGCAGTGGTCTATGTTTTTACCACAGTATGTAAAACTCCCTATGCTGCTTTGCCTAAGCTCTCCTTGATTGCATTTTTCAGGCATCCCCTTGCAATTTCTGTATTTTCTCCATTGTCTTCTAGGAGGATTTATTATTCCATCAACAATTTCAGCATCTGGCTTTCCTTCTGAAGACTAGTCTGGGTGATCTCTGCTGCTTTGCACATGCTGATTGCATTTTCTAGCTTCAGATCAGGATCCTCCAGCAATCTTTTCTTGAGCTGCATGTCTCTGATACCTATTACCATCTGGTCTCTAATAATGGAGTCTGTGAGTTCTCCAAAACTGCAAGATTGACTCAGAAGTCTGAGATCCCTTTCAATTCCCCAAAGACCTCTCCCTCTTTTTGTGACCTCATGGAATTTCAGTCTTTCAAAGTCTTGTTCTTTTTTCGTTTTTGGAGTACAGTACTCCTTAAACATTTTGAGTATTGGCTCATAATCAGTCTGCTTTGCTTGGCTCAGTTGCAGACTGGTATATACATCCAGGGCCTCTGCACCCACTTGATTAAATATTTTTGGGTCACTTGCCTTCTCAGTTAAATCTGATACATCCACTAAATCTGATATATCCATCCCGGTTCATCTTAAACCAGTTTCAGCCATTTTGAAAGCGGTTTATGTGCACTGAAATTCAGTTGTGCTTGTTACAGGTTTGAACTGGTTTCCAATCACTTATACTGGCTTATGTGTAATTTCTGTTCCTAGCCTAAAAGTAGACAATCTCCGCAATGGAATATCTCAGCATATGTTTATGGTAAGGCACTTTTTATCTCCCCATTTTTACCTTACTTCTCTAGTAGGCTATAACACCCTATTTATTCATATCCAATTAACGTCTCCCCTGCACCCACAACTGTGGCAGGGAAAGCCATGGCAGAGGACAAGGGCAGAATCTGCCCCTTGCCTGTCTTCCCTAATGGTAAACCCCCTTCCCAGGGCAGGCAGCAGGATCAGCTCTGCCTTGGGCCTCGGGCTCAGAACCAGAGTTGAAGCTAAGCCACTACGTGCTCCACACTGGAACTCAAATCTAAGAAGATGCACTTTGCTCCTCTTGTTGACTGGGAGGGATAAACCCTCTTCTTGGATTTCAGTAAATATGGTATATATTTAGTCAAAGTTGACAATTACTTCTATGATGCATATATATAAAAAAAACTATGAGCCTTTTATTATAGGTTTGGATTTACCAAGGAAAACAAATCAAAGCATAAACCAAACTTTAGAAAGGATTTGTATAGCTTGGCCTCTCTCTCTCTCTGCCTCCCCACCAAAATCATAAATTATATTGAACTGATACTGAAATGTTAATGTCATTGTCTTTTAGCAGTTTACTGTGAAGTCTGTGAACTTCATTAAGAGACTAAACGTAGTCTAGTTAAAATGATGAGAACCTACAACAAACAAAAGGTTTTCAAAAGCTGTCATAATTGCATTCATTGCCCCCAATTAATTTCAAAAATATTTCTGTGTGGATTCTTTTTTGATTGCATGTCTTCTAGCATAGAAATGAATTTCAGATTTGAGCCTTCATTTTGTCTATCACCAACTAAGTATCTAATGTCTTTCACAAATCTAGGCAATATGGAACTGTAACCAGCTGGTAAGATTTCCAAGGCTTTGATTCTCCTAACTGACATGGTTTCAATATTCTCTCTCATCTGTATTTGAAAGTTTCCCTCAGAATTTGTCCAAACTTCTGTAAAGAGTATCGGTCAGCACTGTCAGTATGTTTCTTGTGCATGTCAAATTATTGTCTTTTAGCAATTTTTCTCTTGATATATCAAATAATAAAATAATAAAAAATAGTTGTTTTCTTTTTAATTTTGGAAATACATGTAAACAAGTTAGACTACAAAATAAAAAATGGCATTGGTTTTGAATGGCAATAGAGTTACATCTGGAACTTGCACTGTTGTGTCTCTTACACTGTTGCACTGTTGTGTCAGTCTCTATATGATAAAGGTATTGTGCAATTAACTAGTTGCTCCGCAGCTGTAAGTTTTAGTTTGCTGCACCCCAAGTCATTTAAGGTGCATTAACTGGTTAATTGCACACTTACCTTGAGACCAGCTTCACATTCAAAATATTTGCCATGACATAAAAAGTTCCAACCAGCTACACAATTAGACCTTAAAAAAGCATGCTAACTTTATAGCTGGCTGCTATCAAGTTTTAATTTGCATGGGTAACAGGGTATCCCCTGTGGCTGGGAATCTTATCATAATGCCAGACTGTCATTTTCAGACTGGCAAGCTTCAGCATTTTGGAAAATATCTTTGAGAAGACTTCAGAATTCTACCATTCAAAAGATAACATATGCAGGCATGTGTGGGTATAATTATTATTACCACTAAATTAATCGCTCTCACTTCTGTAGGACCTGTGCAATGTTATGCAGCTTCAGTAAAATATTTATATAATGAAAAATGGAAGGCTAAAGCTGCAATTCAAACACTCAAATATTAATCTTACCTCTGGTATTTCCTAGTACTAGCCACAGTTCCACTTGTAAGAATTCAGCATATGAGGGAAAAAAAGACACTAAGGGCATGAGTAGATGAAACAGGGGCCCTAAATTGAAGCGGTGGGTTTTAAAAAACACAGCTTCAATCTGAGGCTGTCTCTCTGGTGGGGAGGAGAGGATGAGCTGCCAGAGGGCAGAGTGGTCCCTGGGCTGTGGGTGGGGGCGGTGCTTACTTCCACACAGCTATAGCACGCCCCCCCAGCAGCACCCGCCCACAGGCACCCAGCTCAGGCAGTCCCGGGGGTGTACTGAAGACGCGGAGGGAAGCACCAGGTCCCATGCAGCTCAGGCAGGCAGGCTTTGGGGAGGGTAAGGGCGGTAGATCAGGCTCACCACTTTTCTTGGGTGGAGCTGCTTTCCCAGGCTGCTGTTATGCTGCCTGCAGGGCTTCCTGCAGAGCCATGGAGCTGCATGGAGCCTGGTGCTTCACTCCATGGCTGCAGGGGCAGCAAACTAAAACTTTTAGTTTGCTGCACCCCGGGTCATTTAAGGTGCATTACACTGCCAAATTTCCTACAGTGGCTGGAATTAATGTGCAACATGCTGCCAAGTTGGGCAAACACCGACACAATTAAAGTGGTGCAAAAGCATTTAGCCTGCTTTAAAGTGTGATGCACACATGCTTCTCGTTTCATCTGCACAAGACTTAATGTATGAAACAAGTTATCCAGATAATACAGAACACTCAATTAATGACTACCTCTGAAGTTTCTAATTTATATCACATCTCCAAAACCTCAGAGGAACTCTATAGTACAGGTAGGGATGCAATTAAGTTTTCTAAACAGCTGTGATCAGGAGACCTTCTTTTTTCCTATGATCCAGTTCCTTATTCACTACACCATTTCCAGAAGCAACAAAAAAAAAAAAAAAAAGCTCGCAAGGCCCACCCTGTTTAAAAATAAATTAAAAACCCCA
>NW_017729024.1:116755533-116756169 GCF_001723915.1 Gavialis gangeticus | reverse complement strand
CCTTTGTTTTCTCTTTCTGCCGGTTCCTTTTTCACACCCCCATTCCCAAAAGTACAAAAAAAAAAAAAAAAAAGCTCTGCAGGCACTACCTGA
This sequence comes from Gavialis gangeticus, assembly GCF_001723915.1. Taxonomy (NCBI): domain Eukaryota; kingdom Metazoa; phylum Chordata; order Crocodylia; family Gavialidae; genus Gavialis; species Gavialis gangeticus. The sequence goes on along the minus strand of NW_017729024.1, from coordinate 116,756,076 downwards.
TTCATAATATACTTAACACCCCAGAGCAAATGTATCCTATGCCCTACATAAGACAGGTATCCAATGAAAAATACTGCATGTGATTTTGAAATAAAAGACTACATCAGCCCAGGGCTGCACTCTGAGCGACAAGCTCCCACTGCCAGCCCGCGCTCTGTGGGGTGAGCAGAGCTACGGCTGTGCTCCAGGAGGCTAGCCCCAGTCGCCCACCTCCAGGCTGCACTCCATAGGGCAGGTGGAGCCAGGGCTGTGCTCTGAGTGGCTAGCCCCAGCCACAGCCTGGAGCACAGCCCTGGCTCTGCCCACCCTGCAGAGTGCAGCCCACCAGCAGAGGCTTGCCACCTGGAGTGAAGCCCTAGCTCCACCCACCCCACAGAACACAACCCGGCAGTGGGCACCTGAGTCTAGCATCTCAGAGCACAGCCCAGCCCAGCCCGCTCTGTGCAGATCTGGGGACACATGCCTGCTGCCATGCCCTCCCGGACCAGCAGTACATGGTGGTGTGCAGTGGTGGGATCCGCCCCCCCCCCCCCACAAGTTCTG
>NW_017729024.1:116752841-116755364 GCF_001723915.1 Gavialis gangeticus | reverse complement strand
TCTGCGCCCCTTCCACTCTGGCTGGGCAGTTTCCCCCAGCCCCAGCCCCAATCCCTCCATCGCTGTGGGCGTGTTGATCTGCCCCTCCCACCACGTCCCTTCTCTCTCTCCTACGGCCACAACAGATTTACCAGCTGGAGGCAACTGTGTCCAGCGTCAAGGACTGCTACCTGTTTATTCTATGACTGAACTGAATCAGGACAGTGATTCAAATCACCGAATCAAACCACTCTCCCTCTGAATCGGCCGAATCAGAATCCAAATTGAATACTTGCTGCTTCACACAGACCTAGTCCTAATGTCAGTGGTGCCATAGAGGTGTGTCCCCTGGCAGAAGAGTGTCCCCATCTGCCATACCCTCTCTCTCTCGCTTTCCTCATCCCTTGCAAGTATTCTCTCCTGCCTGATTCATGTCCTTGGTCCAACCCCTTGTTCTCCCTTCTGGCACTTAGTCCACACTCTTATCTTCTTCCAGCATTTGTCTCCATGCTATTTTCTCAGCATCAGTTTTTATTCCCAGCCGTTACCCATTTCCCCATTAGTTCCTATCTTCCAACATCCCCAATACCTGCGTCTTCCCTGGCATGTTCCTAACCTTCCCCCATTCATCACCCCGTTGCTGTCCTACGCCCACCACAAGATCTTGCCTGTTTCCCATTCCCAGATCCTATTCCTAATCCTGACTCCTACCCTTCTGCAATTAGAAAAATCAGTAAAAATACCCCAGGACCATATTTGTTTAATGGGAATATGAAAGCAGCAAATGTTGTCACTATTGAGGGACTCTATAATCAACTATCATTCTTCAAATTAACTCTGTTATTGGTAGAGTTGTAATACAATTTATTTAGCATCTAACAGCAATCATGCTGTAACTATAAACCAATGGCACTGGCACTTTCTTCTAGTAATATTACTTTGGCCATGTCTCAAAGAACGTACCCACGTCTGAGTAAAGAATATCATAATAAATTAAAAGTATATCAATAAAAAACCCTGTTATATCCATGAAACCATAAATGCTGAGGATCTGAGATATGTGAGGGGCAAGCAAAGCCAGACAAGTTGTCTCCACCACATACTACTGTGTAGCGATTGTGACATTCTTATCTGCTCATATTCCACTAACTTTAGGCTGCAGTGGTGAGAAGCATCAGATGGAGTTACAGGTGAAGAGCACGCAAATATCTTCATCACACTATTAATAAAAGGAGAGGTCTCCTCTTGCTAAACACAAGAGCAATACAGTTCACATCAAGGCTGATTAATCAAATGCCATATGTTTTTTCAAAAATATTTTAATTTATTACCATATAAAGGAAAAGCTATACAACAGTAGCTATGAAAAGCTTCGCATTCAAATTAATGACATTCATTACAGAGCTATTCTCTATGCAAAAATTTAAAAGTGTGATCACTTTAAACAAATACAAAACATTTTACTGACTCTTTAAAGGAATGTTTTCAATTCTGAAATCTAACTAATGCATGGGCCAAGACACTGGAAGCTTTTTCATACTAAACACAAGGAACACAAGCTTGTTATGCTCAAGCATTAGCACTGCAGACAAAGGATGTGAAGAAACATTCATAGGACCTAGTTTAGTTTTAGGCAGCTTAAAGTCAGCTGCCTAAACTTGAGTCAGGAGTGCTACATGCAGGCAATTCACCACTGTGGGGAGCAGTGAGAGAAACCTAAGGTAGGTAACTTGGGGGGGCAGGCGCAACAGGGGCCTGGTTAGTCCTTAGGGGACGGTAGCCGGAGGCAGGGGTGGGGGGTAAGAATAGAACTTCTTAGGTGAGCTAACTTTGGCTGTGCTACTTTTAGGGCAATTTAAGTCCTGTGAGTGCCTGCATGCCTGGGCATTTAGATTGACCTACCCTCGGTTAGGTTGATCTAAATATAATGTTTGTACGTACCCAAATGCAAAGAAGTGCTAGAGATCATGCCTGAGCAGCAAATCTAAATAATCAAATGAACCTCATCTATTACTCTTCAGTCTTCAGAAAAACAGTTCTTCTCTGCCCTTCTTTTTAACTGCCTTTAGCACTGCACTCCCTTGCCTGGCTTTACTTCTACTACTACAAAGCAGTAATCAGGAGGATGAGGAGGGCTGATGATCAGGTTCTTCATCTTCATTTTTAGCTTTGTACCTGTACAGGCAACAAAAACCTATGTATGTTGTTTTTCAAAAAAGAAATAAAAAGTGGGTCTCCTTGGATCCAGTTCTGATCTTGTTTCGTAAGTGTAAGACAGAAATATGGCTAACTCAGTTATGGAATCTGATGCACCCTCCATAATAGATCACAAATTTACAATGTGTAAATGAAAGGAGAACCAATCTGAACCCATGTTTCAGGTATTCTGCCACTTTTAATGAAGTCTGCGAGCCTGCCTCTGTCTCACAAAATAAAGGAACTTTAAGTCCTCACATTTTTGTGTGGACTAGAGGACATTTCATTCACAAATTAACAACTCACCGGTTTATAGACACACACAATTTCTATTTTCCACATGAAAGA
>NW_017729024.1:116736440-116747841 GCF_001723915.1 Gavialis gangeticus | reverse complement strand
AGCAACTTTAAGTCCTCACATTTTTGTGTGGACTAGAGGACATTTCATTCACAAATTAACAACTCACCGGTTTATAGACACACACAATTTCTATTTTCCACATGAAAGAATTTATTTTCAGAAAGCTAAGCTTAGTATAATTTATATTAAGCGCAATCTGCTGCAGACATTAGAAATGATCTCAGCCTGATTCAGTTATTCATAGATTAATAAAAAAAGGCTGGCAAATTAAACACTATTTAAAATAATCCTCCTTTAACATGCAGGTACAGCATTTAAAGAAGCCAAAAAAGCCTACATACACATAAGTAGTAAAATGTTTCATATTTCATTTGCTTTCAAAGAAATGGTTCCCTCATTACTGGCTCTAGACGAACATATTTGTAGTGCATTATCTTACTGCCTCTTTCATTTCAGTTTTCACGACAATTTCATGCAGCTAGTAAATTCAACATTATGGAAACCTTTGAAGTAAATTTTCTTAAGTCACTGGTGGGTTTTCTGACTTAAGTTAACTTCTCTCACTGAGCCTTGAAAAATAATTTTATTAAAATGTGAGCCTCATATGAGATTCAGGTAGTTTATGTAATTTGCTTTTCATTAAACTTTTCATCATCTGTCACCAAAGGCATAATTAAAGCAAAAATTAATCTGAATTGGACACTAATTCCCAAAAAAGGATTTAGCATTATGCATACTGGCATTGAGTTGTATGACTATTGGGACTTTAAAAATCTAAATTTCAGAGCTATTTATTTTATCTTATTTATTTCTTTTTATATGAGAAACCTTTTGCTGAGATTTTTAGTGCTTGACCCTTTGTTTTCTCATTAGTTCTGTGAATTCATATGGATTGAAATATACTCCTGAATACTCTGAATGAAGGCTAGCACAGGTTTGCAGGATTATACTAAATTCTTGGTACAGGTTCAGAAACTTGTGTCAGTATTTGAAAAAAACCCAAAAAATAAACCAACCAAAAAGTTCTAAATGTATAATCTGTTGGAGGGGAGGAGGTTGTTTTTTTGGTTTGGTTTGGTTTTATTTAACCATTGTAATTAAACATTGCTCATACATTGCAGCACTGTTAGACTAAAGGCTCTGCTACTGGCAGAATATATTTCAAATATTCTTTTTAAAGCTTATCCAAATGCAAAGAGCTTGTGGCTTTTTAAATTAAGAATTTAAATGTGATTCTCCATAGCTACCAAAGAAATTTAATAGATCATAGTTTACATTGCATGAATTTGTTGTATTACACTTAATATATTAGGGGGCATTTTTTTTTAAAGAGTTGTATGTCTGCATAATCCTCATGTTCCAATTCTGCCATTTAAAAAAAGGGGGAAAAGGAGATGACATGTTACATTCTTTTCATACAAATATTAAAAATATAGGGAATTTTTAAGTAATCTACAAAATAGTATTTTATGCTTTATAAATGCTATCATTTATTTTCCTGATTTTAACACTGATTGATTCTAATACTGACTGATTTTAATATTGACTGTTACTAATAACTTCAGACATTAAACAGTTGAAAACGTGTAATTATAAAATCATGTACCACAAAGTGAGGAGACACATAGAACATAGTTTTCCAACCTTACTGGAAATTACAATCACAATGAATTATAAAATAAAAATTATTTCTGTATAGTACAAATTTGTAATTTCTTAAAAATACCAAACATAAGACTGTTATTTATCTTTTTCTTTCAATTTTAGCTTGGGTATACTTTCTGATCACATTCACGCATGAAATCTTTATCCAATGTCAAATTCTGATGCACCTGAAAACAACAAAACAAACCAAACAAACAAACAAGAGGCACTGCTGTATACTAAATACTAGCATGGACAGATTCACAGTGAAAACTGAATATTGCCAGGCAACTATATTTTAAGCACATCCTTCAGGGAAAGCATTGTATATGTAAATAAATTACAACCATCACAATGAAATACATGCTATTGATGGAAAACCCTGTCAGGGTTAATATACAGAAGTGTCAGATATTGAAACTCTCCTTTATGTTGAGCAGTACCTTGCTCTGTAAAGAGCACCATCAATTTCAGTGGAGACTCGGGCAGAGTTAAGTGGTCCTCAACATGAGTAAGCGTGACACAATCTAGCCCTAGGACTTAGCTGGTCAGTGTACTACATTTCCCAAATCATGCATATTTATATACCCAAACTATGTACGGAATTACTGCAGCTGTAGTGTTGCACATGCAAATAAACTATTTCTTGCGTATGGCTATGACCCTCATTGTATAACCTGAAGGCAATGGGTATTCTGTAGTGCCCACACATAGCCCTGCTCACAGTACTTCACAGGGGAGCAGCCAGCCAGGCTGCACATTACATATGCCAGAGCTAGTCCTACATGTTTTAAACTAGGATGACATTCAGTGTTAAAATTTGTAAAAACCTAGGTCCTAAAACTATTGTTATGAGGATAATTTCTGTTCTTCTACTTTGCTTGTGAAATCCAATCTATAATAGGGCTATAAGCTAAAAGCTATCTATGATTTAGGGCCAATATGTCTTAACATCCAATTAGAATAAATCCCATTAATAGCACTTTTATAAAAGCACTTAGCTTGTTAAAACATATAAAGCGTTTGAGTCTCCTGGGCCACATTATGATGGTGATACATTGAGAGATGAAAAAAATGGTGATCATTTCAACAAGGTCAACTCCTAGTTCAAGATGAACCATATTTTATTATTTCCAGCGACTACTGTGCTTCCATAGCTCAAACCAATCAGTGCCCCAAATTTTGAAAGGCTGCATCTTTATTGTTAAAAAAACGCAATCTTACACAACACCAGTCATTTCCTAAGGCTCAAAAAAGCCATCTAAACTATTCCCCTGGTATGTAATGCCTTTTTTCTACATTCTATGGTTTAGTTATTACACTTATTTGAGATAACTGGTTTCTTCTGAACTAAATTAAATTGTATATGTATGTACATGCATAAAGAATTCCCTAGCTGCTAATCAAAAAAAGACCCCTGAACATTGTACATAAACAAAATATACATCACCATAGAGTACATTTCTCTGACAAAGGCATTTGTAATTTTTCTGGACAAAAACCAGTTTAAATTAGACAATGCCAATTTGTCAAAGTCATTCTTCCATCAGGAATCTGACAATCTCAATGAAACTTTGGTCAGGAAAAGTTCTCAACTCCAAGATGCAATTTCTGGTCAAAGCAAGAAAGTAAGCACATTAGCCAAGGGCTGGTCAACACAGCACTCACTCGAGATGAGGAGATTCAGTGTAAAGCCCCTGCTCTTCTGTATTTCCCACATTCCAGATGACTGCCCTAACCATAAGGCTACTGGTTATACTGTATTAGGACTTCCTCAATAGTTCTTGTTGATACTGCTCCATTTTATATGAATAAATATTTGTCAGCCCACAAGGGGACAGACTCTATAGGCTAGTACATAGATTGCTCACTTGGGATGTGGAAGTCCTAGTTTCTAGTCTCTGTTCTAATGACTACCTAAGTATTTCTACAAAGTCGAACAGTTTCAACAGGAGAGATGAAGAAAGTCTCCCAACAAAATGCACAACTATTCAGTGCCCAGGACACTCTTTTGAGAAATATAGATTCAAGACCTTAGTGTGAATCAGACACTGGGAGGACATGAGCCCATGTCTCCATCCTAAGTAAGCAGCCTAACAACCAGACTACTGGTTATATCTATCTCTTTGTCTCTGGTCATTCTTATGAAATGCTTCAAAATAGGAAATTATTGAAATCTCAGGAAGTTTTGTTAAATGAAAAGGCCATTTTCAGTCCAGCTCTATCCAGTATGCTGGCAGGTAGTTGGCATACTTCCTTTCCTAAGGGCTGGTACACTGTTGCACTTATAGTCTGTTTTGAGGTGTAAGAAGTATTAAAGAGACACATAAGACTTTCTGTTGGACCTCTGCACAGGTACAGATTTTACTAAGTAGTGAGTAACTGTACAAGCAAGAGGTGCCTTTGAAATTAGTTTCAAGGGAACCATGTGCAAAGTAAAGCATTTGTCAACAAAAGTAAGGGCAGTAGAATTTATCACTACATAAATCTCTAATAACCTACCAGTACTGCAACCTCTACCAGCTTATGGTCTGCAGCACCCAAGTTGCGAGAGGGTCAGAACCACCAGGACTGTATTCAAATTTAGGAAACCACAGGCACTGTGATGAAATACAACTAAGGAATAACAGTTCCATCAGTGAGCCATAAACTGTTAAACAAAAGCTTTATTAACTGGAACAATTGATGATGAATGAATGATGAATGGATGAAATGTATGAGAGAACCTAAACATTTATTTTCTTTCCTTTTTGTTCATTTTTATCTGCCCGTCCACTTTCCCTCTAGAGTTGCATTAATTACCATAGAAACAGTGAGTTCTTCACTTAGACTAAGGACAGACATTCAAAAAGCCCAAGGTGGAACCAGTCTAAGTGCTGCACTTTACTCTAAGCACCCTAGTTAGGTTGGGAGAGAACAACCTTTGGTGGAAGCAGAATGCATGAAGCTCCCTGTTCTGGTGAAAGCCAGCAAACTGGAGGCACCACTGCATGCCTCCCTGCAGGCTGCTGAAGAATGCTGAGCCCAGCCAAGCAGCCGGCCACCCCTGATTGCCCAGCGGGGACCCTCTCCCCAGCTCTGCCCCTCCACCCACTCCCCCACTGCCTGTCGGGGGTGTGTGTGTAGGTGGAACAGAGTCCCCCACCCCAGCCCCTCAGAACTCAGGTCTGCACAGCTGTGGGGAGGGGCATGTAAAAGGAACCCTTCCCCCCCACCCACTGCCATCGGCCTGGCTCAGCTGGCCAGACCGGCTGCTTTCCCCAGCCCCACCCCCTGCCCACCACTGCCAGTCAGAGGCAGGGGAGGGAGGAGGGAGAACACAGTCTTCCACCCCAGCTCTCCCCAGACATGAGCTCTGGGGAGCCTGAGTCCAGGGGTTATCCTTCCCCCCTTCCCTTCCTGCTGGCTGGGGAGGTGGTGCTGGGGAGAGCAGTTCTGTTGGCTACCTGAGCCGAGCAGCGGTGGGGGAAGCCTCCACCATGCAGGCCCTATCCCAGCTGTGCAGACCTGAGCTCTTGGGGCCTGGGGCTGGACAAGAGGCTCTGTCCCAACCCCCACCTCCTCCACGGCTGACAGACTGCTGGGGCGAGCATCTCCTCTGGCCATAGCAGAGGAGCACAGTCAAAGCTAGCATGCCATCTTGTGATGGGGTGGGGGGAGTTAGCAGGAGCCTGCAAAGCAACCTAGGATGCCAGGGGACTGCAATCTAATTTGAGTCAGTCGGGGATCTGGTACAAAACCTTGGTAGACGGGTGTAACCTAAACACATTAAATCTGATACTACATACACCCAGGTCTATCTTAAACCAATTCTGCCATTTTAAAACCAGTCTATATGCCCCTAACTTCTGTACCATTATGGGTTTAGACTGGTTTTCAGACCCTTATACTGCTTTATGTATAATATCTGTACATGGCCTTCAAGTTCATAAATTCAAAACTAGGGAGGAAAGTAATAATAAAAAAGTTGTGAATATTTCTTGGACGTTTACAGTTGCCTTTTTTAAAATAATTGGGTCATCTTAATACTCTTTTTAACAGACAAATATTTACACTGAGAAGACCATCACCATAATTAACCATCAATGCTATCTTTGCGAATATCTGCAGCTGAGGTATCAATCTCTGCACAGTAACAGGACAAAGTTGGGAAAACTTGCAGTGCAACAAATTTGCCCCTAGCAAGATTCCTCTTAAGAATTGACAGAGGATTTCAATGCAAAATTAGCTCTTGAAACTGGCTGCTCCTAATAAAGTGATTTTTGAAGTTTGAAGGAACTTTGAAGGTGGTCTGAATTATGGTATGTGGTGTTGAGATCTTTAAGAACTGGTGATTCTGCAAGGCACTATATTTCTAAAACCAGACTTTGGAGTTCAAATATGAACCTGTAAGTGGAAACTAGATTTACTGAGGACTATGTTTAAGAATACAAGAAAGCTAGATATAGCTTGTAAACAGATGACCCTCTCCTTGTGCTCACTTTCCACTTACGTTCTTGAGATTCTGTTCCAATTAAAGTAATGATGGTTCCGTTAAAAAACTATTTACTAACTATGCTTTGGCAAAATATTTCAATTTATTTAGGAATACTTTTGCAATTTACTTTCTTTGGCCATTCTGGTTCTCACCCTTTTGTAAAATTTACCACAGAGAGAATGAAACAAGAACAAGTTACTCCTAGCCAGCCACTGAATGATATTTCTTTTTTTTTTTTTTTAAAGAAACACTCAGCCAAATACAAAAGTACTTGTATTAGTTCACAATTCTTCTGTGAAGCAGCATGATTTTAAAGCACAGATTGCCCATTTGGAATATAAACTTAAAACAATGAACATGCTATCTCATGCCAGTTTGTAATAACAGCATTGTATTATTGTTTGATAACAGCAATTAACTTTCACCCATTGCTGTGGTCACATCTTAATGTTTTGTGGGATAGTTATTTCATCTGGTATTATCTTCATAAACATTTAGGAGCAAGTGGGAATGAAATGAATTTGACACTCCATCAGAATTCACTGCTATAACAAAATATTATCAGTAATGTGCAGTTTACCTCATTATTATACTGTGTACTTTTAATGAAAATTGTGATACCCAGCAGAAAATAATATTACATATGAAATGTACCTAAATGCTGAATGCCAGCATATGCAAGTATCTGTGCTGCTTTGTAAACAGTATCCCTTCTGTTTCATATGAATCTTTGGCTACTGCTGAATGCATCATTTTCTTCATGGAATTATTTGGCACATTTGGGGATAAACAAATATGATTTTGAAAATAAACCTTTACGGGCAACACCACACTCCAGAAGAAAGAGCAGTATTATTATGCTATTCCTCATGGGAACTTCTGCTTCGTTATAATCATTATTGAATCTGCCTTTGTCCTTGATATGTTCTCCTTTCATGCATGCTGTGCTCCATTCATTCACTACATTCATTATTGTCTGCGCTTGGTATGATTTAACTGTTATTCTATTTAGAATAGCATAGGCTGCTCAAAACTACAGGTAATACAATGGTAATTATGAATTAAATGTAGTTTAATAATACAGTAGAACACCCCACAAAGACTAAAACTACTAAATGCATGTCTGCAGAAATGTTAGATAATTACAAATACTTTATATGTTATTTTTATCAGTTCTCAGTTTAAAAAGAATAATACTGTTGAGTTTACAATAGTCCACTTGACAGGTTATGCATTGAGTTAAAAGAAAAAGTATTTTGTGTGTTTACCACCAGTCCCTATCTTTATGTTTTAATTAAACTTTCCTACTGCCATGCATGACTAAATGGGCTATGATAACTCCTGATATAATTTCTGATATAAAAAGCTATTAGTTTTCTGTGGCAAAAAAGGGAAATGATGCTTTATTTCCCTAACTTTTATATGCCCTTGGCAATTTGCTTATACCTTTTTATATATATATAAAGCATTAAAGAATTTGCCACTGGATAATATAGTTACATGCTGCACCAAAACAAAACAAAACATCCATAAAACCAGCAAGCCATTATGTACATACACACTCCAATTTTTAAAACACACCTTCTGGAATAACACAAATTAAAAATATCTCAAGCTGACTTATATAAAGGGATTCCTATTTACATGAATTCACAGAGCAAAGAGCATTCAATTTAATGTAAAAGTCACTTATCTAGTGACAATGCCTGAAAGCAACTTCAGCTTTCCAAATGATTAATACCAACTTTGTTTGGTTATTTGTCATTTAACACAGACAGGCTATAAATTTAGGAAGAATGAACCTACTCAAAGGAAAGAAATAGGCAGAGATATTTATTAACATATTAGGAATGTTACAAATAATGTATTAACATTAGGAAAGTAGTTTCAAATGAATTTATTTAATTATTAAGGCCTTTCCACAAAAATCCAACTCCCGCAGTGTTATAAATTCTCATAATGACAACCAAAAACCAACAACAAGGCCACCCACAAAGGAAGACTGAACCTTGGCTTTAAATAATTAATATGGCTCTCTTAACCTACACATATGAAGAATGCTTTATCAATGAAGTAAAGCAATGTTTGAAGCAGGGCATTATTATTCTGGTCAGTGTTGTTGATATGTATGACTCTGCCCTCATTAACACATGCAAATATAGAACTTTGGCCAATTAAAATGAAGGATAATGCAAATGGACAAGACTTTAATACACCATGGAATTTTCTTTACAATGAAGTTGTACTGAATTAAATCTCTTTATTTTGACAGTTTTTATTCATGCCTCCATATGCAGTGACACAATCAATGTAATAAGATACTCAGTAGTTGGTTTACCTGTCAGATTATATGTAAACCTGCATTCAGTTTGATCTAAAGAACAATAAATCTTCATCCTCCCATCAAAGAGATAGTTTATATAAGAATCAGTTTTAACATTATGCACATTGGTATTTTCTAACTTAGTTTAGTCATATTCTCCTCATGCAAACTGGAAGAAGCATTGCCAAAATTAGCTGACCGAAATTGAATATACCCACCGTTTTGCCAATCAAGTCAACACAATTTCCAACCACAAAGTTTTAAGTAGCTCCCTTACTGAAAATTCCTTCTGTTCCCATGGCTGTAGTAAGTCATGTAGACAAGATCATTATTTTTCCTCACTGGCAAGAAATGCCGTGCATGCAACTACGCAGAAGAGCCAAACAGGAGTAGAATGGCTTTAGAGTACTATGGGGAAGCAACAGCACCAACTACAAAACAATAGTAAATGTGAGGGGGAAAGAGTTCATAGTTCCTCTCCAGAAAATGCTGAAATATCTCCTTTTTCACTCAATTGGAAAGATGTGATATACCAAAAAAATTCGTTAGGGCTCTTGTACATGTTACATTTATGACACAAATAATGTGTTAATCATGGTATAAATAGAAAGGCACCCAAATCAAGGCATCATAAAATGGAAAATGAAGCATAAAAATATTCCACATGCAATGCAGAACACGTTTATGGTTCATGTGTTTGGTACCTTAAATTGAACATGTGGCTGGGGGGAATAATCAATTGATTGTCAGTTCTGGGGACCAGAAGGCACTGGGGTCTGAAAGGGCCCCAAGACTGACAATTACTTGACTGGTGGCCCCTGCCAGAGGTGGGGGAGAGCAGAGCCAAAGGGCTTCCCCTTCTAGGCTGCCTGTCATGTGGTTTAAAGTCCCCAGCAGAAGGAAGCTGAAGACTTCCCCTGACCAGGAACCTTTACTCTCCCTCACTGGGTAGCCCAGCCAGAGCTACAAGGTGTGTCATTTTGACAACAGCTGATTGTCAGCTGACACGGTCTCAGCTCTTGAATTGGGGGCTGTCCAAACTGGGGCTGATAATCAGCTGATTGTCTGCCCTGAACTAGCCCTGGGAATGTCTGCGTTTGGGACCAACCATCAGCTGTCAGCCCCAGTCCCCGGACAGCCCTAGGTCTCATACAGGACCTAGCACTGTCTGGCAGGGTCACAATCAGCATTCAACTTGCCAGAACTACCCCTGCATTGTCAAGGAGTAATGGCCCTATTGGGATCTAATCCCCAATTCCAAAATTGTACCTCCTGCTATGCATGAATGGATCCCATCATGCTATTAAATAAATGGGTGCCAGGAGCTTTAGTATCCCCCTTACTTTAAGGATCTCCCAACGCCAGCCCCACAACCATAGAGCTGGCACTGGGAGATAAGGATCGCCCAGCTGAAGTCCTGTATCTGCAGAGCTGGCAATGGGAGCTCCCTGCTAGCAGGGGCTGGGCAACCTGTTCCCTGCTCAATTCTGTGATCATAGAGCTGGGTGGGGAACAGGCTGTGGATCCTGTTCTCTGCTCAGCTCCATGATTGCAGAGCTGTGTAGGGAACAGGCTAGAGCTGAGCCTGTTCCACACCCAGCTTCACAATCATGGAGCTTAGTGGGGTACAGACTCCCCAGCCTCCGCCCCATGACTGTGGAGCAGAGGCTGGGAACGGTCTTGGTCAAAGGCAGGTCTAAGCCCCATGACCTGATCAATAGATCAAGGCGTGGGACTTGGAAAGAGCTGCAGGGCTGGGGCAGGTCGCAGCCCCTGCCCTAATCCACCAGTTGGGCAGCTGGCTGCAAGCTAGGGATCAGGGCATGGCACTGGGACCTGTCCCTCCCCTGCGGCTCTTTCCAAGTCTCCTGCCCCCAATCAGGGAGCCAGGGCTAGGAGCTCCCTGCTGCCAGGGCAGCGGGACATTGGCCTTGCCCTAGCAGCAGGCAGCTGCCCAGGGGCAGGAAGCAATGTCCCAGCCCTGGCCATAAGACAGCAGTCTCCTAGCCCAGTGCTCCCTGCCAGCCCCTAGGCTAGCACCTAGGGAGAGCCTAGAGCCCCCCTGGTGGTGGCAGGGGCCCACTGCAGGGCCCAAAGAAATGGAGGCAGTTTGCTGTCAGTAGCAGCAAAACTGGCCCTGCTTTCCTTCACATGTGGATGCCTGCCAGGGAGCATTTACTCTTGAGTAAACTGATCCCAGATTGAATGTACATGTAGACATACCCCCTATGTCTTAAATTATCCTAGTAAAAAACTTATGGGTTAAAATAAGATTTAAAGCCTTATCAGCGCATATTTACTTTTCAGACAAAATGAGGGCTGGATTGTGGATCCTATAAAATATAGAAATCTCACATATGCAGAATGATGCGATTCTTGGACGCATTGTTTCCAAAAAGAGACTATCACTTCCCCAAGACCAGGGAATATAGAATGCAACATATATTTTCTCTATAAAACCTGAGTTCTCCATTTTAGTAGTAGTAGCCACAGTAGTAACAGTAATGTTGGTGCAGGGAAGGAACATGGTCTAGCGCTCACTGTCCCACTTTAAAAAGTATAACACAACTGTGAAAATATATTTGCATTGCCATTATATCAGGATGAGGGGAGTATGCCTGTTCACTGCTCAGGGATTTCAAGGAAGAGTAATGAACCTTGTGACTTCTCCTTCCTTGCCCAACAGCACCAGCACAATACTGTTTGAAAGCATCAACTCTTTTTTTATCCCAGTAAAATAGAGTCTGAGGCCAAAATAGGCCATCATTTGGTACCACCATAAATTTGAAGTATTTCCAGAATGCTGCCTATGAAGTAAACAGATTAAAATTATTACAGAAGAAAGAAGTGCTACAGACACAGAAAAGAAACTTTTGAAACAGCTCTGTCATGTTATTAATAAGAAACTTTTTAATCACAAGACAACAATTTTGAATGGCACTCAAGATTCCTGTTGTGTTTTGATTTAAGGGTTAGGAACTGCTACTAAGCAACAG